>NC_028647.1:15461205-15553639 GCF_001406875.1 Solanum pennellii
CTGCTCCGTCACAAAGTTCAGAGACTCAATTCCACTAAAGGGTCTGTGACGGTCCGTCGTGCCCGCGACGGTCCGTCCTGCCATTCCGTTACGAAGTTCAGAGAGTCGATTTCAATACCCAAATTTTAGAATTCTAAGTGTTTTGGAGCGAGACCCCCTCGACGGCTCGTCGTGCCCATGACGGTCCGTCGTGGGTTCCGTCGACTCAGACAGTTTTTCCAGAAATAAAATCTGCTGCTTAAAACGACTAAACAGGTCGTTACATTGTAGAATTCAGGTAGTTAAGTTTCAATTTCCTAATGAGTCCATGTTAGAGTGGAATGGGGGATATTATATCCCTAGAGGTCAATATATGTCATATTTGAAAGCTAGAAAAATAATTGCAACGGGTTTGTGCATCACATTGTTAGAGTCATGGATGTTAAATCTAAAGTCCCTTCATTAGTCTCGGTCCCCATACTGAGGGAATTTCTGGAAGTATTTCCTAATGACTTGCCTGGAACTTTTCCCAAATGGGAGATAGATTTCGACATTGACCTTTTGCCAAATACTAAACCTACAACTATTCCTCCTTACCAAATGGTTGTGGCAAAACTAAATGAGTTGTAGGATCAACTCAAGGATTTTCAAAAAAAAGGTTTTGTCCAACCAAGCATTTCTTGAAGGGTTTCTATGATATTGTTTGTGAAAAATAAAGTTGGGTCCCTTCAAACGTGTGTTGACTATTTCCGGTTGAACAAGTTTACTATAAAGAAAAAGTATCTGCTTACTACAATCAAAAATTTGTTTGATCAACTACAAGGGGCTAACCACTTCTCTGAAATAGATGTTCATTAGGGTTATTATCAATTAAGGGTAAGAGGATGTGACATTTCTAAGACGGACTTTAGGAACCAGTAAGGTAACTATGAATTTGTGGTTAAGTTTTTTCGATTAAAAAATGCACCATCGGCAATCATGCACCAAATGAATTGGGTTTCAAGCAATACCTTGATTATTTTTTATCGTCTTTATTGATGACATTTTGATCTGTTGAAGGAGTAAGGGTGATCACATGAAGCATTTGAGAATTTTGTTGAAAAAACTCAAAAGATAATCAATTGTATGCAAAGTTTAGTAAAGTTCGTTTTTGATTAAGTCGGTTGCTTTCCTTGGGCATATTGTGTCATGCAATGGAATTGAAGTAGATTTGAGGAAGACGGAGGTGGTCAAGGGTTGTCCTACGCCTTTAACTCCAACTGATATTAGGAGATTTTTGGGTTTAGCCGGATACTATAGAATATTTTTTGTGGTTTTCCCTTCATTTCTTCTTCATTGACGGCCTTAACTAAAAAGAAAGCGAATTCGTATGGTTGGAGGTTTGTGGGAAAAGCTTCCAAGAATTGAAGGGTAGACTCACTCCGCTACGGTGTTGACTTTACCAGAGGGTACCGATGGGTTTGTTGTATATTGTGACGCTTCTAAAGTAGGTTGGGTTGTATCCTCATGAAACACATACAGGTGATTGCCTATGCCTGAAGGCAACACAAGGTACATGAAAAGAATTAACCGACTCATGATATTGAGCTAGTGGTCGTATGTCTTCTTTAAAAATATAGAGATATTATCTGTACGGAGTGCACGTAGATGTGTTCACTGATCACAAGAGTCTCCAATATGCATTTAGCCAAAAAGAGTTGAATCTCTGACAAAGAAAAAGGTTAGAGCTTTTGAAAGAGTATGATGTGAGTAACCTTTACCACCTCGGCGAAGCCTATATAGTTGTAGATACCCTAAGTCGATTGTCCATGGGTAGTGTGGCCCATATAGAAGTTGAGAGAATAGATTTAGTATGTGATGTGCATTGGTTGGCCTGATTAGGTGTCCAACTTGTAGATTCTCCAAAGGGTGGTATCATGGTCCATCATTGATCTGAATTATAATTAGTAGTTGATGTGAAGCCTAACAAATAGCTTCATCCTATTTTCATGGAGTTGAAAGAATAGTTATCAACAAGTCCGATGATTCTTTCTTCCAAGGGGGACATAGAGTGCTTAGGTACAAGGTAGGTTGTGTGTTCTGAATGTTGATGATTTAAGAGGACAAATTTTAGAAAAGGCGCATTCATCCAGGAGTCAGCAAGATGTAGCGCAACTTAGAGGAATTCTAGTGGTGGAATGGAATGTAAAAGGACATAGCGAGTTTTGTGGCCAAATGTCCAAATTGTAAAAAAGTCAAGGTCAAAAACCTAAAACCAGGAGGTTTGTCGCAAGATATAAATAATCCCACATGGAAGAGAGAGGATGTCAATATGAACTTTGTTGTGGGTTTGCCTCTTACTTGAAGGAAACATGATTCTGTTTGGGTCGTTGTTGATAGAATTACTAAATTAACCCATTTCATTCCCTTCAAGGTTTCCTTTTTGGCGGAAGATTATGCTAGGTTGTACATCAAAGAAATTGTGAAGTTGCATGGGGCTCCTTTGTCTATCATTTCGAATAGGGTACTCAATTTACTTCTCACTTGTCAAAGGCATTCCAAATGGACTTGGTACCAATTTTAAGCTTAGTAACACTTTTCATCCTCAAAAGGATGGTCAAACGTAACGCACCATTCAAACGCTAGAGGACATGTTGAGGGAATGTGTTATTGATTTCAAGGTAAATTGGGATGACCATCTACCATAGATAGAGTTTGCCTACAATAATAGTTACCACTCAAGTATTGTCATGGCTCCATTTGAAGCACTTTATGGTAGGATTTATTGATCTTCGGTTGGTTGGTTCAAAGTAGGTGAATTTTCCCTCATTGTCTCGACTTAGTTTATGTGGCCATTGCAAGCTTTTGACTTAATATAGATAGGTTGAAGATGACCCGAATTCGGCAAAATTCATATGTCGATAATAGAAAGAGGGATCATGAGTTTGAGGTAGGTGATTGGGTCTACTTAAAAATCTCACCTATGAAAGCTATAATGAGGTTTGGTAAGAAACGAAGCTAAGTCCCTGGTATGTGGGGCCTTATGAAATCTTGAAGCGATTTGGAAATGTTGCTTGTGAATTTAACTTCCCTAGTTAATTTTCTCTGGTTTACGCGGTGTTTTATGTCTCAAAGCTTAAGAAGTTTATTAGTGATCCGGTATCTATCCTACCCTTAGAGGGTTTAGGAGTTGATTAAAACCTTTCTTATGAAAAAGTCCCGGTTGAGATTTTGGACCGACAAGTAAATAGATTGAGGAATAAAGAAGTAGTTTTCATTAAGTTTCTATAAAGTAATAACTTAATTAAGGGTGCTACATGGAAGGTCGAGGATGATATGAAATCCCGTTATCCTTATCTTTTTCCTTGTAATTCTATCCAAACATGAGGTTAGTAGTTCTTAGTGAGTCTTAGTGATTAGGGACTCATGTGTATTATTTGAGTTTTTCATGATTTCCTTAAGGTGTGCATGTTTTAGTGAGAATTCATGTTTAGTATATCTTGATTTTTCATGATTTATATATGTTCCTCATGATTTGTTTGAATCTTTGTATGATGATTGCATGTTTTAATTCATGTGATATTGTATCGAACATTCTTAGTTACGTTTTGATAAAAAGAACATGGAACATTGGCTCTCTAATGATTATGTTGAGCTTATTTGAGTTCGAAAAGGTAGTTCCTCCTATTATGTCTAAAATGACGATTTTGTGCAAATCGGGTTATGGATGTAGTTCCTATTTCCTTGTGCTGCATTGTTACATATTTTGAATGGAGATTATGTTAACTCCTTAGCATTTTGAATTATTCTTATGTTTCATGGTTGCTGGGCTGCAAGTCTTGAATCGTTAATCCTTTAAGAAGTTTGATGTTTCACTCGAGGATGAATGCTAAAGGGGAGATACTGTAACGACTCGAAAAATTATAGGTCGAGCTAGAGCCTTGACATGAGGGTTAGTGTGACTATAAGTTAGTGTCTACGTTAAATTAGAGATATGTGAAAATTTATGTAACTTCTGATGATGTTTAAGACTAAACGAAAGTTAAAATGCAGAAGGTAAGCGCCTAGCATGAAGGTAAGTACCTAAACTTCCTTGGAAGGGTGAAAGGGAAATTGTTCATTTTTGGACCTATTTGACAATTGGGCAGCATGGTTTCCCAAGTGACTTGGTGATGCAACAAAGTGAACTTTCGTCGCCTAGTGGATTGTCTATCTTACCACCAACTTCTAGAAATTGGGCGAAAAAGGTCATGGGTCTCCAAATGGTTTGGTGATTCGCCTAACAGTACATCCCATCGCCTAGTACAATATCCATTTTGGGAGCTTACTGGAAATTTGGTCGAGCGAAGGGCTCACTTGGTGAATCTCTTAGTGACCTTGGTAATCCATGGGGTGCAAAGGGCGAGCAAGGTTCGGTGAGGGGTAGAATTTAAAGCTTAAACTTTGTGGGTCCTTAGTTCTTCCCAAAGGTTAAGTCATGATTATTCTATTCTTTCCCAGTAGGTATATAACCTTTTAAGACTTGTAATTCTTTGAATATAGTCACTTTCAAATCAAATAAAAGAAAACCCAAATACCTCTAATATGTCTCTCTCTAGAGTTCATCTATTAAAGAACAAAGTCAACACTAAATCTATGGCTCCAAGATCTAGGTGTCATTCATCAAATGTTCAAGGAATTAACTTAATATATTAAAGTCCTTCATTCTTGGAAAGTTTCCTTAAGAAGCCAATCAAAGTGTGATTTCAAACTTCTCCAAATTCTAGGTTATCATTCAATAGCATAGGTCATCTTTTAATGATGTTCCCATTGTCTAATTATGATTGTTTATGTTTGGATATGATTAATTATGGGTAGATTTATGGTGTATTAATAGTATTTAAAGAAAATCCCCATAAGACCCATTTTTCCTTCTTTCTCAGTTGCCATTGTATGGATTTATTGATGAATAGAGTTTGATAACCTTGTATCTTTACATTGATTGTGGTATTTTATGATCTAATTACTCTATCTAATGCTCTAATTCTAAGAGGGAGGGTTGGATCTTGATGTATAGCCTTGAAGGCCATATATGAAGGAATTCTATGTTAAAGATCTTTATGTATAAATTGTTGATCCATTTGAAACTGTGGAGGTGTTTACTTATCTTGTCTCATACATATGAATTGTTGATCCACTGAAAAGGTGAAGGTGCTTACTTGTCATATGTGTTGTGATATTGAGACAAGATCTCTCTTCCCTAAAACCCTACATATGACTAATTATAATACAATTGAAATATATATAATATGTTATGATTATGGTTGTGGTATTATGACGAATGTATTTCTATTCTAATAAACACTTTATGAATGTGATGTGAAAGTCTTTCTCACATGTTGTTTATTTCAAAGTTAAAGTATATTCTCACCTAATGAATATATGAGCTTATATGACGTAGATTGGGTTGAGTGCCTAAGTATATTCTCCTATGAACATGAACGTAAGTAAATACTTAAAATTACTTTAAAGGGAATTATGCTTAGCACCAAGTGACCATGAATATCAGATGGAGGCTAATACTTTTTAACAAGNTTTCTTAGCATGACTTCAAAGTATATGTGCATATCGTTTCATACTTAGTACAAGTGGTGTACTAACCCCATTTCTTCCTTTAATTTTGCACAACATTTTAGGTTCTGGTCGTTGAACTTCTTAGAAGACGACTTGAAGAACGCTTTGATTTCTTATTCATCCAAGTAGGGTAGGTACTCACTTTCCGAGGGCGATGCCACTATCTAGCAAATGAAGTTGTTTTGAGTTTGAAAGTATTATGTTCTTTCCTTTTAATTTAGTATGAAACATTGTTTAGACCATTTGAGGCGTTCTTACTTGAGTATGGGTTATGCCCAAGTTATTAAACTCTTATTAGATGGTTATGAGATGAGACGACTATTATGACTATGTTATAATTTATATACTTATGTGAAATATAAGTAGAAGACTAAGTAATCTTCCTATACGAAGGGTTTATCTATACTCGATATATATATATATATATATATATATATATATATATATATATATATATTCTATGTTTAGCAAGTCAGGTTTCTATTAGCAATCTCCTTCTTCTATAACTATGTGTCCGCATAGGTCTTTAGCTAGTGGATCCACATTGACACTAATTGAGTTTGTTTTACCTTAGGCAAGTAAAACACTTCTTTTCGGTGTGGGGGTAAGACACTAGATTCCGTGTAATTCACATGGTTTATGTCGACTATGAAAATGTCCCTATATGTTAAGAACATTAACAATGTTAAAATATGTATATGGACTTAACTATGACTTCTTAAGGTACGGTACTACATAGTCTGAGTGGGGGTATAGGACTCCACTTGTGCATTGCACAAGTAGACTCTAAGAGAGGTTTTGGTGAGGCTCTTTACGACTATTAAATGTTACGTATGTATGACATCTAAGGATGATAAAAATTACTTTACTTAATACTAACAATGAAGATATATATGCACTACACTTATGACTTCTTCATTATTTTGCGTGGTGTGAGTGGGGGTATCAGACTTCACTTGCACGTTGCACTAGTGGACTTATGAATGGTTGTGGGGTGGTTTCCTTATAGCATAAGGTTATGTGAACTCTTATAAGTATAATATGAATTGTGACTATGAAGGTTTTACTTATGAGTATGAATGTACTTTTACATTATGATATGGATTGACTATGTATTGTCTAAACGTGCATTTATGGTTTTAAACTAAACAAGGCATGATTTCAACTAAATGTCCCTTTTTATGCATGTTCTCATGGTCTTCATGAATGGCTTCCATACTTAGTACATTAATTGTTCTATCCCATATTTCTTGTAGTTTACTACCTAATGTAGGTTCCGGAAAGTGATTGTGATGCTAAGGGTTGAAGCTTGGAATAGACTTCTCCAAGGCTATTGGTATGTTCTCATGATTCGAGGAATTGGTTGATGTCACTTTATGTTATGTATTGTAATAGACTTTGTAGATTTTCTACGTACTTCCTATTATGATACTATTGTGTAGTAACACGGCTATTGTCACTATTTGAGATTATCTATTGTACTTTGATGGTGTTTGAGACAAATCCTAGACATCGTATATTCCATTATGAAACGAGTTTTACTTGATTGTAAAATCACTTTAATTATTTCCGCATTATTTTATGTGTTATTTAATGATGATATGCTAGGGCTTGTATGAGACCCCTGCAGGGTCAAGTATGCCCTGTAATGATGGTATCATCCATGATCTGAAGAGTGCTAAAAATATATAAAATAGATGATACCACGTTAATATATGATAGTTGTGATGATATTGTTGAAAGATTATGAGTTCCTCCCTTGAATGATTGTTCCTTATGCAATTATTCAGGTTATTTTGTGTGTCGTGCGTGCTTGCGTGTGTGTGTGTGTCTGTGTTTATGTTTGTGTGTGTGTTTTGTTTTATTGAGGAATCATGACTGTATATGTATATATTGTTATTATAACACTAATGAATAAGTAATATTGTGAATGAATGAAGAAAGAAAATCGTTGTAGTACCACAATAGTATATTCACATATTCTGATTGTATCATAAATAATTTGAGGAGTGCTACTGATTATATGAGACAATACCCAATGATATCATGACAATATATAATGGTATCATGGAGGTGTTTATGAATGATTGAATTACACATCAACGATACCATGACATTATATAAATATATTGTCGTAGTGTCATTAAGACTGTAACAAACATTGATGATACCATATTACTATATAGATATATTGCAATTTTATAAGAAATTCTCACTAAAGTATTGAAGCATACATTAATTATATAATGAAAGTGTACATATATACTGTTATAACTTCATTACAAACTAAAGAAAATGTAATGAATCAAAAAAAAAAACAGGACAGAAATTTAACTGAAATAATAAATAGTAACTTACATAAATGTCATAGTGTATAATCTTAATTACATCTTATTCCTAATATTTTTTTATTTAACAAAAATTCCTCTAAATTGTAGTATCTTGATACATTGTATTGAGCCGAATATATAATTTTCGATACATTAAATAACTTAATTGTTGCAATTAAAAATGAATACACGCAAAAAAGATTGACATCAATCTATTCCAATAAAAATTTACACTTTTTTTAGAGCTTAAACATTTTATAAATCTATGCTAAATATTTTGACTTTTATCTTATTTTCTTAAGTTTACTTTTAATATTTGAAAACAACAATATTTCAAAAGAAATCAAAATTTATGAAAAATATGTTTTCTTTTAATTTAGATTTAATAAATAAATAAATGTTTCTTAATTATATTTTAATTAGATATTTAAATTTTCATAAATTTATATTAATTTATATTAATTAGTTAAGAATTATATTTATATACCTACGCACTACCCCACTTCCTCACACCTTAATCCACCACTAACACACAACAATCCAATACGTACACTACTATACACTACATATTTATAAACATCCAAAGCAAAAAAAAGAGAACAACTCTCACGCAAAGAATAAAGAAAAAAAGTTATACAAGAAAAACACAAACACGAGAGACAGAAAGAGAGAGAAAAAATAACAGCAAACTGAGACGAAAAAATTTGCACCTACATACACCCAACAAACAACGGAAAAAAAAGAAAAATCACTATCACATTATATTCTTTTTACTCATAAACAAAGGTTAAGGCCGAGGTTCACCTTCGTGGTTCCTTATCAGGATCATCTTCTTTTCATGAATTGATTTTAGTAAGGTAATATTTAATCATTATTGAATGATGTATTTTTCATTATTATATAACACTTGATTTCTAATGTTAAGAAGTCACTCGAATTTTATGAGTGTTTAATTTGACACTATAATATTGAAATATATTTGAACAATTATATTGTTAAATTTAGAGTAAAATATGATATATTATATAGTTGTTTTTGATTGATTATGATCCAATATTTTCCTTTGTTTTTTGTACCTTGTTATGCTAAGATATGACTCATAAATGACTATGAATTATATTGCTTAATTAATATAAATTTGTGTTATTTATGTGAGAACAATTTTAAAAATAGATTAAATGAATCATCATTCATTAGTATAATTTACTCTTTGATACAATTTATTTTATGTCATCTAAAGCATTTAAGTTTTTTTTTTTTTTGGCATTCTATGTAACATAGATCTAATGATAGTTTCTAAATATTGCAAAAAAAAATTATAGAAAATATTAGGAGTTCTCAAATATTAAAGAAAGTACAAGCATATTTATGTTCGATTTAAATTAAGAATGTGGTTACGCATTTTATTTTGAAATATTTAAAAAAAATGAAGGATGCAGTGATGCACCTTATTCAATAAGACAATTAACTTTTAAAAATTTAAAGTAGAGACTTGTATTAAAAAATAGACTTTCAAGTGTGATGCAAAGAAGACAATTATGTCTCTAAAGTTCAAAAATCGAGAATGCAGTTATGCATCAGGTTTAAGACTGTTAAAAATTAAACAATAAAAATATGAGTGAAATTGTAGCATATAAAATATACACAAAAATGGTTGAAAGAACTATAAGTCAATAAAAGTGACCGTGTTAGAAACACGGGACTTGAGGGATGCCTAATACTTTCCCCTCGGTAAACAGAATTTCTTATTAAAATTTCTGATTTGCAGAACAAACAAAGAGTCATTTCCTTTTAATTAGGGATCAAACAAAAAGGTGACTTGGAACATTATAACTCAATTCCAAGTAGAGATTCTGAAAAATAAATAAAATAATTCATTAATTAATACCATCATGTTAATTGGAAAAAAACCTCACCGCTCTGCGTGAAAACGGGGTGTGACATATGTGGCGACTCTGAAAAAATAATAATAATCCCTATTTAATATCGTCACTTAAATTGTAAAAATCCTGCCGTCGAGCACAGAAAAGGGGTGTGATATCCTTGAAGACTCCGCTAAGGAATAACAAGAATTCGAGCTTTGTTATATTTACCTTTACTTGATTTTATTATTTTATTTTACTGGTTATATGATTTTTGATGGCTTCATATGTTATTTGCTGCTCATTTATTATTTTATATATTTATATTGTTGAACTTCACTAATTGTTTTTCTTCTCAAGCACACCTTGAGTATTTGACTACACTTACACACGTTCACAGGAATGCAGTTGTACATCCTATTTCTCCTTGAGATAAGTAGGGAGTGTCTTGATACCTAGTGAAGGATTTACTAGTAGCACGTGTTAGGCGGGGTTGGACCAACAATAATGTCGGAATAGCGCTGCTACCTAAAGTTGCCCCTCCCAGAGTCAAATTGTCCACTTGAGTAAGTCAGTGTAGACACTTATCTCTTTAAGCTCATGATTACCACTAGTACGATCCACTAATTTACATAATATGTATTTGACTTAGTGAGTCTCAAAATAAGAATTGGGTCCATCATGGACAAGTATCCCTGTCTTACTTGACCAACCTTTAGATCATTTTATGTGCTACATGAAAATGCATTTATTTATAAAGTCTCTATAAATTGACTCATTTTAGTGTGATTAAAATTTATCTTTTGATTTTTATTTTTTTTAAAAAGCACAAAAAGATTTGTTTCTTTTAGAGGTTATTACACATTTCATAAAAAATAAAATAAAAGATTGTCACAACATAATAAAAGAACAAATTTATTTATGTTTATTTTGTATATTTAAAACATCAAAATATTTTACTTTAATTATACTTATAAAAATAATGTATTTTATAAGCCAAAAAATAAAAAAATTAATTGTTCAATCTTAACGAATTACGCACACCTGATTTTTATTTTAATGAGATACGTAGGCAAAACTTGTTGGGTTCGGTGACCTTTCTTCAAAAAAAATTAAAAACAAAAAAAATCGTCGAAAATTTAAAAAAAAAGAAGTTTTAGTATTTATTGAATAATATTTCTTTCTCTTCTTATAGAAACAATTGTATCTTTTCAAATTCAACACTCAAACGAAAAGTCAAAAATATTTTTTGTTTATTTATTTTTTATTTCATGATGTTCAAGACAAAAAATAAATTTCTTAATTTTCTTTTTATGTCAAGGAAACAAAAGATTTTATCTTTAAAAAATAATAAAAAAGAAGTTTTTCTTTTGTAAAATATAATTATGCAAGGATCTTTATCGTTTTTATTTAGCAAGTTATGTACACAATCCAAAATGAAATTGATTAGTTCATCATTTTTTTTAAAAAAATTAAAAATATAATTGAATAATTAAAAAATAAATATAGTTGAGCTTCAAACAATGGACTTTCTAAACTTATTCTATAAAAAAAAGGACTTGTGTATGCATGATGTGCAACATGTGGTTATAACTGAAAATTTATTGTCAATACCTAGAGTTAACTTAAAGGTGGTTGGTTTGTGGCCATGTTTGTATCTCAGACCTACAATACAAGATCAAAAGGAAAAAAAGAAAATGAATCACGAAGATGGAAATGAGTCTGACAATGATGAAGTTCGAATCCATATGGCTTCACAAAAAATAGTGTCAACAAAGGATGTAAAGGTATAAGACAGCAAATGGCAGAGATGTACGAAGCTTGGATGAGTGGAAAAGCTCAATCGTCTTCAATTCATGACTATATAAATATAAATGTACTACCCCCTATCCAAGTGTCGACAAATGATGCAATTTATCCACCTGCATTTGGTCACTATGCTTACACATTAAATATTATTGGAACTTCTACGGTGTTCCCTTTGAGTATACGAATGACGAATAATCAAATCTTCATGTCGAATGCGCCTATACTGGAGCTGAAATTTAACTGTGACCTCCACCAATAGTTCAATATGATCGAGATTATACCCTTGATTTGACATTTAAAATTCCAGATTCTTACCCTTACACTCACAGTATAGTTCCACTGTTGAAGATGAAAAAGTTGTTCAAAATGAGGAACATGAAGAAATGTTTTGGAACAATGTGTAACATCCATGCAAGGATTGGGGGGTCACAAAAGTGTCGCATTCAATGTTTTATGCATGTTTCCCCATGTTCATCAACCTATCGGTTTTAAATCTCCAAAGTTCGAGAAATATGATGGACATGGAGATCCTCTAGTTCATTTAAAGAGATATTGTAATCAACTGAGAGGGGCCGGAAATAAAAAAGAATTACTCATGGCTTATTTTGGGGAAAGTTTGATGGGAATTGATTTAGAATGGTTCATAGATCAAGATATTTCTAACAGGCATACATGGAATGATTTGGCTCCATGTTTTGTTTAACAATTTCAATATAGCATTAACATAGTTACAAATCGTACTTCACTTGCTAATATGAGAAAAAAGACCACCAAAAATTTCTGTGAATATGCTATTAGATGAAGGGAGCAAGTTGTTATGGTTAAGCCATCGATGAAAGATTCTGAAATAATTGATGTTTTTCTTCAAGTGCAAAAACCAGAATACTTTCATTATTTACTTTCTGTTGCTGGCAAAACATTCGTCAAAGTTATCAAGATTGGTGAAATGGTGGAAAATGGCATCAAGTTTGGAAAAAAATGTAAGTTAAACTACTTTGAAAGCCACAACATGGGTGATTAAAAATGGATCAGGAAATTATGAAAGAATATGAAAGAGGACGTAGCAAATGATGTGTCAGACACATAAAAAAGACCAAGGGATCCACTTTATCAATCTGAACCACCTCAATATCATCATTATCTCCATATGCAATTCACATAATTCTCTAGTATCCCACCTCAATATGCATTCTATGGGCACAACCATATGTGTATCCACCAAACTATCATCATTGGAGAGCGCCAACATATCAAAATGTTCATCCTTATCAAAATTTTAAAGCACCCTATAATTCCCATCAAGGACAAAGGTTTGAATAAAGTCAAAGGCCTAAGAACAATTTAACGCCAATTGAAGAGTCTTACACAAATTTATTTGAGAAATTGAAACATTTGAATATTATCAAGCTGATTCCTCAAAAGTATGTGGATCCACATGCAAATCCTGCAATACGTTGTGCATATCACTTTGATGCCCCAGGGCACAGTACCAAAGATTGTCGAACATTAAAATGGGAGGTGGAAAAACTGATCCAAGCAAAGATGATTGTAGTCCAAAATGCTAATTCCCCAAATGTTACTAAAAATCAGCCGCCAGTATCTAATGACATACATTTTATTTATATGATATGTGATGACAAAAAGTGCAACAATCCTATTAATTTTCAAGAAAACACAATTGAAATTGGTGGAGCTTCTGTAATGAAAAAATGGCAAAATAATGCTAAGATGTCAAACTCGGTGATTGAGATACAATTTTTTTCTAGAAAAAAAAGTGTATGAATAGTTTATTTTGTCGTTATTTATGCTACGCAATTTAGATTTGTATTTTTATTTTAGTGAGTCCAATCCTCCAGTCATTTCTTTTTTGTGTTGATTTGATGAGTCTTGTAATAGATTGAGTTATTATAGAGTTGTGGACTGATATATAGTTAGTTGTCTCATCATCAAATCTTTCGATCATTTACTTAATATAATATTTTGATCCGATTTGGCTTTCATACATGCATCCTTTCCAATTCAATTCTTGTGACATGATATGCAAGAGAATTTGGTCAGATCTTAAAATTATATCTATTCATGGAACGAATATATAAAAAAAGTCAAAAAATTGAGGAGATGAATAAAGGACTTAAAACACCTTGATACGTTCTTTTTATTGGTCAAAGCTATAGCTTTAATTTCACAAAAATCAAAATTTGTACAAGTATAGCATCAGTAGCCTAGACAAGCTAGTCTTACTATCCATCATGCTAGTTTCACTAAACTAATACAAAGATAAAAACAAGAAACGTGATAATCTTCAAAAGGGATAGCTTGGCAGCATCTTAAGCATTCCCTTGATGTTGAATTGTTTGTTCCTTTAAAATGTAGGTGCAGCACTATATCTTTAATGATTTGATCACAAGAGAATGATCGTTTTGCAAACGAATGTAATTTCTAGCAGTTCACAACATATACACGACCATCACAATCGCACAACTTGTGATTTCAGCAACACCACCTCTTCTTTTTGCAATGTGGCTCATCCAATTCACTTCAGCTTCCCATTCTTGTAATACCTTGATACGTTATTTAGCATCGAAAATTGCTAAATAAATATATTTCATTTAGTATTAACGAATGTCATTTGTTGTTAAGAAGGTATGAATATTTCAAACTGACAAATATGGGGAAAAAATGATATACATATCCATCTATGCGTACATTGCAAAGAGATAATGTATGATTTTCACTTCCCATCTTAAAGGGCATACTTGTATTTGACTTTTTTAGTAATAGATATGACGAAGGAATTTAATTCTACTATCTAGACAGCGTGTGATATTTTGCTACCTCATTTAAGCCTTAATTTTGTTTTATTTCATATTCTGCTTTTGGGATCAATATACAGTCAAGAGTCACGAATCCAAAAAAAATATAAGTCATCAAAAAAAAAGTCAAGAAGAAAGAAAGAAAAAAAAGGTTGAAAAAAATCAATAACAACCAAAGAACAAATTTCATGAACTATGTTTGACTTTGTTCTTTCTCTAACAAGATACGTAAACTGCCTGATTTTGAGGTTCGGTTCAACCAACAAAAAAAGTTTAGAAAGTCCCCAACAAAAAAAATGGGGCAAAAGTAGTAGTAGTAGTAATAATAATAATAATAATAATTGTTATTATTATTATATAATCATAATAATTATAATAATAATAATAATTATTATTATTATTATTATTATCATTATTATAATTAATATTATTATTATTTTAATTTTTTTCAAAAGAATCGATTCCAAAAGTTGCAAGTCTTATCCCTATTACGCGGTATCTTTGAGCTTTCATGCTAATCATTTCTTTATAACCCTATCCAAAAATCACATTACAATTCAAATAAAGACCTTATGATCAATTATTAACAATGACAAGTCAAGCAAGCTTTCGGTGTTGATTATATAACCGAAATTCCATGTTCACTCTCATAAGGAGTGAAAATGAGGGAATCTTTTGGAGTAAAATCCTCGAAATCCCTATAGGAGGTCATTTGAGTTGAGAGATATTAAAAATGAGAGAGTTTTATTGGTGAAAACCCTCAAGGCACTGTAAGACAATAGGGAGTGAGTGATAACAAAAAAGAGAGATTGTTCTGTGGAAACCCTTCGAGGCACTACCAGTCAAGAGTTAGTCAAAAATTTAGTACAAAAGTTCGATTATAGAAGTCTGACTTCAAAAATGGATGTTTGAAAAAGATGAAGTTTAGATTGATTGGACAGACCACATTATTTAATCCAAATTGCATGTCATGGTCATTAGAATTGACCACCATTATCAATGGAGTCCATTTTCATTTTTTTAATTTTATTATTATCTTTCTTTCTTCTAAAAGGGTCAAATATTATTTCTTTTTATTTTTTGTCGCTCAACTCTATCTTGAGTTAGTCTTCACTCAGCAAGAAGAAAATGAATTCAAAAGTACTATCATCTATCAATTGCACACAATAAAGTATGGTCAGCACATTCATCATAACATGATTCAAGTAATAGTAGATGTGCATAGTATCTTGTCAACAATTAACAATTTTTGAGAATTTCTATGAAACAAGATTCAATTATTATTGGGGGTTGAAACAATATGATAAATCGGAAATTTTAAATTCTAAACAATTAGTGTTTTCAAAATTTTCAAGGTGGGCTGATTAGCAAATGGAAACAGTTTGCCCCAGCTGATATAATTCAGCATTGCAATAACAGGAGCAATCATCTTCATAGCCGATGCCACATATCACTCAAATAAAAACTCAGAATTTTTCTTCTTTCTTTCTAAAAAAAATGTTTTTGACATAAAAGTTATGTTGAAACATCAAATTTGAAAACCCATTGCAAGAAAAAAAAAATTCAAGCATTATATTTATTTTTCTCCTTGAACAATCACCTTCTAGATTATGACGTTTTTTTTTTTTTTCATATTCTCTTTTAGGATACATACACTTCCTAGTTTTATACATTTAGAATTTTGAATATTAGCACTACTAACAACCCATAAAATATTTTCAATCAAACTAGGGCAAAAACACAAAGAGATGTTGTGATGATTTCATTTGATGATTCTATGTAGCAGGACCCTCCAGGACAATGTTATTAGCTGTACCCTTCTCCTAATGATATTTAGTTTAGCAGGAGCCTACTCATAATGGGACAAGAAGGACCCTACTCATAATGGGACTAGCAGGACCCTCCTGAACAATGTAGCGTAGTATAGCAAGGACCCTCCTTCAAATGTGATTTAGTTTAGCAGGAACCTCCTCCTAATGAGAATTAATTAGCAGGACCTCCTCACAATGGGACTAGAAGGAACCTACTCATAATGGGATTAGTAGGACCCTCCTGAATAATGGGACGTAGTATAGTAAGGACCCTCCTCCTAATGGGATTTATTTTAGAAGGAACCTCCTCCCTAAGGGATTAGCAGGACCCTCCTTATAATGGGACTAGCATCTTACCATAGGGTGTTCTGCTTTGTTAGAAAAAACGATGGTTCATATTGATTGTGCATCGATTATTGATAGTTGAACAAGGTGACCATTAATAACAAATATCCCCTTCCAAGGATTGATGATTTGTTTGACCAACTCCAAGGAGCAAGTTATTTCTCAAAAATTGATCTCCGATCGGGTCATTACCAATTAAGGGTAAAAGATAAATATATTTCAAAAATGGCTGTTAGAACCCGATATGGTCACTATGTGTTTCTAGTAATATCACTTGGATTGGCTAACGCTTCGGCTTTGCTTATGGACTTGATGAAAAGGGTATTTAGTCAATACCTTCATATGTTTGTGAATGTGTTTATCTATGACTTTTGATCTACTCAAGTAGTGAGGATAATAATATTGGTCATTTGAGGATCGTATCTCAACTCCTTAAGGAAATAGCTTTTTCCAAAGTTAAACAAATGTGAATTTTGTCTAAGATTGGTAGTTTTCCTTGGTCATATATTGTCAAGCAAAGATGTAGAGGTAGATCCTAAGAAGATTGATATGGTATAGAGTTAGCCTAGACCTCTATCACCTTCATCCATTCAAAGTTAGCACGACCTGGGAGCACCCCCAAGTCATCACACTACGTACTTGACCTCTCAGAAATCTCGTACAAGCCCTTAGACATCTTTCCTCGCATATATATAATAAGTAGTGTGGAGTTAAAAATTTTCATCAGAACAGTCAAAGTATTTTAAAAAATTAGAAAGAACTATGTCTCTTCATAGACACATATAATATCTTAGGGTCACAACCCTTACATCAATTTTAAAAGAAACTATAGTTTACTACAAGGTCTTCTAGAAATGGAAACTAAAACATGAGTCATGTCCTCGAACATGTGAGGACATACCAATCTTGAAAAAATGTTATTCCCAAGCTTCAACTTCTAAGAGAATCCTCACTTGCCACCTACACTTGTAGAAATAGAACAACATATGGAATTAGAACATTGAATGCACTAATTATGGTGACTTGCAAGAAAACCATGCTAAAATGGACATTTACTTTGGAACATACTTTTCATGCTATTTTGATAGAAGCTTCATAAAACAAGTATAAGAACCATCTTCAAATCAATATTCACATATAAGACATACTCAATAATAACTTACACTCTCTACCTAACGTTAATATAATACTCACTTAACTTAGATATGAAGAGACCACACATACACCCTCTTCAAGCCTACCTATGCAATCCTCAAAGCTACCCTAGATTAGAACCCTTCTATTCAACATGCATTAACTTAAGTCAACATTATTCACTAAGCCATTTAAGATATTCATTAAGCCATTTAAGATACAATTAACCATTAGAGAACTTCATATAATGGTCTTGCAGGACCTAGGGAACTTATCCTATCACCTTCAAAGCTTACTCATTCCATGTATAGATAGCATCCCGTTCCACTACCTACACCAATACTAGAATGCACATCCCATATGATGAGAATAGGCATTAACATACATAGAACACACTAGCTAAGTATGGAATCTGGTGTCATAAAACCCTACATCGTGGATGGTGTTCCACTTGTCAAAGGTAGCACTAGTACTCATCCCATGTTGGCAAATGGTTAAGGAATAATAAGGGTTTCTTTACTCTAGTCTCATCTCAAGTAGAGTTACTACCACTAGCATATTGAATCGGTGCTTTGCCTTTGTTCTTATAGAGTAAATCATTCCCTAGGTGTATTAGAGAAGGTACCATCACTATGTCCTACCAACTCACAATACCATTTTCTTCCAAGGATGGGTCCACTAGGTCTGCCAACCAAGGACTATTTGGATAGCTCTTATGACTTCCTTAAATATGGTTTCAAGTCATTCCAGCCAACCTAACCCTAAGTCCATCATTCCACTCAAGAAGGACACTATTACAGTCTTTCACTTCAAGTCTTCTTATTAACTTTCTTTTCCTATTCAAGGTTTCACATTCTTAACCTTTTTATCTTATTCAAGGTTTTACATTTTTGACCTTCTTTTTATTATTCTAGGTTCTAGATTCTTTTAACTTCTTTACATATTCAAGGTTTTACATTCATTTAGGGTTCTAGACTTATCAAGAAGGGGCACCTTGCTAGGTCTACCGGTTTAAGACACACTCTAGAATACCTCATATAATAATTCAAGGAAGGGCACCAACTTAGGTCTAACGATCCTAGACTTTCATTCTTTCATTCATTCAATGCCTTTTGAAGTACCAAGTAGGGACAACTAGTCTACCACACAAGATACTACATCATTCTCTAGAGGCTCTCCCTAGTCCTTCACATTATACATCATCAACTAGAGAGGCAACATGTCAAATCATAGCATTATAGACTCATACAAGATAATGTAGAAATCACATGAAAACTTGACTTTATACCTTTTTATATGAATTATCCTCATCATACCATATTTCACAATATAATGGTGACAAGGCCATGTTCACAACGATTATTTCAAGTAATCACCGCCACCATAAGTAGACCATACCGAACAAAAACAATTCAATATCAATTCAATGCTAAACGAAAAGTATTAGTTCAATTCACTGCCTTCCCATAGCCATAATTATCACCATTTAGCCTTTCCAATTCCAATTCACATAATAGAGATATTACCCATAACAATATACATAAGTATAAGCCAATAATTTAATCAAATCAATGATTAATCAACACCCAATATAGATATAAAAATTATAATGCAGCCATGAACAGTTCTAACATTAATCTATACATAATTCAATAGCCCAATACAATCTACACATGAATTCAATATAATTAAGTCATTATAAATTTATCCACTTTAGAGCCAAAATTGATAATTCAAGGACCACATGGGTTCATGGAAGTTTTGATCATAAAACCAACAATTAACATTAGATACTTCATAAAACATAGATTTAAACTTTTTCATGCAACAACACATGCTTAGAATTTAAAATAGGGTTTTAGGGTTTTTTTGAGATATTTTGAAAAGCCTTTTAAATTTACTCCTTGAATGAGAGAATAATCAAGGATGAAAGACCATACCATTATTGGAGAAAATACACAAAATTTGGTGAAGAACTTCAATCCTAGATTTAACCTTGCTCCTAGATTTAATGGAGTCTACAGAAAATTCTATTTTGATCTAGTGTTTTTTTTTTTAATAATGAATTCTAAGTAGGTTTTAGGATTATAAACAAACTTAAATTACCTAAAAACATTCAAAAATGCCCCTGATCTAATTTGTACGCTGGGTGAATATACCAAACTACCCTCCACTTGGCCGAACCTGCAGAAAAATTGCAGGACCCACTCGCTAGTTCGCGCTTTGGGATTGCCGTTGGCTGTTTCTTGCCAAGGTTTGGGTCCTCCTCAAGGACCCTTAGGGTTCTCCTTGGGGAGTCGTACCCGGAATTTTAGACCCTAAATAGGTCCATTTATACATTAGGGTCCTTTCCCATAAATATATACGCCAAACAACACGTAAAATATGCAAAGACACACTTGAACACACAACGACTAGTTTCCAAACGTCTTGGACGTTCTTTGACGTTTCAATTCAAAACTCGTCAAACTGACTTCTAATGCTTCTTTTCATCATTTTTACACCTTATTAACTCATGAAGCCCATGTAAGGCTCTATATTAACCTAGTTCATTTTGAGGATCGTTACATTTTCCCCCACTTAGAAAAACATTCGTCCTTGAATGACACCAAATCACTTTCAACATTTACAAGAGATAAAGGCTCAAGACTAGAAGCTCTTAACCATACCAAATCATACGCTATGCACATATTTAGAAGGAGAATAAACTTCAAATAATCAAGAGACTAAAAAAAACTACAGGAAAGTAGGAAAAACATCTACAACTTATCATTCAATAAGACTCTACTTTCGCATTTTATATAGGAGGAACTTCCTTCCTCACATATTTTGTCATGCTCATCACATTATTTCTAAGCAAATTATGTCAAAATCTCATAAAACACAATTATGCAACATTCCTAAAAAAACCTCACAGTAAATCATATTTATCAGCCACTCAGGTAATGTTTAAGCAATTTATAGATGTCTAACAATATGAAAGATGAAATCATTTGAAATCAATTTACCCTATTAACATAAACTCATGAAAATATGCACAATGAAAGGAGATCAATGAAATTTATTTGCACTTAGACTCCTAAACAGATGCAACATGCTACTACAAAGTTCTAACTCTCAAGCTTGAATAGAATAGAAGGGAAGAGACAAAATCCATAAACCCAACTATTTATCATACTCCCCCACTTAGAAGGATCCCATGAAAACTCAATAACAAAAGGGTACACTATAACTTACTAGTACCTTCATCCGGATATGCTTCCTCGTTAGCTTAGAGAGTGTTAAACGACCATGACTTGGAGGAATAGTAATCGTACCTTCATTAGGAGCTTTTTAGACTTTATCCCCTTATTCTCAATAGTAGGACAATTTATAACCTTATGATCATCATTTCCACAACCATAGCACCCATTGTTACCGTCTAGACACTTCCCAAAGTGTTTATTCACAAAATTTGAGCAAGTAGGTTGATCAATTTGGGAACCACCATCCTTCTCATAGTTGTCCTTAGAGGTATGATGTACCGTGGATTTACGGTACTTTCAATGCTTTTTACTTAAGATTGGTCTGTGTCTATATCCTTTTTGTAGAAGTTTTAATATATTTTTATCTTTGTTTTGCAAGAAAGGTGTACAGAATAAAAATGGAGAAGGCAGTTGAGATTTAGTGCAGAGGTGACCCACGAAGGCCATTGACGGCCCGTCAATCCATCGACAGACCGTAGATAGTGACCATCGACTGAAAGTTTAGGCATATAGACAAATTAGGGGAAATCGAACCAAGTCTGTTTAATCTTTGATTAGATCAGAGCTAGTCCAGTACCCAAAGTTGAAGAAAGTCTAAGTATAGAACGATGGAAGGCATCAACGAACCGTAGACGCATCAATGGAATGTAGACGCATCGATGGACCATTTAGTTGGTCCGTCGACTAATTTAGCGAAGATGCTAGCTGAAAGAGAAAAAAAATGCTATGTTTGGACTGACGGAAGCAGTCGACGAACCGTCTGTGGGGATCATTGATTACAGCCGCATTTTTGGACAACTTTCCTTATTTTAATTCCTTTTAAGTTAGGACAATATTTTCTATAAATACGGTATAAAACCTCGTTTTTCGGGTTAGATTCTATTACTACTATTCTTAGTTTGTCTTTGGAGATTGGTTTTTTGCAACTTTTGTATTTATTCAAATTTCCGAATTTTGTTCTAAGTGATTTCTTGTTGTTTCAAGTTGAATTTCTAGATTTTCTTTGAATTTGTCAAAGTAAGTTCATGATTTATTGTTTATTCACTATGAATTGTGTTCTTCTATGCATGGTAACTAAATCCACAACTAGGGTTGTGGGAACCATGGGTGATTAACAAAGTAAACCTAGTTTACTAAAAATTCTCAAATAGGTTATTGTATGCATTGTTAATTCTTTTGCTTAGAACTGTTTTTAGCGAGTGCAGGTTTTAGAAATCTCCTTATTGCTACTTGCCGAACCAAGGAGGTAGCAATAGGAAAAGAATTATCAACATAGATTTGATGGATACGATCTAATAGGCTAGTTTCGATTGGTTCAAAGTAATAACTAAGCCATACATCGAATATGATGCTTAATATGAAGTAAAGGTAAGGGTTAGTAGCATATACACACGTATCCAAACCAAGGTATGGGGTGAAATTCTCTAAGTGCCAAACCAAGGACTTAGAGATACCTAACATATCACTTTGCATGCAAAACATTGGGAAGAATTTTTATAGCAAGGAATATGGCGTTATGAACCTATGGGGAACACCTACACCCTCGTTTCTCTCACAACTTGATAACCACTAAAGAATTACTCTTGTTTGTTGTTTCACATAGAGATATCAAAAGACTTTTGTTTCACAAAATCCCCCATTTAATTTCCAATTTTCGGAAAGGACATGACTAAATAGAAGTAATCATATATTGAAGTTAAGTGTAAACCATTTTTTCCTCATGGGATCGACCCCATCTTAATAGTTAGGTTCTTTACATGATACGACCACTTGTAATTCTTTAGGGAGGTATAATTTGAGTGTATCAAATTTTGTTGCCACTGTCGGGGAAAGTGGCTTTTATATTAACCTTAATAACATTACTAAAATTTAGTCAACGATTTCTTGATTTTACTTCTTCTTTTGTTTTTGTTTCTCTCAGGTCTAGCTCTAGTGTATGCTAAGTACACGGAGTCGAGGAGAACCAATAGTTCCATTTGATCCTGAACTAAACCGTACACTTTGAAGAATGAATAACCTGCAGAACGCAGCTAATCTAGGTGATGGGATAAACCGCTAGCTCCTCCCACCGATTGATGCTCACAATCAAGTGGTTGCGGAAAATCCGGATGATGATGCTTTGAGGATGCAGTCTCCCATCCCACTCCCTCAAGATTTCTATAGGGGCAAAGTCATCACTAATTTTATTGGGTCTCTTATCCTATGTTCTCTACCGCAGTGGCATACGTTCGTGATAACTAGTAGCTTGATGCAGATACTCACTGCAAGGGGTTTGTTTTCAGGGTTACCATCTGAGGATCCCCATGCTCACATATCCAAACTGAGGTTGCTGTGCAAGAGTTATATGGGGAGGCCAAACTTACACATGAACGTCATCGGGTTGAGAGTGTTCCCACTATAACTGACAGGAGAGGCCGTAATATGGTTTACTAAGTTGCCCTATAACTCTATCTATACCTAGGATTAGTTAAAGGATGTGTTCCTAACATGGTACTACCTGGTGTACAAAGAGCTCAACCATAAAGATAGAGTGAACAACTTATTGGCACTACCTGGGGAGTCGGTAAGTAGCTCTTGGGACAAATTTGTTGCTTACGTAAGACGTGTTCCAAACCACCGCATTGATGATGAGTTGTTGAAATAGTAATTCTATTGGGGACAAGATAATAATAATAGAGTAGTGCTCGACACTATTTGGGGTGATTCTTATGGTGAGTGCACATATCTAGAGATCGCAGAGAAGTTGGAGAAAATCTCTCGCATTAATAAGGCTTGGAGTACTAGAAAGTCGGACATTGGGAGAAACACCATTGCAGTGCAAGCTACACACCATCCGGCCGCAGATGAGATTCGTGAAGAGATGGTTCAAATGAGAACTGAGCTTGGGTTAACATTGAAACATGTCACTGGAGTTACAGACAAGGTAAATGCGGTGAATTACTTGACTAAACCACCACCACTAGTAGATAAATACTATTATGTAGAGGATACTTATGCAGTAAATGATTAGACGGGGGTCTAAAGAATTGGCGGCAAGTTAAAGGAAATCAAGGCCGGAACAATGGCAATTACAATAGAGAGGTCCAGTATGTTCGAGACAGAAACTACATCCGCAATAACAACTTCAACCAGGGTAACTATTGTAACAACAATGATCGAAGTGGGCCCTATGTTCCATCTTAAAATCGGAAGTTGCTCCTAGGGATGGTGGAGCGAGTTGAAGATATGTTGCAAAAGATGATGAGAAGTTTTGATGCTAGTGATGAGCACGCCAAGGAATTTATAGGTGATTTGGATAATATTGGGCAAAAGGTTAATGCACATGCGGTCTCGATAAAGTATCTTGAGTTACAGATGGCCCAATAGTCCACTACTATGAACACACGACAACCGGGCATTCTTCCTAGCAATACCATTCAAAATCCAAAAAATTATAGACATTACATAGTAGTCACTACTCGAGGAGGTAAGCAAACTATTGATCCACCTATGTCGTCTTTGGTAGAAGATGAGTTGAGAAAAGATGAAGAGGTGGTGGAAAATAGTGGTGTATTGGTGGACAAAGCGGCGAAAGAAGCAGAGGTACCCCAGAAAGTGGTCCCCACTCCTAGACCACCTCTACCATTCCCTTAGAGATTGTCAAGAAGACTTAGGATGGTAAATATTGGCGTTTTATCACTATGTTGAAGCAACTTTCCATCAATGTCCCTTTGATATAAGCTTTAGAGAAAATGCCTGGCTATGCCAAGTTCATAGAGGATATGGTTGCAAAGAAGATATCGGTTACTTTTGAGGATGATGATCGAATGCATCATTGTATTGCTATTGCTACAAGGTCTGTTGTACAGAAGAAGGAACATCCGGGTGCTTTCACTATTCAATGTACCATCGGATTAATACACTTTTCAAAGAACTATATGATTTAGGTGCAAGGATAAATCTCGTGCCTCTTTCCATTTACAAGAAATTGGGTTTGGGAGACTCAAATCCCACTCTAATGAGGTTACTAATTGCCTATCGAATAGTCAAGAGGCCTATTGGTATACTCCATGATGTGCTCGTGAACGTTAAGTGGTTTATATTTCCGGACAATTTTGCGATTCTTCACAGTGAGGTGGACTTTGAGATCCCTATTATTCTTGGGAGGTCATTCCTTGCTACGGGTCGCGCCTTGGTTGATATGGAAAAAGGTCAAATAAAGTTTAGGTTGAACAATGAAGAAGAAAAATTCAATATTTGTAGGTCCATGAAGCAGAGTGGTGAGCTTCAATTTGTATCTGTTATATCTTATAGGGTTGAGAGTACGTCTGAAGTACAAATCGAAGAGCCCATAGGTGTTGAGGCACTGGCGGTAGTGATCATGAATTTTATGAGTGATGGTATTGAAGAGTATGGGTCTTTGGTTGCAGCACTTGAACAAAGCAAAAATCGGTCCAAACCAAAGAAACTGGAGTTAGATATGAAGCATCTCGAGTCTCCACCCACGAGACCATCTATTGAGGAGGCTCCAAAATTAGAGCTTAAGGCTCTACCATCTAATCTCAGGTATGTACTCTTGGGTTCATATGATACTTTACTGGTAATCATTGCATCGGATTTGAATGTGCAACAAGTAGAGTGTTTGTTGGAAATTTTGAAGAGGTTCAAACGATCCATTGGTTGCACTATTTTGGACATTATTGGTATCCCACCCGGTATTTGTTCACATAAAATCCAACTTATGCCCGATCACAAGACAAGTATTGAGCACTAGAGACGGTTGAATCCACCTATGCATGAGGTAGTGAAGAAGGAGATCATTATGTGGTTGGATGCCAGAGTCATATATCCTATTACAGATAGTAGTTGGGTATGCCCTGTTCAGTGTATGCCCAAAAAGGGGGGAGTGACAGTAGTGCCCACTTAGAGGAATGAGTTTGTTCCAATGAGGCCGGTGACTGGATGGGGAGTTTGTATAGATTATCAGAAACTGAATGCATGTACTGAGAAGGACCATTTTCTTATGCCCTTCATGGGCAAAATGTTAGATAGACTCGCACGAAAAGGATAGTATTTTTTTGTTGATGGGTATTTAGGTTACAATCAATTCTCTATTTCCCCAGAGGATCAAGAGAAGACCACCTTTACTTTCCATTATGGGATGTTCTCATTCAAGAGGATGTTGTTTGGGTTATGTAATGCACCGGCCACTTTCTAAAGATGTATAATGTCGATATTCTATGATATGGTAGAGGACACAATTGAGGTGTTTATGGGTGAATTTTCAATGGTTGCCGACTCCTTTGATCGGTGTTTGAGTCACTTGGCCGAGGTTTTCAAAAGATGTGAAGATTACAATCTTGTGCTAAATTGGGGAAAATGTCACATTATGGTTAAAGAAGTTATAGTATTGGGCCATCGCATCTCAAAGAAGGGGACAGAGGTTGATTGAGTAAAAGTTTAAGTTATCGAGAGACTTCCTCTACCCATCTCTGTAAAAGGTGTGAGAAGTTTTCTAGGACATGTGGGCTTCTACAGGAGGTTTATTAAAGATTTTTCAAAAATTGCACATCCTCTGTGCAAATTACATGAGAAGGAACGTAAATTATATTTTGATAAATCTTTTCTGAAGGCGTTTGGAGAGTTGAAGGAGAAGTTGGTGTCTGCACCCATAATTATTTCTCCATATTGGGTAAGCCATATGAGGTGATGTGTGATGCTAGTAGGGTTGCTCTTGGTGTGGTATTGGGACAAAGAATGGATAAAATCCTTCACCCCATCTATTATGCAAGAAAGGCTAATCAAAAGCTCCTTGCGGTGGTATTTGCTTTCTAAAACTTTCGCTCTTATTTGCTTGGCACGAGATTCATAGTGCATACTGACCACTCCGCTTTGAGGTACTTGATGGAAAAGAAGGAAGAGAAACCAAGGTTAATTAGATGGGTGCTACTATTGAAAGAGTTTAATTTTGGGGTAAAAGATAGAAAAGAGACTGAAAATAAAGTTGTCGATAACTTGGCCAAATTGGAGGATGAAGCTATGCGAGAGTTGGGTGAAAAAGTTGAAATTGATGATACCTTCCTGGATGAACATGTATTGGCCGCTTCTCATGACTTGATTCCATGGTTCACCAATTTTGTGAATTATCTTGCCAGTGATATAGTCCCATCGGACTTGTCCTTCCATCAGAGGAAGAAGTTCATGCATAATGTGAAAAACTTCTATTGGGATGAACCTTACTTATACCAGAGTTGTACGGATGGTCTTATTTGTCGATGTGTGTTGGAAGTTGAGATGTTAAGTGTTTTGGAGCCATGCCACTCCTCGCGTATGGGTGGGCATCATAGTAGTATCCGGACTGCCCATATGATTTTCAGTGTGGGTACTATTAGCCAACCATTCATCAAGATGATCATGAGTTTGCCATGTCATGTGATAGGTGTCAAAGAGATGGTGGAATTTCAAAGATCCAAGAGCTCCCTTTAAATCCCATTCTAGTGATTGAGTTAGTTGGTGTTGGGGCATTGATTTTGTAGGGCCGTTTGTGAGTTATCATGGGATGAAATATAAATTTGTTGAGGTGAACTACGTGTCAAAATGGGTGGAAGCCATAGCACTTTCTAACAATGAAAGGAAGAGCGCCACCGCGTTCTTGAAAAAGAAAATCTTCTCCAGATTCAGCACACCTAGAGCTATTATTAGTGATGGTGGGTCTCACTTTTGCAATATGTTGTTCAAAGGGCTATTGGAGAAAAATGGGGTTAGCCACAATGTGGCCACTCCGTACCATCTATGGACTAGTGGGCAAGTTAAAGTGTCCAGTCGAGATATCAAGCAAATCCTCTCGAAAATGGTAAATGTTAATAGAACGTATTGGTGAAGGAGGCATGATGATGCTCTTTGGGCCTACCGGACTGCATATAAGACCCCCATAGGTATGTCTCCTTACTAACTTGTATATGGGAAGGCTTGTCATTTCCCAGTTGAGTTAGAGCACAAAGCCATGTGGGCAATGAAGAAACTGAAGATGGGTTGGAATGAAGCAGTGGAACAAAGACTTATGGGTTGAATGAGCTTGATGAGTTTCGCCTAAAAGCGTATGAAATTTTAGCCATTTACAAAGAGAAATTGAAGAAGTACCGCGACCAAAAAATTGAAAAACGAGAATTTCTGATTGGGGACCTGGTGGTTCTATTCAACTCTAGGCTATGCTTGTATCTAGGAAAACTCAAGTCCAAATGGATGGGACAATTCCGTGTTACTAAAATGTTTCCACTTGGAGCAGTTGAGTTGGAGAACAAGAAGGGTGCAAAGATCAATGTCAATTGGCAGAGAATTAAGATCTACCTAGGGCATGCGGAGAGTGTCCATAGAGTAGTTAAGGTATATCACCTTGATGAAGTATGAGTAATCAAGAATCATGTGTCGTGCCACGACGTTAAATCAAGCGCTTCTTGAGAGGCAACCCAAGGTGTATCCTCTATCCAACAATAGATTTTTCTTTTCTATGTAGGAATAGTTGCTTTTTCTTGTTTAGCTTTGTTTTACTCATCTTCTGGCGTTATTTTTTTAGTATTGGCTAGAGATTAGTTTAGGGTCCGTGTCTCAAAAGTGACCAGAAAAACATAAATAGAATAGCATAATGGGTGTTTAATGTGCAGGGACAACAACCAAGAATTCTGCAGAAAATGGTCTGGTGCACAGATCTGTGGCCCATCGACGTGTCGTCATTCCATCGACGGTCCGTCGATGGAGCCCGTAGATCCTAGGTATGTCATGTAATTTTTTCTAACTTTTTATGCAATCGATAATCCGTTGATTGACTTATATACCGTCGATGGGGTGTCGTCAGTCGAAAAATCCAGTGATCCGACCCGACCCAGCCAGTTATATTAAAAAAACTATTCAAATAACCTCCAAAACCTTTTTAAATTCATCGCAACCATTTCGCTCCCCTTATTTTCTTCCTTTCACATCATATCATCATAACTCCCCCTTATACTTCTTTCTCTTGATCTCTGGTCGGTGTTCAAAGGCGTGCAAGTAGGTTGTTGAAAAGATCACTCACCCAGTCACTCCACTATGATTTTTAGGTAGTTCTATTCCTTTTCCTTAATGAATTCTCGTTCTTGTTATGTTGGAAATGAACATTTGATTGTGGGTCTGGACTTAAGGACAAAATTGTTTGTTTGTGCTTGTTAAAATATGGGTAATATGTCCCTTAGAATGGTAGAAAGTGAATGGGTAGTGGTGTAATCTGTTTAAAATATGATTGTTTACTTTCCAACTTAGGGTTTGGTAGCATCGTAGAATCTGAGTTTGAACTTTCTGAAATCAAAACCCTAAGGATGAAGAATTGGTCTTGTAGTTGTTGATTTGTGTTGGATAAACTGATGAGGGATAAAAGGTGTCAAAATGTGATACTATAACCACGTTCTGAAATCTGTCTCTGACCAACAACACGAGACCCCGTCAATGGACCGTCGGTTGATCGACATCCCATTGATTTGGTTCATCGGTCAATCAACCTTAAAATTGTTGAACTCTAAGATGACGGAAGTGGACTACGGTATTTCGATTGATTGACGGGCCATTCTGCACGTCCATCATTGTTTATAATTGAAACTCAGATTTTCGAGAGCTTAAATTTTATTCTAAGTGTCAGAGGACGGAAGTGGACTATGGTTCGTCGATTGATTGATGGGTCGTTCTACACGTGTGTCGTTTCCAACTTATTGTTCTGATGAATGAAGATAACA
The DNA here is from genome assembly GCF_001406875.1 of Solanum pennellii. NCBI lineage: Eukaryota > Viridiplantae > Streptophyta > Magnoliopsida > Solanales > Solanaceae > Solanum > Solanum pennellii. The sequence goes on from NC_028647.1 coordinate 15,490,864, forward strand.
TAATTCCTAAGTGTCCAATGATGGACACTATCGACGGATTGTCGATTCATCGATGGGTCGTCGATAGTGCCCGTCAACTAGTAATGCAGTTCTGCACTGGACTGTGATTTGAGTTTCATTTTTCTGGTTTGATTGTTTTATGTGTTTAGAAGATTGCTATGAGACTAGCAAACTGCTTTCCAGGTACATATGGCCCCAAAACCAGACATCGTCTATTCCAGGTGTAGGTCAAAGTCCGTGGCACCATCCCGTTGGATGATTGCCACTTCCAACAATAAGCGGGATCCTGAATACATGCCCCTAGGAACTCGGACTCCTACACAAACTGCAAGAGCCACTCGGGGCACCCCCAAGAAGGTGACTTTCGGCGTAGTCACTGCCTCCCAGTTTAATAAGGAGCACAGACTGACTGGCACACCGTCTGGGTCTGCCTCGGGTTCGTAAGGAGCATCTGGCTCCGAAGAGGCATCAGGTTCAGAATCATCCCACTCTACAGGTTCGAATGAGTCCACTGCCTCTGGTTCTGGATCACTTTGAGCCACTCACCTAGAGGTGCCTGCCCACCAAGCCTCGTCTGATAAGGCTCATAGTTCGGAGTCTCATCTGACACCCAGGATGATGTCCCTGTACTAGTTGCTAATGAGCCCAATCGATGGTGCATAGATGGTAACTATCAGGTCTACAGGGACGCAAAAGTTTTGAATGGCAAGGAGGTGATGACCAGGTTGGTGATAGTCGAGCGGAGAGTTCTCACAGGAATCCTTCACACAATCCCTGATGTGTATAGATTATTTACCCGCCATAAGGTTGAGTGAATGGCTAGGAGTCTAGGGTTGTATAGTGAGGATATTGTTCGAGAGTTCTACGCCTCATATGTGGCAACTTTCCTAGGTTCTTCGGACAGGCGGGCAAACCTACCAGGACCCACTCATACAGGTTCTAGTTTAAGGCTGCCTGGTGGACATTTCTCTTACCACTATCCGTTGTTTCTTATATGGCACCTCCATAGATATCGCTCGGACCCCCTATAGTCAAGAGTGGCCAGTTCAGAGGACCATCGATCAGAAAGAGTCCACCAAGAGGCAGACTGGGTGTTATACCCTAGATGCCTTATAAAAATGACAAACCTCAATTTCACAGCCAAGTTCTTTTGGCTGTTAGTTTGCCATCGCCTATCTCCCACTGCAGTAGATAACATTTGTACATGAGATAGAGCGATTTTGGTAGCAGCTTTGGTGGTTGGGTTGGAGATCGACTTCGCAAAGTTATTGATATCAGTGATACATGAGGGGGATTTTAAGACCTCTACTACTTACCCCTTCGCTTGTATGATCTTCCATTTATGCAGGGATGCTGGCGTTCCCATTTTTCACCTTGATGCCCTTCATACTCTAGTCGAGACTGTGGATATAGGTCTTAAAAGGGATGAGGCCGCAGAGAGGGACTCGAGTTGAAATGCTGCTGCTGAGTGAAAATTTGGCAGATATGGTAGAGTTAGCCCGAAGGGCTGATCCTTCCACTTAAGAGCACACTGATACCACCCTGGCTAAGTCCGCCCCTGGCACTAGTAGAGCAGCCAGTTCCTCCCGGTCTACTCCACCGTCTGCTGCACTGGTCCTGATAGCAAGGGTCCACAAGTTAGAGGCTCATATGGCCACCTTGTTGCATCATATTCTGCCTTGGATGCAGAAATCCATTGTTGAGGCTGAGGACCGGATTGAGAAAAGGCTGGCCCAGCAGACGGATAAGACGATTCAGGCGGTTAACCAGCGCCTTGATGCATTTGAGTTATGGGTTCTTGCACGCCCAAGCCCCACCATTGACTTGACTACTCTTCAGGAGGCTGTGGCAAGTTTGTGGGACGATGTTGACTACAGATGAGGGGGCCTAAGCTCGAGACTGCGCCTGTTGAGCTAGCAGAGACATAGTTCTTGCTGCACTATTCAATGCCCCCACTACACTGCCTCGTGAGCGTGCCAAGAGGCATTCTTCTAGCCGCACCACTGAAGTAAGTATGCCCGTGCAAGGAAGAAGGAGAGGATAGGCCTTGAGGCTGCAAGGAGAGCTTTGTTGATTAATGAGGAGACCCGTTAGATGAGGGATACAGAGTTGGATGTTGGGGTATCTAGTTCCAGACCTAAGGCTGTTTAGAGGAGCTCCACTGAGGGTGTGGAGATTGCTGTGGAAACCATTGAGGGTGACCCTACTACTGAGATTGCGGGTTCTAAGAAACTAGACTTGCCTTCTTGTTGATCATTGGTGCTATGCACCTCACGTTTGCTTCACCTACCACCCTGTCTTTATATTTCTTAAGCGTTGCGGACAATTGCATATTTCTTTTGTTGGGGTGGGATAAATGGAAAGTGAGTGTTAGGGTGAATTCTAAGTAGCCCAACTCACGATCCTCTCTTTGGGGATTTCTTGGCTGTGTTCTTTTGCCCCAAGAGACTGATTACTTTCCTGTTGAACCGGCATGTCGTAACTTGTACAAAGTATGAAAGTGAAATATGAAGTATGATGGCTAATCATAAAAGATATCCCATAAATGATATCCCGTTCTAAGAAAATGCTTGCATGAAAAGGTATAAAGAAGTTAAATATGATGGCTCTAATCGTGACATAGAGATGCACCCACTGCATGATCTAACACTCAAACTAGGTGTCCGACAATCTCACAGGGTAGCGAGGTGTCAAGAAAGTGTGAGGAAATTTGATTGTTCCACTGTTGGTACCGAGCTAGAACTTGCCTGGTTACTCCTGCAAAAGTAATCTGTGTTACACAACTAGGAAAGGATCATAGGCCCTTGTTCAAATCAGCAAACCTCTAGCCAAAAGTAAAGTGAACCAAATGAAATTGTTATCCCTTTTTTATCCAAATATGTTGAGACTATAATAGACCTTTCTTTTCTTCACCAACTCACCTTCATTGGGTATAATGTGTTGGCCCTGATACCTTATTGGACATCTGCACCTCAACTTAGGCCAAAAGCATAAGTTGAGGGTGGGTAATGCAGAAACTGACCTCCTCTTGACCCTGACCCAACCTTGGGTAATGTGTACCTCGACTTATGGCGAAGCCACAAGTTGAGGATGGCTATTATGAGTGATGACCCAAAAAGTGGGTATGAAAAGAGTAATGTGGAAAAGAAAAGCAGAAGTGATCAAGAGAAGTGACTCATTAAAAATTATCAATTAAATAAATAAAAAAAGAGTTAAAAAGAATAAAAATAAGTAAGAGTCACTTCCACAAAGAACAAAAGAGAAAGAAAGGCAAAGATGACAAGAAAAGAAAAGTAGGGAGTGATAGATAATAAAAAAGGTAGGACGCTTAGACGAAATGACAAGGAGGGCAAAAAGTCACTAAAATGTACCCATATGTACCATACCTGACCCTGAGCCCACGTTACAAGCCAAGAAAGTCCTATCGTGATCCTAAGAGTCTAATGTGGTGAACCTAAGCAGTGAAAATAAGGGCAAGCTTATGGTGACAAGTACTAAGTACGTGTGAGTTTGTTTTGAGTGTAAGTGTTGAATAATGATCCTTGTACTCAAAGTTAAAACTATTGTGCGAAAAAAGAGGATTTCTTTTGAAGTGAGGGCATTAGTTGTAATATCAGAAAGTTGGTACCTTGGCGAGAAGATAAAGAGAAGAGGTGTCGGTGCATGGTGAGTTTATGTCATGGTCTGATCCACATGAGTTAGCTTATAAAACTTGAATAGAGAAGCATGCACTAAAGCAATGAAAAATTTGGGATCGATAGTCATGTGATTGTGAAAGCATAAAAGAGGATACTTCTGCACAAACTGTTGTGTTGATTCATAATGCGTCCCTTGAGGACAAATAACGAATTTAAGTTTAGGGTGTTGATGTACCGTGGATTTATGGTACTTTCAATGCTTTTTCCGTAAGATTGGTGTGTGTCTAGAGCCTTTTTGTGGAAGTTTGATATATTTTTTATCTTTGTTTTCCAAGAAAGGTGTCCAGAACCAAAAAGCAGAAGGCAACTGAGATCTAGTGTAGAGGAAACCCACGAAGGTCATCGACGGACTGTCGTTCCATCGACAGACCGTAGATGGTGACCGTCGACTGAAAGTTCAGGCATCTGGAGAAACTCAGGGAAGTCTGACCAAGTGTGGCGCTACGGAAGGATCGACGGTTAGTCCATTGATCGATGGACCGTCTTGTTGAGTTGTCGATTGGATCAGAGATAGTCTGGTACCCGAAGTTGAAGAAAGTCTAAGTATGGAACAATGGAAGGCATCGATGGACCGTAGACGCATCGACGGACCGTGTTGTTGGTACGTCGATTGATTCAGAGAAGATGTCAGCTGAACGAGAAAAAAATGCTATGTATGGACTAATGGAAGCAGTCGACAGTTCGTCGTTCAATTGACGGACCGTCTGTGGGGGTTGTTGATTGCAGCCGCTTTTTTTGGACAAATTTTCTTATTTTATTTCTTTTTAATTTAGGACAATATTTTTTTATAAATAGGATGTAAAACCTCGTTTTTAGGGTTGGATTCTATTACTACTATTCTTAGTTTGTCTTTGGAGGTTGGGTTTTTGCAACTTTGGCATCAATTCAAATTTCCGCATTTGATTTTAAGTGATTTCTTGTTGTTTCAAGTTGAATTTCTGGATTTTCTTCGAATTTGTCAAAGTAAAGTCATGATTTATTGTTTATCCACTATATATTGTGTTATTCTATGCATTGGTAACTAAATCCACTACTAGGATTGTGGGAACCATGGGTGATTAACAAAGTAAACTTACCTTAATAACAATTCTCAAATAGGTTTTTGCGCGCATTAATAATTCTTTTGCTTAGAAGTCTTTTTAACGAGTGCACGCATTAGAACTCGTCTTATTGCTACTTGCCGGACCAAGGAGGTAGTAATAGGAAAAGAATTATCAACATAAATTTAGTGGGATACTATCTAATAGGCTAATTCCAATTGTTGCAAAGTAATAACTAAGTCATACATCGAATATGATGCTTAATATGAAGTAAAGGTAAGGTTTAGTAACTTAGACACACGTAGCCAGACCAAGGTATGAAGTGAAATTCTCTAAGTGTCGGACCAAGGACATAGAGATACCTAATTTATCACTTTGCATGCAAAACATTAGGGAAGAATTGTTATAGCTAGGAATATGGCGTTATGAATCTACGGGAAACACTTACACCCTAGTTTCTCTCACAACTGTATTATCACTAAAGAATTACTCCTATTAATTGTCTCACATAGAGATATCGAAAGAAATCTGTTTCATTAAATCCCCCCTTTAATTTCCTGTTTTCGAAAAAGACTTAACTAAATTGAAGTAATCGTACATTGAAGTTAAGTCTAAAGCATTTTCCTTGTGGGATCAACCCCAACCTAATAGTTGGGTTCTTTATTTGATACGACCGCTTATACTTCTTTAGGGAGGTGTAACTTGAGTGTATCAGGGTACTATAAGTATCTTGGTTTGGATCCCTCTTTTTTAACCTGGGTTGGTTTTGCTCATCTAATCTACCCCTCTTAAAATTTCTTCAAAGGATTGTAAACAAACCATGATTGTAGATTGGTTCATGTCATTATGGAACATGGTCGTACGACACTCTTATTTCACAAGGTCGGCAACACCAGTAACAAAACTACTCATATCATCTCTAGGGTTAGACACCAAGGATGAAGCACACTTAGACAATAGGGTATATTGCAACGAAAACTCCTCCACACTCATCTTACTTTGTCTAAGGTTTATAAACTCATCAACTTTACCTTCTCTCACGGGGAAAGTACTTCCCTAAGAAGGCTTCCTTAAACTCTTCCCATTCTATAAGACCCGATTCATCCGGCCTATCATTTTTATATTGAGTGTACCACACTTCTGCAACTCCTCTAAATTGGTATGAATCCAACACCTCTTTCTCCCTAGAAGTCACACCCATAGCACTCAAAACCATATACACCATCTAGAAACTCTTGGGGATCCTCTCCCACCTTAGAGCCAAGAAAAGTAGGAAAATTCATCCTCACAAAGTCTCTCAACCTAGAGGTCATGGAACTCTTAAGAGCATTCATTCTAGGTCCTACATCTCGATTTGCTTGAGCAATCATGGCTTAGCCTAGTGTAAGAACATATACTCTAACTTCCTCATTAGTCATGTATGACGAAACCACTGGAAACTTATTCCCTTGATCATCTATAGGGACTTCTTCACCTTGAGTAACTCCCTCATTGACCACTTTCTCATCACCTCTCCTTGCGGTCGTCCTTCTTGTATTTATATCCTGTAAACACAAGAGAAGAGATTAGGAAAATACTCTTATAACCTCAACTCTATGGAATGACACAAGAGTAACGAATAAAGGGAAACCTCTATCTTCCTATAGCCTCTCTCATATAGATATGTTGCAACTCACCACCGATAAACAAGACTTACTCGATTTGGATTTTACGAGACTTTGTATCCTAAAGACTACTTCATAACCTTATGCTCTGATGCCAAGTTTGTCACGACATAGAAGCAACCCCAAGTCGTCACACGGCGTACTCGACCTCTCAACATCCTATAAAAGAAAGACTGTAAAGAAATAAATGAGTCCTCCATAATGCAGGGAGGCTCACTATTGACTCTGACTGCTCAGTTGGATCAATGAGGCGCTGCATAATGCTAATCCTGGTCACATACGGATGCATCATGATACGATGCAGTCCAACTGGCATTAGTAAATTGAATGTACGAGTATGCGAGTTTGAATGCTAAAACAACTTAAGCTTGAAAAGGAATACTAAGGAACACTTACATTGGATCTCCTCAAATTATGAATAATATGACTCAATAATTCAAACTCATTTCAATATAAAGAAATTTATAAGCAAGTGCAGTATGAAAAAAAGTCGTTTGAAAACATACTAAGTTTTTAACATAATACATTTAACTTCTGTTGAAGTTTCTCTAACCAACAACCATCACTTATGAGCTACTGTGATGATACATCAATCTACCTCACTTTTCCAGTACATCATATTCCCGTCCAAAGGTATAAGACCCGAACTGCCAAATGGATTCACTAGTCTACTGTGAAAAGGGTTCATCTAAAAAGTAAAACCATTTTCTACCCATGGTGGCTACATGGTTTATAGGGGTTCTGAGTTGTTTGAACTCTCCTCCATATTGGTGCATAATATTACTCCCAAAATATACTGGCTATTATATTTTTAAAACATATTGATTCTATGGTTTGAGGTAAGTGCTCAAAATAATTAACTCAAATGCTATCTTGGAAATCTTAGTTTCCCTTCTTGTTTCAGTTAGAAAGCTATTTTTCTTCAACTGAAAACTAGCTCGAAGGGTCTTGGGAAAATCTCATTTTCCCTTCTTTTTATATACGAAAACATTTTATGTTCTTTTGGGAATATTTAGTTCTCATATACTACTTTGAAGGAATAGTTCACTTTACTCTAGACTAAATTGGAGCTTATGTCTTAAACAACACTTAAAACATTTTTGAAAGACTTGTGAAACTTGACTTAAAACATTTTTGAAAGACTTGTGAAACTTGAAATGAACTTCTTCTCGTTATCTTTTGTCCTTAAACTTATTTTTAAGTCTCAAAACAAGTTTAGAGTATTTGCAAAAGACTTCTTGAAAGGACTTTAGGATTTCCCTAGACTTGGTTCTAACTTTTTCCTTGAATTTGAAGTTATGGATTCAACATTTTAAATTCGTGTTTCTGGATGATTCCTATATGATTAAAAATTCTTTAGTATAGTTAGAATAATTAGGAAGTGTTAAAACACCTTAGAAGGACTTAATCGGACTGAAATATTAAAAGTAGGCAAAAAAACACCAATTTAGGTGTGTTTGGTGGTGCCGCGCCAGCCCCAACTGACTGAGGTGTTAAAATGTTGCAATGTAGGTGCGCCGCCCCAGGCCCTCTGTGCAGATGGGGAGCGTCGCGCCTGGTGCTACCTAGCTGCGTCTGAATGATTTTTTCCTGTCCTTTTTCAATGCTAAATCCTTTAAACCTCCGTATCTATTTTCCCAACCCTTAGGATCAATAGTACCTTCAATACCCAATAGTACAAACTCTAAAAACTACGTGGAATTTTGAACCAAAGAAACAATTGGCATTCAACAACTGAATAACAATAATTCAACCATGCCTTTCAAGAACATCAGTATTCTCATTCAACAAATTCAAAAATCTTAGGACTGAAACACGCTTGGTATGTTAGTGAACTGACCCAACACTAAAAGATCTCACATACCTTGATAGGGATCACCCCCGATGAAATCCACTCATAAATTCTTGTCGTTCTATGTGAATTCTTGACCTTACTCCCTTTCTTTCTTCTTTTCTATCTTCTCCAAGCTCTGAGCGTGATTTTGATTCCCAAAAACTGAACTAAATTTAGTATTTACCCCAATAAACCCCTAAAACAGAATAACAATTTGATTGGTGAAAAGACTAGTTTGCCATTCCTTAAATGTGAAATATAACTTTCCTTACTTCAACAGCCCAACTTCTATAGGTATATCTCTCTCATACGATATAAAAAATTTGCAAACTCGGCGTGTTTAAAATATCTCTCGAAGGGATTTACAACTATATCAAGAAATACATCTAACTCATCTTGATCTAGAAGTAATGGCCTTTTGAAAATGACCAAACCTCACTTTCTTAACTTAGTCAATTTTTGACATTTTCCCTTTCTTTCCAAAAATGAATATTTCTAGTTTCTTATGTTATTCTTAGATATTTCAAATTATGAGATGTTAGACCTCAAGAAAACTTGTGGTACATGAGAAGAATTATCCTACCCATGATATGAAATACCCCATTGTTTACTAGACCATCTAAGGATAATTTTGACGGCCTAGAGTCAAGGCTAGAAGGTATGAGCCAAGGCAAAGGAGCAATGGCCAAGGAAAGAGCCAAGGCTGCCCAAGTTGGCCTCCTCCACATGAGCCACTTCACGGATGGTGAAGGCCTAGACAGATTGAGGGAGTGGCCGTGATCTTGCCTGCACCATGTGGGGGATAATTTAAGATTACATGGATACTATTCAAGGGACCACGGACTATGGTACCCTTAACGGATCATGAAGCTAGTCGTAGTGCCTACACTAGGCTACCGAGGGAGGGTCATTCTGGGAAATTCCTAAATAAGTGGTTATTAAATGAGGTCATTTTGTAAAGTCTTAGTACAACAATATAATATATTTTAACCATGTAAACTAACCATTCAAGTCATTATTTACCTAGACCCAAATCAAATCCCCCAAAGCTCTCCTCTCAAATATTTCTCTCTTTAAAACTATAAGAAGAAGATAGAGCTTGAAGTTATGTCAAGAACAAGAACGCATTGTTGCAAGTTTTGTAAGGCTTTATAACCAATATATGTGAGCTTATTCATCCATAGATTATTTCATCCATGGAATCCCATCGAAATTCCTCAATTGTAATAATGAAATCTCCAATTCAAGTTAGGGTTCATTTCAATACTGTGGATTATGTAGAGTATGAATCAAATTTAGTGGATATTGATTGTTTATGATTGAACTAGTACTGAATCGTGATATTAAATATATGTTTCCTACGGTTAACCCTTGTGTTATTGATGAAATCAAGTAATGTGGGTTTATGCCTTGTGAAAGAGAAATTGAGGATTTATAGATTATCTTATATAATTAATGATATGTATAGTAATTCTTCAATAATAAAAGCATGTAAACATGATAAGAACTTGATTAAAGAATATATGATGGATCATGACTAGTAATGATTAATATTAACTCTTTATGATAATTTATGACTAGAATCACTCAAGAATGGAGTACATGAATAGAATACCTTATGACCAAGGTATGTATGATGATTAGAATATGTAAAGCTTTGAGATTAAAGTTAACGTGATGATTATGTAAGCAAGGTCTTTGAGAGTGAAGACTATATTAAAATGGTAGATTAGTATACATCATTGTTGTAGAAGGACTTTACCTACCTAATCTACATAATGAATGAATATAATAGCATGAGTTATATTTTTCTATTCTGGGAAGGCTAGCCTTATACACACACCCATTCATGACCTTATAATGTGAAAGATCTTCTCACATATAATGATTGTAGGTTTAAAGGCTTCTCACCTAAAATGAATCAAGTATGTTGGACTAGAATAGCTTGAAGTTGTGACCTAGATCTCTTTTTGAAAAGTTGTACTTGGTAAGATAAGACCATGTTTGGTATCTTGAGTTAGAAGTTTTCATGGTAGCCTTGAATTAAGGAATTATACTCTCCTAAGGGTAGCTTTTACTGATTTTATAGTATGCTTTCATGGTAGCATGAACTGGTTAGGCCAAGACCATTTCATCGTAGCTTAGGATTGAGAAAGCATACTCTCCTAAGGGTAGCTTGAACTAGAATTATAGAATGCCTTCATGGTAGCATGAATTGGTTATGCCAAAACCATTTTATGGTAGATCAGAGTTTAGAATTATACTCTCCTAAGGGTAGGTTGTACTAGCTTCATGGAATGTTTGCATTGTAGTTAGGTTGGAACACTAGTACTCTTCCTTGTATATCTTGGACTTGTATTATAGTATGCTTCCCTTGGTAGTTTGTTTTACCGTAATATAGTTATATTAGCAAGATGATTATCCTAGTCTAGCATAGTAGGGTGTTATTCCTTGGTAGCCATAAATTGATAAATAGAAATCATTAAAATGTAATAACCTTCCTTGTACTAAGTAAAGAAGTACTTTAAATTAATAGTGGAAACAAGTAAAGGGGGACATGTCCCCAACTAACGAGAATGTATGATAGCCTAAAGTGGTACTTAGTATGGGTAAGATTATGGAGTTTTATCCATGTATTGCACAAGTATAACTTGAAGCTACTTATGAAGTATTCTCTTATATTATGTATGTTTAGCTTATATTGTTGCTATAGTTGCCTTCCATGACACATTTGACTAAAGGTGAATAGTCCCTTGCCTATATGAAGAAAGCTAAGAATAAGACCAAAGAATGGTAAGTATGATTATAATGACCTATAAGTAATATTTAGTGTGAATGGTATTATGGGGTCTTATTCATACATTGCACAAGTAGTGACCATGTTATGACTTTGTGGTGTCTCCTATACTACTTGATTATGACTTATGTTGACACATGCTCATATTATGTCTAGGTTTGAGATTATGATTTTGACCATGTTATTATCTAGTATGTATATGGCTTATGCCTTATGTTGGCTAACGCTTTTGTTGTACTCTTATGATGTCATTCTAGCTAACAAATTTAGTACATTTTATACTAACACATACTCTTAACTACATTCTTATCAAATTTAGAGTTCGACGATCTTGAATTCCATTCTTGTGGCAAGGTTTCAAGATGAGAAAAGGAGTTGAAGATTTGGTGAGTCCTCATAGCATCGAGGATCTAATCACCTTGCTTAGGTCATTCTTTTAAGTTTTAGACTTTTGTACGGGGTGCATCTCAAAGCTTATTCAAGTTTTATTAGTGGTTTGAGACAAAGAGTAATAAGTTTTGTGCTTGCTTTTATTAAAGACTTCGATTGTATGGAAAAATTTTAAAAATTTCCTCCATCGTTTCTATGCACTTTATTTTATGATATGCTAAGTGGCTTGTGTTAGGCATTTCGAGGTATAATACACCGTGTCACATCTAGGGTGTTCCCCTGGGTCGTGACAAACTTGTTAATCTGAGCATGAGGTTTAGAATGGTTCTAAGATGTCTCAAAACCACGTCTAGTAGAGTCATGTTCATGAGTGTGAAGCGCACCACATTTATTAATAGGAAGCTATTAGATAAGTAGGAAACTTCACTTCTTCATTCTCTAAGTTGTGCCATATTGTTTAGTTCTATAAGGTATTTCTCCTAATCTTTGCCCGATGGTCTACAGGTTATGGCTAATACAAAGGCAAATACTAGAAGGAATGAGTAAGACGTACTGGATCAAGATGTCCCTCTACAAGCTCCACAAGCACCAATTAATTCTTCGGATATGTCGAATGTGGAGATTAGGTCGGCCTTTCAAGTGTTGGCCTAGGATATGACGAGACAAATGAATACGGAGGTGGTAGCTCCGATTACCCCAATAAGGGGAATGGATCTTCTACTTTGAGGATGTTTGTTTGGATGAACCCTCTAGAGTTTTATGGCTCCAAGGTAGAAGGGGATCCTAGAGAGTTTATATATAAGGTTTAAAAGGTACTTCCTATCATGGGGATGACTAGAGAAAACTGAGTTAGTTGCTTACCAATTGATGGATGTTGCTCAAGTATGATATGAACAATGAAAAGATGCTAGGCTAGTAGAATTGGGTCTTATAGATTGGAAAGTGTTCAAACTAGAATTTCTTGATAGGCTCATTCCCCAAGATTTGAGGTTTTATAAGGTAGAAGAGTACATTCACCTTAATCAAGGTAGACTGAGTGTTATGGAGTACATCCCTTGGAATTCACCCAACTATCCATGTATGCTCTATCTATTGTGTCAGATTCGAGGGACATAATGAGTAGTTTTTTTATGGGGGTGTCTTACATAGTATAAAAAGAATGTCGTACATAAATGCTCCAACATGATATGGATATCTCATGTCTCATTTTTTATACCCAAGAAATCGAGGGGTCAAAACTCAAAGAAGAGAAATTTAGATAGAGAAAAGGTCTAGGATGAAAAATGATAAGTCCTTTCATGATGGGTACGATAGACACGGTCGTTCTAGGAATCGATAAATGTTTTCTAGACAAGGTTCTTTTAGTACTCATAATTATAAAGAGGAGAGGGTGTTTAACCCTTTTCCACCCTAAATTGGTAATGAGTCTCTATGGTCTACTAGTGCTAGATGTGGAAAGAGACATAAGGTAGGTGTTTTGCCATAAGAGAGGGTTGCTTTAGTTATGGTTAGAGTGGCCACGAGATGAAGGATTATCCAAAGTAAAAATCTATGAGAAGAGAGGGTAAACAAGTTCCACCTATTGGTCCAAATAAGGATTCCGAAAAAACAAATATGTTCTATGATCTCCAATCTAGAGATGATTAAGAACGACATCCAAGTGTGGATTCCAGTATGTTCATAGCTTCTTAATTGATTGTTAATGCTTTGTTACAATTTAGATGCCTTAGTAGAATTGTAAGAGATTGTGTTAGAAATCCGTTGAGACATGATCCTAAGGGGGAGATGGTATGACTTGATGGTAAGTTCATTATGTGTTATATGTTGACATGATGTTCTCATATGCAAGTTCATGAGAAAATTATGTTTTAGTAAGAAATAAGATTAATTTTTTATATTTTATTCCTCATGTCGTTATGTGTTGTGTAAGAGTTGCATTCATTCATGAGATGAATTGTTGAATATGCTTTAGTACGCTTTTATGAAAAGGTTTCATATGAGCTTGATGAGTGTATGTAGAACATGCCTTGGTTCGGAGATGCTAGTTCCTCCTTGAACAAAAGTAGATGTTGAATTTCATGCATTTCTTTGGGTTTCTAGATGTAGTTCCTATTCCCTTTTGTCTCATTGAGTATGTTTAACTTAGATTCAATGTTTTCCTCATTTTTGTGTGCATTTAGATATGTTGCGACTAAAGAGGTGTTTAGAATCATCATTCGAGGAAGAATGTCCCCGGGGGGAGATATTGTAACACTCCATAGTATAGTAGCCCATCAAATTCTAAGTTTTAGGTCTACGAGTCAAGGCTAGAAAGCATGAGCCAAGGCAAAGGGCCAAGGGCCAAGGCATGACCAAAGGAAAAGGGTCAAGGAAAAAGGTTGCCCCAAGAATTCCATGGAACTACCTTGGACCACAACAGCCTTAAGGATCATGAGGGCCACCACGACTCACAGGGCCACCCATCGTGGTGACACGGTGTGGCCCCAAGGCTAGTGCAAGTTGACCTCCTCCACACGAGCCAGTTCACAAATTGTGAAGGCCTAGATAGTTTGTAGGAGCTCGTCGTCTTTCCTTCACCGTGTGTGGGATAATTTAAGGTACCATAGCTACTCGTCAAGGAACGATAGGCAACTTCACGGGTCGTGTACCCTTGACGGGTCGTGAAGGTCGTTGTAGTGTCTGGCACTATGCTGACTAAGGAGGGTAATTTCAGGAGATTCCTTATTAGGTGGTTATCTAGTGAGGTTGTTTTGTATAGTATTAGTACACCGATATAAGATATTTTGAACCTTTAAACTCACCTTTCAAGTCAATATTTTTCTACACACAAATCAAATCCCGAAAAGCTCACCTCTCTAATATTACTCTCTCTAAAACTTGAAGAAGAAAATAGAGCACGAAGCTAGGACAAGAACAACACTCCATTGTTGCAAGCTTTGCAAATATTTATAACCAAGGTATGTTAGCTTATTAATCCATGTATTCTTCAATTTATGGAGTCCCCTAGAAATCCCATAATTTGAAGATGAAATCCCCAATTCAAGTTAGGGTTCCTTCCTATACTATGGGTTATGTTGAGTATGAATACAATTGAATGGATATTGATTATTTACGATTGAAATAGTAGTGAATCAAGATATTATTATGAAATTACATGTTTACTATAGTTAGCCCTAGTCTAATTGATGAAATCAAGTAATGTTTGTTTACGCCTTATGAAAGGCAAATTGAAGATTTACAAAAAAATTTCTAGAATTAAGGATATGTATTGTAATTGGTCAAGAATATAACTATGTAAACATGAATTAAAATAGATTGAAGAATATATGATGGATCATGACTAGTAATGATTGAGATTGAGTTTTTATGATGATCTATGACTAGATTCACTCAAGAATGAAGTATTTGAATCAAATAACTTGTGACCTAGGTATGTATGATGATTAGATAGAGGTAAAGCTTTTATCTTAAATCTAATATGATGAATTATGTATATAAAGGGTTTGAGATTGAATCCTACATGGAAATGGTAGACTAGTAGACACCATTGGTGTGGAAGAACTTTGCCCATCTAAATCTACCTAATTAGTGTATATGATAGCATGAATTTTTTTGTTGTGTTGTGGGAGGGCTAGCCTTATACACACACCTATTTAATACCATGGAATGTAAAAGGTCTCCTCATATAG
This sequence comes from Solanum pennellii, assembly GCF_001406875.1. Taxonomy (NCBI): domain Eukaryota; kingdom Viridiplantae; phylum Streptophyta; class Magnoliopsida; order Solanales; family Solanaceae; genus Solanum; species Solanum pennellii. Next base: position 15,505,976 of record NC_028647.1, read on the forward strand.
AATGATTCTAGGTTAAAAGGTTTAATCACCTAAAATGAATCAAGTATGTTGGACTAGAATATCTTGAAGTTGTGACCTAGATCTCATCATGAATATCTTGACTTGGTAAGATAAGACCGTTCTTGGTAGACCAAATAGGATTATTCATGGTAGCCTTGGATTGAGGAACTATACTCTCCTAAGGGTAGCTTTTACTAGTATCACGGTATGCTTTCATGGTGGAATGACTTGGTTAGGCTAAGACCATTTCATGGTAGGTTAGGATTGAGAAATGATACTCTCAAAAAGGTAGCTTGAGTTAGCATGATAGAATCCCTTCATGGTAGGATTACTTTGTAAATCCAAGACTATTTGATGCTAGCTTAGGGTTAATGAATATACTCTCCTAAGGGTAGCTTGTATTCGCATCATAGAATTTTACATGGTAGCTAGGTTGGAACACTTGTACCCTTGATTGTATATCTTGTACTTGTATGATATTATGTTTCCCATGGTAGCTTGATTTATCATAATGTATTTATGTTAGCAAGATAATTAGCTTGGTCTATCCTAGTAGGGGGTCTATTCCTTGGTAGCCTTAAATTGATGAATAGAGATCATTAAATTGTAATGACTTGCTTTGTACTAAGTAAAGAACTACTTTAAATAAATAGTGGCATGAATTAAAGGGGAACTAATTCCCAACTAATGAGAAAGTATGATAGCCTAAAGTGGTACTTAGAATGGGTAGGATTATGAGGTCTTATCAATGCATTGTACAAGTATACTTGAAGCTACTTATGAAGTGTTCTCTTATATGATATATGTTTAGCTTTGATTGTTGCTATAGTTGCTTTCGGTTATATATTTGACTAAAGGTGAAGAGTACCTTGTTAAGAAATCTAAGAATGAGACCAAAGAATTGTAAGTATGATTATGATGACCTAAGAGTAATACTTATGGGGTCTTATTCATAGATTGCACAACTATGTTCTAAGGTTACTTATGAGATAGTTCTCTTATGAGATGAAGTTCTGAGTAGGGACCATGTTATTACTATGTGGAATGTCATATACTACTTTTTTATGCCTTATATTGACTTTTGCTCATACTATGTCTAGGTTTAAGATTATTCTTATGACCAAGTTATTATCTCATATGCTTATGGCTTATGTTTTATGTTGGCTAATGCTTTTGTTATGTTCTTATGATGTCATGCTTGCTAACATATTTAGTATATTTTTTAATAACGCATACTCTTGCCTACATTCTTATCAAATGTTGAATATTTTATAATAAAACATACTCTTGGCTACATTCTTTTATGCTTTTGACTTTTGTATGGGTTGTGTCCCAAAGATTACTTAAGTTGTATTAGATGGTTTGAGACAAAATGTAATAAGACTTCCATTGCTTTTATTAAAGACTTCGATTGTATGGAAAAAGTTTAAAAAATTCCCATATTATTTCTAAGCACTTTATGTTATTATAAGCTAAGTGTCTTGGGTTAGGCTTTCGAGTATAGTACTTGTCACATCCAGGGTGTACCCAGGGTTCGTGACAACAAAAGCCTGCAATATGTATTTAGTCAAAAGGACTTGAATCTTTGCCAAAGAAGTTGGCTTGAGTTATTGAAAGATTATGACACTGGTGTTCTTTATAACCCCAGAAAGGCATATGTAGTAGTGGATAATCTTAGTAGGGGTTATGTGGGTAGCATTGCTCATGTGGATGATGATAGAAAAGAGTTTGGAAGAGATGTGCATAGATTGGCCCAATTTGATGTTCGATCGGTAGACTCCGCCAAGGTTGGTGTTATGGTCAATATGGTTTTGAATCTTCTTCTATGAGTAATGTGAATGCTACAAAAATTCTTGATTTGATTTTGGTTGAATCGAAAGAAGATGTACTCAACAAGTCCATTCAGGCTTTCTTCCAAGAAGGAGATGGGGTACGTAGATACAAGGTCGATTGTGTTTTCCAAATATTGATGAGTTAAAGAAAAAAATTTTTGTCTAAGCCCATTGTTATATGTATTCTATTAACCCATAATCTACCAAGATCAACTGTGATTTGCGGGAGATCTATTGGTGGAATGTGATGAAGAAAGATATTGCAGAATTTGTGGCTATGTGTCCAAATTGCCAACAAGTGAAGGCTGAGCACCAGAAGTCAGGAGATTTATCTCAAGACATTAGTATTCTTATTTTGAAGTGGGAAGGTGTGAATATGGAATTTATAGTAAGGTTTGTATTTACTCGGGTCCAATATGATTTGAGTTGGATTATAGTAGACCGAATGATGAAATCAGCCCATTTCATTCCCATCAAAGTTTTTATGTGGTGGAAAACTATGCCAACTTGTATTTTAGGGAAATGGTAAGATTGCATGGTGTGCCATTGTCAATAATATCTGATAGAGGTACTCAATTTACTTCTCATTTTTGGGAAGTCATTTCAAAAGGATCTTGGCACTAAAGTGCAGCTTAACACAACTTGTCACCCAAAAATCAATGGGCAAGGGAAGGAACGATCCAAAATTTGGAGGATATGTTGAGAGAATGTGTCATTGATTCCAAGGAAAGTAATTATGATCCCTTTTCATTGATCTAGTTTGTTTACAATAACAGTTATCGTTCGAGTATTTGTATGGCCCCCTTTGAAGCTCTTTATGGTAAAGGTGTAGATATCCCACATGATGGTTTAAGGTGGGTAAAGTTGCCTGGATTGGGCCCGAGTTAGTTTAAAATGCTATAGAAAATGTTTGTACTATTATAGAGAGGTTAAGGACAACCAAAAGCCCAAAAAAGTCATATGTCGATGTTAGAAAGAAATACCTTGAGTTTGAGGTTAGTGATTGGGTCTATTTAAAAATCTCACCCATTAAGGGTGTAATGAGATTTGGGAAGGAAGAAAACTTAGTCCTGTCTTATTATAGAGGTTAAGGACAACCCAAAGCCGAAAAAACTCATATGTCAATGTTAGAAAGAGAGACCTTGAGTTTGAGGTTAGTGATTGGGTCTATTTGAAAATCTCACCCATAAAGGTTGTAATGAGATTTGGGAAGTAAGAAAATTTAGTCCCCGATTCATAGGCCGTTGTCAAATCTTGAGATGTGTTGGGTAGGTTTCCTATGAGATTGATTTCCAAATGATTTGTCATTGGTGCATCGGGTATTCCATATCTTTATGCTTAAAAAGTATGTTGGAGATACAACATCCATAGTTCCCCTAGAAGGATAGAGAGTTGATGAAAATGTCTATTATGAAGAATGACAAGCTGAGATTCTTGACCGACAAGTTAAGAAATTGAGAAACAGGGAAGTTGCTTACATGAAGTTATTGTGGAGAAACCACTTAGTTGAGGGTGATACTTGGGAGGCCGAGACTGATATGAAGTCGTGATATCTTCATATCTTTCCTTCTACTTTAGTTTGAGCTAACGAACTTCCTCTTGATTTATTTATGATTGAAGTCATGTGTGATTTATATGTACCCTTTTTCTCCATATGTTATGCATGCTCATGAAAACTTGTTTCTAGAGAGAAAATGAGTTTGTATGATTGTTTTTCCTTATATTGTAGTGCATTGAGTATGAGTTTCATATAGGCTCAATCAGATGAACATATGAACATGTTTAGATATTGAATTGCATATGAGCTCCATGAGATTGTGTTGAGCTTGTTTTGAGATGTAGAAGATAGTTCCTCCTTGAGTATATGAAATCTGAAAATTCGATGCATATTAAGTTGTTAGATATAGTTCCTACCTACTTAAGAAGCATTGAGTAGATTTGATTTGGAGTTGATGATGCTTATTATTTGTGCGCATTTTTATATTTTGCATGCATTGATGGGTTTCTAGTCTTGAGTCTTGTGTCTAGAAACATGCTTAGAATCTCATTAGAGGACGAATGATCCCAAGGGAGAGATATTGTAACACCCTGAACCTAAATATAAGGTTTATCATGGTAGGACTCTAGGGTACCACCACAGGAGGACCAACCTGAAGCCCACAAGGAAGTCCCAAGGAACTTGCATGAGGCAGTGAATCACGGCCAGGACCATGCCTCGTGGGTGGGTCGACTATACGTGGATGGTGAAGTCGTGGATTGGCCAAAAACGTTTCTAACTATGATCCTCAAATGACCAGGGTGGACCATCCGTAGGTCATGGTCTCATAGGTCATGTCACAGAAATTATTTTAAGGACTTAAGGGTCTTATCGGTTTTAGTTAAATCAAATTGGTTTCGTTTTTCCTAAGTCTAGGAACCTATATCAACATTTTAACCCCCCACCCCACCCCAAAAAAAACCCTCATTAAACTCTTCCTCTCAAATCCTAAAGAAAAATCCTCTCAAATATTCTCTCTAGAAGTAGGAAAAATAATGAAGACGAGGAAGCTAGTCAATATCAAAGCTCCAAAAATTCAAGCTTATGAGGACTTTATACTAACGTATGATAGGTCTTCATCCATGAGCGTATTCTATCCATGGATTCCCCTAGAATTCCCCCAATTTGATGAAGAATTCCCCAATTCTTGCCAGGGTTTCTTCAATTGGGGTTGGTTATTTTAATTATGGATCCAATTGAGTGGATTATTATTGGTTATGATAGAACTACTATAATTGCATGTTTTTAGAATGAAACCACATGTATCCATGCATATCCTACGATTCTAACCTAGAATTGAGATAATTGGGTAGATGCCATGAAGGAATTCTTTGTGGGTTTTGATGTATCCTTATATGATATATGAATTATGCAAAGAATTGATTGATAAGGGTGCTTAGATGATGATCGTGATACCTATATCTTTGAGAGTAAATCTTATGATGTGAATTATTAGTTACTGATGTTATTGTTGGGGAAGAGATACTTCCTACATGAATTGTTATTATGCATGAATGTGAAAGGTTTTCTCACATGAATGATTCTAGGTTGAAAGGATTTATCACCTAAAATGAATCTAGACTAACGAATATATAATTGATGAGGCTAGAGGCGATTACCCTTGGCCTCCAAATTAATTGATATGAGGCGATTCCCCCATTACTTAAAATTGAACTAGAGGTGAGTCCACATGTTCTCATGATGTTGAATGGACATGGATGTGATTACCCATGATACCTATGAAATAATGTGGTGGAGAGTACCCGTATTATATGATAAATTATGTGGAGGCGAGTACCCCTATCAAATCATAAGATTGTAGAGACGAGTACCCACAATATAAAAGTAAGGCAAGAGGTGAATACCCATTAGCCTTTGTGACTTAGGAAAAGAGGTGAATCCCCATGTATTTAAAAGTAAGTATGAATAATGAGATTAAGATGTAAAGAATGAATAACTTGGATTGTTTCTAGAGATGCCTTCCATGAGGTAAGCTTGACTAGAGGCGGATGACCCAAGTTTTGACTAAGGATGAGTAAGGTTGCTTGAGATGTATTCCTTTCTTATTATGATATTGATGTATGTACATGATTATGCTTACGATTTATATTGACTAACCATGATGTTTACATTGTTCATGCTAGCTATTATACTTAGTATTTGATTGTGCTAATACTTAGTTTCGCTACATTATTATCAAATGTAGGGTCCAACAGCATAGATTCTTACAATCGTGGCTAGCTTCTTTGTTGATTCAAGGAGTCAATATTGGTGAGTCATCATTGTGCTCAAGAATGGCATCACCACTTAATTTTATGTCTTTCCTTTATGTTTGGTACTGTTGTATGGTCTGTATCCCAAAATTATCCTTCCCGTTTAGATGGTTTGAGAAAATATTGCTAGACTTCCACTTTATTTTAAAAATACTACGATTGTATTGAAAAGTTTTAATTTGCACTCATCTCTATGTAATACTCCGAAAGTCTAAGACATGTTCTAGAGCCTAACATAGGTTTCAAAAGGTTTAGAAACTGTTTTAAGGTCAATTTTAAAGTGTATAAGTCATTAGGAAGTTTGAGAACCAAAATGTCAAGGAACGTCCATGACGTCCGGAAACTTGTTCAATGAGTTGCTAGTGTGTCTTAGCCTATTAGACTGTGTTTTAAGAGTTTAAAAATGATGAATTTATGTGGAAGGGTGTCTAACATGTATTAGATTTAATTTAAGAACGAAACGTCTGGGTACGACACCCCAAGGACTAACCAAGGGCCCTTGAGGAGTAGCCTTGCATTTGGGTCGAAGGCTGCCCAAGGCAGTATGCGCCAACGACATGCCATCAATGGATCATTTTCCAATCGACATGGCGTAGATTGCCTCCGTGATGGAAACTTGGAATATTTTCCCAAGACTTATTTTTAACCAATCTCTGACCAAAACAAAGGACCAATAGGATGGAGGGTCCTGTGGTCGTCCATTGACACACGAGACGTCGACGTGGTGTCGTCTGTGAGGGTCTGTTTTGGGATGCTCAATTTTAAGTGACTAGAGTTATTTAATTTGGGGGTTATTTAATTATTTAGGTTTTAAGGGAGGTATAATTAAGTTAATTAACAACCTATATAAATACCCTAAACTAATTATACTAACCTAAGACATCATAACTCCAAAACCCAAATTCTCCTCCTTCTCTCTTCTTTCTCTCTCCCAAGTTGAAGAACACCATAGAATACATGGTCAAGGTGGGTTCTAGGTCTGAAATAACCAAAGTTTATCCATAAAATTTCATCAATAAACAAGGTATGGGATTCCTTTCACCTTTGGGACCCCTTTACCCAAAGGGTTCCATCAAATTGATTTCAAAAGATGAGTTTTCATGTGGGTCTTTTCCAATCTCGAAATTGATCTTTAAATTTGATTTGTTTATGATTTAATTTGGATAATATGAATACATTAACATATATTATAATTCAATTATGTTATTTCTTGATGAATTGGTCTAGTTTGTAGAAGACCTATTCCCTTTAACTCTAGGTTGTGATCTTGAATTGAATTGTATACTATTGATTAAATTGACTTGGTTAGTGTGTGAATTACTATCCTATGTTGTTATTATTCTAAATATGAGTTTATTTTGATACATTGTAAACCAACTATGCTAGTTCATGAGTAATTTACCTAGATGGTGAATTAGACGATGAACTTGATCTAAGTCTCAAAGTATAGGCTATAAACTAGTTATAAATTGTTGTATAATGATTCATTTGGTATTCTTGTTATGTTCATTATTGTGGTGTGATTACAATACACCCATTGTTGGAATGGTGAAGGAGATTGAGTAAGTCTTGTGATCTCTATTTTTTACTTTGATTATGGTCATTTGTGCCTAAGTAATGATGTTGTATTGAAGTAGACCTATATTAAGATTGATAGGGTTTGTATGATTTTGAATTGAAATTTCTTGATTATGTGAATATAATATTATGCCTAAGATGTATTGATATAATGTTCGTGATAAAGTACTGATGTTCCTTACTATGATATAATAATGTTAATGTGCTAATCTCACATGTGAGGGTTATAACGAAAGGTGTTATCATGCAATTCTTATTGAGCTATGATGATGATGATTATATAAGGGATAAACCCTATGACCTACATTAAGCTATGATAATTATTAAAGGTATTAAATACATTTCAAAACGGGACTGTAGCTTTGTAACGAGTCAACTAGAGTGAGGAGTGTCCCTTCCCACATAGGGAAGGTAGGATCACTTATGTACTCTAGAGATTGGAAAATACAATTCATGTAGAATAAATAGGGTCCCAACTATATCTCTTAGTTCTTGAACTATGTTGCCCCCATAGGAATACTAGCTAGTGGATCCACGTAGTTGCTATGTTCATGTTTTGGTGCTACCTTGGCAAGTAGTCCGCCTTCCTTCGGTTTAGGGTTTCATGACACCGGATTCCACATTATCTCATGTAATCTATGTGCTTCAAGTCAAGATGTAAGGTAAGATGAACTAAAGGAATGAACTCTAACTAGGATGACCTAAGGGGTTTAGCTTAGTCTAGGTAGGGTATGGGACTCTACCTAAACATTGCACTAGTTATCCTTGAGGGAAGCCTTAGGAGGATGTTATTATATATACATATGATTATACTTGTACATAATATGTATCTAAGGATCTTGCACATTGGTAGTACTATATGTTGATTGGTTTCACTTACGAATCTATGTTTGGCTCTATTGCTTCATTATGATGATATGTACTATTATTGATATGCTATTTGAAGTTGGAAATTTGTCATAGTTCTTGTTATTTTACTTGATTAAGTAAGGTTATGGGGCTTTTCTTAGTCATTGCACTAGTTGACTTAATGAGGGTTAATGGGTAATGATCTTGCTTTGGTATGTTGTAATGAACTCTTAATCATGCTTGTTGATGTTATAGCTTGATAGTAGGGTTGTTTTGATTATGTGTTCAAATTATGTGGGTATGTATGTCAGTTTGACAAGACTTAGTATTGTTGGTGTTGTGTTATATATGCTCTTGACTTAATGAATATGTCATTACCATTGGTATGGTCTTCTTGGATGTGCATGAGGCTTTTGAAACTAAATTGCATACTTTAATGAAATATCCCTTTTTAGCATAATTTTATGATGTGTGTGCATATGGTGTCATACTTAGTACAAGTGGTGTATTAACCCCATCTTCTTCCTTTTCCCTAACATTTTAGGTTCCAGTCATTGAAGGGCTTCTGAGACGACTTTGAAGGAAAACTTGGAATTCTTACTCATCCAAGTTGGGTAGGTCCTCATTTTCTGAGAGCAATGCCACTATCAAGCTAATGAAGTTGTTTTAGTTTTTAGACTTTTATGTTCTTTCCTTTTCATTTGAGTACCAAAGATTGCATAGCCTATATATGGCTCTTATTGTATTGATGTATGGGCTACGCCCAATTGTGATATTCTTGGTTAGATGGTAATGCGATGAGACGTTCGGTTTTATGACTATATTATATGTTATATATATATATGTGTGTGTGTGTGTGTGTGTGTGTGCGCGCGCGCACACGCGTGTGCGTGTGTGTGTGCAATAAAAATAGAATACTAAGTAATCTTTTTATACGAAGGGTCTATGTATACTCGATATGACTATGTTATGTGTATGGTGGAGGTCTATGTAAACCTCAAGATAGATGCATAAAAGTTTTTAAAAATTCGGCATTTGAACCTATATATGTAATGATGAAAGCTAAGAGGCTAGTCTTATTCCTCAAAGAGGACGACAATGCCGGTTACGTCTAAGGGGTGCTCCCGGACGTGAAAAACGGTATCAGAGCATGAGATTGAATATCTTTAGAGTCGATATTTCACTTAACCACATCTATGTAGATTCTTATTCATAATTGTTAGTTCGCCACACTTATGAATAGGAAACTATGAGATGATTAGGAAAATCTCCTTTTCTTAGAAATCCAATATCGTGCCTCTAGAGTTTGACAATATGTCTAATCCATTATTGTGATTATAGGCAACGAATACTCGAAGAACAACCGCTTTAAGACTTGATGAAGAGATTGCCAATGTGGGAGCTCCTCCCCGAGGCAATCAAGTCCCTCCTCTTGAATAAGATGTTAATGATGACCAAGCTCCGGTCAATCCTCCTCTTTTGACAGATGGTGACATAAGGGCTTCCTTTCTCCAAATGGCCAAAGCCATTACTAGTCAAGCACAAGTCGTCACTACTCAAGTTCAATCCATGACGGCTCAAACTAATCGGGAGGTTGTACCCCGAGCAAACTAACATGTTCGTACCATGGCCTCCTGTTTGAGTGATTTCACTAGGATGAATCCCCCTACTTTGTCCAAGGTTGAGGAAGATCCCAAGAGTTCATTGATGAAATCTACAAGATCCTTTGTTCTATGGGGTTGATTACTAGTGAGAAGGCCGAGTTAGTTATTTACCATTTCAAAGATGTGGCCCAAACTTCTTACGTCCAATGGAGAGGCAATAGGCCCTTAAGAGGTGGACTGGTGACATGGGAGATTTTAAGAAGGCTTTTCTTGATAGATTCTTTCCTATGAAGAAGAGGGAAGTCAAAGTGGTGGAGTTCATCAACCTTCATCAAGGAGGTATGAGTGTACTTGAATACTCTTTGAAATTCACTAAATTGTCAAAGTATGATCCTTCTTTGGTTTTCGATCCTAGAGATGAAATGAGCAGCTTTTTGATGGGAGTGTCGGATGACTTGAAAGAGGAATGTCATTCGGCTATGCTACATGACAATATGAACATTTCTCTTCTTATGGTTCATGCTCAACAAGTGGAAGAGACAAGGTCTAAGAGGAAGAGTAGAGATGCCAAGAGGGGAAGGTCGTTTGATGGTAGTTCTTCAAAAGGTAGGCTTGATATCCAAGACAATACTAGGTTTAAGAGAGGTCTTCTAATCAAGTTCCTACAAAATTTCCCAAGGTTTGTGATGATAGGGTGTCTAACCCTATGTCTCAAAAGGATAGATGTACTATATCACCAAACAAGAAGCCGGCTTATGGAAAGTCTGGAAAGAAACATTATGGTGATTGCCTCATTAGGACACATAATTACTTTGGGTGTGGAAAGAGTGGCCACAAGGGTAGGTATTTCCCTAATGTGAAGGGGTAATATAAAGGTAGAGGGAAAGCTAGTGGTTCTAATGTTGATTCTACAAAGAAGAATCGTTTTTATGCACTTCGCTCAAGGGGTGGACAAGAGAGTTCTCCCGATGTGGTGACCGGTATGTTACAATTCTTCTGTGTATGTTGTACTTGATGAAGGTGCTACATTATATTTTGTGACTAACTTTATCGCTAGAAAGTTTGATATTTTGCCTGATATTCTAAATGAACCTTTCATGGTAATTACCATGGTAGGTGAGTCGGTGGTTGCAAGATATATAGAAGTTGTTCTATAATGTTGCCTAATAGAGTGACTCATGTTAAATTCGTGAAACTTGATATGGTCGATTTTGATGTCAATTTGGGGATGCATTGGTCAGATGCTTGCTTTGCTTTCATAGATTGTAGAACAAGGGTGGTGAAGTTTAATATTCCAAATGAACAAGGCTTAGAATGGAAGGGGGGAATTCTATTTCTAAAGGATGGGGCATTTCTTGTTTGAAAGCTTGTAGGATGATCTCTAAAGGGTGTTTATATCACATTGTTAGAGTGAAAGATTTAGACTCCGAAATCACTTCCATTGAGTATGTCCCCGTAGTTGGGGAATTTCTGAAAGTCTTTTTTTAATGATCTTTCCGGTATTCCTCCCGAACGGGAAATCAATTTTGGTATTGACTTGCTACCAGATACCAACCCCATTTCGATTTCTCCTTATCGGATGGCTCCGGTCGAATTGAAAGAGTTGTAGGCTCAACTCAAAGATTTACTAGACAAAGGCTTCATTAGACCTAGTATTTCTCCATGGGCTGCTCTGGTTTTATTTGTAAAGAAGAAGGATGGGTCCGTTAGAATGTGCATTGATTATCGCCAACTCAAGAAAGTCACTATTAAGAACAAGTATCCTCTCCCTCGGATTGACGACTTATTTGATCAACTCCATAGCGCAAGCTACTTTTCTAAGATTGACTTGAGATATGGGTATCATCAACATAGGGTGAGAGGTGAGGATATCCCAAAAATGGCATTTTCGACTAGATATTGTCACTATGAGTTCTTAGTAATGTCCTTTGGTCTCACTAATGCCTCGATGGCATTTATGGATCATATAAATAGGGTGTTTTGAAGTAACCTAGATTTATTTGTCATTATTTTCATTGACGACATCTTCATATATTCGAAAGGTGAGGGTGAACACATGGATCACTTGAGGGTGGTGTTACAAGTGCTTAAGGAGAATCACTTGAGGGTGGTGTTACAAGTGCTTAAGGAGAACCAATTTTTTGCTAGGTATAACAAATGTGAATTTTGGTTGAGGTCAGTGGCATTTCTTGGTCATATCATTTCTAGTAAGGGGGTTGAGGTTGATCCAAGGAAAAGCGAGGCGGTGAAAAATTTGCCTAGACCATTGACTCCAACCGACATTAGGTGCTTCTTGGGTCTAGCGGGTTATTATAGGAGGTTTGTGGATGGTTTTGAGTCCATTGCATCTCCCTTGACTTTTTTTACCCAAAAAATGTGAAATATGAGTGCTCAGAGGTATGTGAAAGAAGCTTCCAAATCTTGAAGGATAGGATTACTTCCGTTCCGGTGACTTTACCGGAGGGTACCAAGGGATTCATTGTGTATTGTAATGCATCATGAGTGGGATTAGGGTGTGTGTTTATGCAACATGGGAAAGTAGTAGTCTATGCTGCTAGAAAACTTAAGGTGCATGAGAGAAATTATCCAACTCATGATCTTGAGTTAGCAGTCATGGTATTTGCCTTGAAAATAAGAAGACATTACTTTTATGGTGTTCATGTTTATGTGTGTACCGACCACAAGAGTCTTCAATATGTGTTTACTCAAAAGTAGTTGAATCTCCGACAAAGAAGATGGTTGAACTTGTTAAAGGATTATGACATGAGTGTTCTCTACCATCCCTGCAAGGCCAATGTGGTAGCGGATGCTTTATGTCGTATGACCATGGGTAGTGTGTCTCATCTATATGAACCCAAGAAAGACCTAGTAAAATATGTTCATAGGTTGGCTTGAGTGGGTGTTAGATTGGAAGATTCTCCAAATTGTGGTTTTATGGTCCATCATAACTCCAAGTCGTCTTTGGTGGTTGAGGTCAAGTCCTAAAATCACCTTGATCAAATATTGATGGTTCTTAAGAAATCAATTCTTGGTAAGCTTAATGAGTCATTCTCCTTGGGGGGGATGGTGTCTTGAGATATCAAGAAAGGTTGTGTGTTTCCAATGTAAATGGTTTGAGAAACCGGATTCTTGAGGAAGCTCATGGGCCCTGTTACTCATTTCATTCGACTTCTACAAACATGTATCATTACCTTAGGGAAGTGTTTTGGTAGGAAGGCTTTAAGAAGGACATAGCAGAATTTGTTACAAAGTGTCCGAATTGCCAACAAGTGAAAGCCGAACACCAAAAGTCTGGTGGTTTACTTCAAGAAATTCAAGTCCCTACTTGGAAATGGGAAGACATCAATATGTATTTTGTGGTACGTTTTCCTCGGACACAAAAGCAATATGAATCCAAACGGGTGGTTATGGATAGGTTGACCAAATCCGTTCACTTTATTCCCGTCAAATCTACTTACTTGGCGAGGATTATGCAAAAATCTTCACAGATGAGATTTTGTTGCCATGGTATTCCGTTATCCATCATATCGGAAAGGGGAGCAAAATTCACATCTATCTTTTGGAGGTCATTCCAAGAAGGGTTGGGTACTAATGTGAATTTAAGCACCGCTTTTCATCCCCGAAGGGATGGTCCAGCGGAGCGTACTATTCAAACCCTTAAGGATATGCTTAGATCGTATATAATTGATTTAAAGGTAAATTTGGATAAGCACTTGCCTTTTGTTGAGTTTGCTTACATCAATTGTTATCATTCATCTATAGCTATGCCTCCTTATGAAGCCTTGTACGGTAGGAGATGTAGATGTCCAATCGGCTGGTTTGAAGTAGGAAAGTCTTCATTTTTGGGTCCCAATTTGATTTACTTACAAACAGACTATAGTCGGCAAAAGTCTTATGCCGATCATATAAGAAGGGAGTTAGAGTTTGAAGAGGGTGATAAGGTGTATCTAGAAATTTCGCCTATGAAAGGGGTTGTGAGATTTGTCAAGAAAGGTAAGTTGAGTCCTTTTTATGTGAGTCCCTATGAAATCTTGCAAAGGGTTGGTAAGGTTGCATATGAATTGAAACTCGCTAGTGAACTGTCTTCAGTTCATCCAGTTTTCCATGTTTGCTTGCTTAAGAAGTGTATCGAAGATCCCAAGTCTATTCTTCCTATTGAGGGTCTAGGTGTTCAAGAAAACCTCTCTTATGAGGAGGTTCCGGTTCAAATCCTTGATCGGCAAATAAACAAATTAAGGAACAAAGAGGTGGCTTCCGTTAAGATGCTATGGAAGAATCACCTAGTTGAGATTGCAACAAGGGAGGCCGAGGCCGACATGAAGTCTTGTTACCCTGTCATTACAGTGACTTACAGTGAAATTATGCCAATAGACTAAAGAAAAAAAATTGCAAATTCTTCTTGTTTTGAGTCAAGTTGTGCATTTTGATATGGTGAGTCTTTAAAAAATGATGTTGAGCATGTTGGTAAGCTGAGTTTTGGCATAATTGACTCATGTATCGCATGTTGAGCTCATGTTTTTATGAAAAAGAAAATCATCATGTTTTGATGATGAGCTTTATGTTTAGTAATTGAAGTATTGCTTTGTGTAAATGTCATGATTGATGTTGTAATTCATCTTATAATGTATTGTTGTTGGTTGGGCTGCTAGTCTTGAGTCTATTCCTTCCTTTTTAAGAATTTTAGTGTCTTTCGAGAACGAATGTTCGTAAGGGGGGATAATGTAATTCTCCGAAAGTCTAAGACATGTTCTAGAGTATAACATAGGTTTAAAAAGAGTTAGACATTTTTTTAAGGTCAATTTTAAAGTATATAAGTCATTTAGGAAGTTTGGGAAACAAAACGTCAAGGAACGTCCATGACGTCCGGAAACTAGTTCAATGAGGTGCTAGTGTGCCTTAGCCTATTTGACTATGTTTTCGGAGTTGGAAAATGATGAATTCTGTTGGAATGGTGTCTAACATGTAATATTCATGATCGAAACATCCGGGTACGACTCCCCAAGGATCAACCAAGAGCCCTTGAGGAGGACCTTTGCATTTGGGTCGAAGGCTGCCCAAGGCAGTGTGCAGCAACGACTTGACATCAACGGATCTTGGTCCAATCGACACTGCTTCGATTGCCTCTAACGATGGACACTTAGAAAATTTGTCCAAGACTTATTTATAACCAGTCTCTGACCAAAACAACGTACCAACAGGACGGAGGGTCCTGTGGTCGTCGATTGACACACGAGGCGTCGACTTGGTGTCGTCCTTGAGGGTCTGTTTTGGGCTGCTCGATTATAAGTGACTTGAATTAATTAATTTGGGTTTTATTTAATTATTTAGGGGTTAATAAAGGTCTAATTAGGTTAATTAACAACCTATATAAATATCCTAACCTAATTAAACTAACCTAAGTTCATAATTCGCAAACCCAAATTCTCCTCCTTCTCTCTTCTTTCTCTCACCCAAGTTAAAGAACACCATAGAAAACAAGGTCAAGGTGGGTTCTAGGGCCGCAATAATCAAAGTTTCTCCATAAAGCTTCATAAATAAACAAGGTATTGGATTTCTTTCACCTTTGGGACCTCTTTCCCCTAAGGGTTCCTTCAAATTGATTTCAACAGATGAGTTTTCATGTGGGTCATTTTGCAATCTCGAAATTGATCTTTCAATTTGATTTGTCTATGATTTCCTTTTGATAATATGAATATATTAGCATGTATTATAACTCAATTGTGTTATTTCTTTATGCATTGATCTAGTTTGTAGAAGATGGCCTATTCCTCTTAACCCTAGGTTATGATCTTAAATTGAATTGTATAGTATTGATTCAATTGACTTGGTTAGTATGTGAATTGCTATAATATGTTGTTATTATGCTAAATATGAGTTGATTTTGATGCATTTTAAACCAACTATGCTAGTTCTTGAGTAATTGACCTAGATGGTGAAGTAGACTATGAACTTGATCTAAGTCTCAAACTCTAGGATATAAACTAGTGATAAATCGTGGTATAATTATTCCATTGGTCTTTATGTTGATTATTGTGGTTTTATGATATTACACCCATTGCTGGGTTGAGTTGAGGGTTGATGGTAAGACCTTGATGATGGCATGGTGAAGGACATTGAGTCAGTCTTGTGATCTATATTTTTTACTTTAATTATGGTCACTTGTGCCTAAGTAATGGCTTTGTATTGAAGTAGACCTTATATTAAGATTGATAGGGTTTGTATGATGTTGACTTGAAATGTCTTGATTATGTGATTGCGAGATAATGCTTAAGATGTATTGATATAATGTTCGTGATAAAGTATTGATGTGCCTTACTATGATATAATGATGTTAATGTGTTAATCTCACATGTGACGGTTGTAATGAAAAGTATTCTCATTCAATTCTTTTTGATATATGATTATGATGATTATATAAGGGATAGACCCTATGACCTACATTAAGCTATAATAATTATTAAAGGTATTAAATACATTTTAAAAAGGGACTCTAGCTTAGCACCGGGTGAACTAGAGTGAGGAGTGTCCCTTTCCACATAGGGAAGCTAGGATAAGTAATGTACTCTAAAGATTTGAAACTACAATTCATGTAGAATAAATAGGGTCCCAACTATATCTCTTAGTTCTTGAACTATGTTGCCCCCATAGGAATATTAGCTAGTGGATCCACGTAGTTGCTATGTTCATGTTTTGTTGCTACCTTGGCAAGTAGTCTGCCTTTCTTCGGTGTAGGGTTTCATGACACCGGATTCCACATTATATCATGTGGTCTATGTGCTTTAAGTCAAGATGTAAGGTAAGATGAACTAAAGGAATGAACTCTAACTAGGATGACCTAAGGGGTTTAGCTTAGTCTAGGTAGGGGTATGGGACTCTACCTAAACATTGCACTAGTTATCCTTGAGGGAAGTCTTAGGAAGATGTTCTTATATATGAATATTATTATAATTGTACATGATATATATATATATGGATCTTGCACATTGATAGTACTATATGATGATTGGTTTCAGTTATGAATCTATGTTTGGTCTCTATTTCTTCATTATGATGATATGTATTATTAATGATATGCTATGTGAAGTTGGACATTGGTCATAGTTCTTGTTGAGTTTACTTGATTGAGTAAGGTTATGGGGCTTTTCTTAGTCATTGGACTAGTTGACTTAATGAGGGTTCATGGGTAATGATCTTGCTTTGGTTATGTTGTAATCAACTCTTAATCATGCGTGTTGATGTTAAAGCTTGATAATAGGATTGTTTAGATTATGTGTTACATTATGTGGATATGCATTTCGGCTTGACAAGACTTAGTATTGTTTGTCTTGTGATATATATGCTCTTGACTTGATGAATATGTCCTATTGATTGGCATTGTCTTCTTGAATGTTCATGAGGCTTTTCAAAGTAAATTGCATACTTTAATGAAATGTTCCTTTATGGCATAATTTTATGATGTGTGTGCATATGGTTACATACTTAGTACAAGTAGTGTACTTACTATATTATCTTTCTAAATCCATGCATGATATAAGAGCATTCAATTGATAATTGTTTGGTTCACATCGAGGTTTGATAGTATAGAGCTTTGATAGCTGACAATGCCTTTTGCAATTGAAGAAGTAGCAGTTGCAACTGTTACAGTAGACACACTTGAAATAATTGAATCAAAGAGGAATCAACCTTTTTACCTCCATCCGTCGGACACTCAAGGTTATGCTTTAATCACGGGTTAACTTAGTGGAGCAGAGAATTATGCATTATTCAGGAAAGTAAGATCAATTTTGTACTCGGAACATGCAAAAAGAAAGATTATGCACGGGAACTGGAGGAGCAATGAGAGAAACATTGCTCGCCTGGATTATGAACACAGTCTCAAAAGAATTATTGAGTAGAATTGCTTATGTTTCAAATGCTTCAATGTTATGGGAAGATTTGAAGGAGCGATTTGATAAAGTTTATGGTTCAGGGACATATCCGCTTCAAAGGGAAATTTTCACGATAAATCAAGGTAACATGTCTGATTTAGCTTTTTTTTCAAAGATCTGATTGCTTTGGGATGAATTTGATTCTCTTGTACCCCCGCCATCATGTAACTGTGATACATCTTGAATGTATGTGGATCATGTACATTATCTTCGACGGTTTTCTTTTTTAATGGTATTGAGTGAGATGTATGGGCATGCAAGTAGTCATATCTTAATGTTGAGTCCATTACCAAGTGTAAGCAAGGTGTATGCAATGAAAATGTTAAAGGAGAGTCAGAGAATTACCTCGACGATGCGTACTGGAGAATATATGGTGGATAAAACAACACTTTTTGCAGGAACAGGAAGCTATAATCAAACTAATGGTGATAGGTATGAATCATCCATGAACACGAGTAGAGGATACTATAATACTAAGAAGAATGTGAATCGGAATCTATCTTGTAATCATTGTAAGATGCATGGCCACACTCAAAAGGTATGGTTCATACTGGTTTGATATCCAGAAGACTGGATTTTCAAAAAGAGCCAGTAGGGTAGCATAATGAGCAAAACTTCACAAACTCGACTAGAGTTATAAATGTAACTGTTGGCAGTATGCATAAGAACTGCAACAGTCCAAATTCTCTGTATTGTAAGGTAGTTATGGAGTTATTTATTGTTTAAGAGTTACCTAGTTTCGATCTTATCCTTAATTAGTTTCTTAATATTATCCTTAGGAGTTGGTTTACTTGTAAACTCTATAAATATCTGTGTTATAATGAAGTAAGTACTTTTTTTCTTTCATAAATTATTTTTTGTTGGTTTATCAAACTAATGTATCTACTTGTTCAATAACAAAAAAAGATCAGATTGTTATGTTTTTCCTTCTCTATAAACTACCAATTTGTATCATAGCATTTATTTCTTGATGAATCCGTGGGTGTTTCATAAAATTTAGGATTGTAATCAACAAGAGAAGTTTATCAATCGTGGAAGCAGAATTAAGTTCTTTCTATTGGCACCACCTATTTTAATGGTGATAACTATCATATTTTGGTGGTAAGGACGGATATTTATATAGATGTCATGGATATGTGAGAGTCAGTCGAAGAGGACTATGAAGTTCCTCTGTTGCCTAACAATCCTACTATGGCCCAGATCAAAAACCAGAGGGACAGGAAAAAAAGAATATAAAGTCAAAGGCCTATTATTTTCCGCAATATCTTCTTCAACCTTCACTCGAATTATATCTTTAAAGTCAGCATGCCACTGGGATTGTCTCAAGGCTGAATACGAAGAGGATGAAAGAATCAGACGTAGGCAAGTGCTAAATCTTAGAAGACATTTTGAGATGTAGAAGATGAAAGAAATTGAAACCATTAAAGATGACTCAAAAAGGCTCTTGAACACAGCAAACAGGGTAATATTGCTTGTTTCCGTGTTTAATGATTCATGTATTATTGAAAAAATTCTGGTAATTGTGCCAGAAAGATTCAAAGCAACCATAAATACTTTGGAAAATATGAAGGATCTATCAAAAAATCACCTATGTAGAGTTATTGAATGCTTTGTAGGCACAAGAACAATGAAGAGTCATGAGAGAAGAAGCAAATACATAAGGAGAACTGTTTTCCGAGCCTCAAGATGGAGGCAAAAACAAAAGAAGAAGCACGAGAAGAATGGTGAAGGCATTTCAACAAGTACTACCAAAGGAAAAACTGGACACTCAAAGAAAAGTTGTCCTCCTTGTAAGCATTGTAACAAGAAAGGTCATCCACCATATAAATGGAGAAGGCCTGATGCTAAGTGTAGTAAATGCAATCAACTTAGACATGAAGCATTCATTTGAAAGAACAATGATCAGCAACAAGAAGCATATGCTCAAATTGTTGATAGTGAGGAGGAATATCAACTTTTTGTTGCTATATATTGTTTAAGAAGATCATCGAGTGAGTTTAGGTTGATTGATAGTGGATGTACTAATCATATGACAAATGACATGTCTCTCTTCAAGGAATTGCAGCCCACGACCATTACTAAAGTCAGAATAGGTAATGGCGACCATGTTCTAGTAAGAGGGAAATGAACCATTGCTATTCCAAGTCATTCAGGTACTAAAAAAATTTCTGATGCGCTTTATGTACCTGACATAGATTAAAACTTTCTTAGTGTTGGTTAATTGATGGAAAAATGCTATAAGTTAAATTTTGAAGATAATCATTGCTTGATCAAGACAGATCAAGATATGTCTAAAGTAAGAATGAGAGGGAATTTTTCTCATTAGATCCATTTGAGGAGGATCATGTTATTTTTTCAGAAAAAGAAAGCGTTGCAGAAGTATGGCACAAGAGACTCGGACACTATCACTATGAAGAGCTGGTTAAAATGCAAAAAATGAAAATAGTTAAGGATTTGCCTGTTTTAGAAGTACATTCTTCAAATTGTCTTGTGTGTCAATATTAAAACAAAACAGACTTCCATTTCCAAAGACAACTTGGAGAGCCTCGAACAAATTGCAACTAATTTATACTGAGATAGTAGGAACTCAAACGACTCCTTCACTAAAAGGTAGTCTTTACTATATCATTTTTGTAGATGATCTAACACGCATGTGCTGGATTTATTATCTCAAGCATAAGTCAGAGGCTGCTAATGTTTTTCGAAAGTTCAAAGGAAAAGTAGAAAATGAAGCTAACTATAAAATTTGGCCGTAAGAACAGA
The DNA here is from genome assembly GCF_001406875.1 of Solanum pennellii. Classification (NCBI taxonomy): domain Eukaryota; kingdom Viridiplantae; phylum Streptophyta; class Magnoliopsida; order Solanales; family Solanaceae; genus Solanum; species Solanum pennellii. The sequence continues at coordinate 15,526,340 of NC_028647.1, forward strand.
TAATGGAAAGGAATGCCCTTCTTACCAGTTTGACATGTTATGTTAGGAAGTAGGGTTCATTATTAGCTTACTACTTCCTATACTCCCACAAAAAAATGGAGTAAGTGAGAGAAGGAATCTATACATTATGGAGATGACCAGATGCATGTTGCACGAGAAGAACTTACCAAATACATTTTGGGAAGAGGCAGCAAATACATCAGTTTTCTTCAAAATAGGCTTCCCACAAAGGTAGTAAAAAACCGAACTCCATTTGAAGCTTTGTATGGATTCAAACCATCATTAAATTTTCTTCAAGTGTTTGGTTGTCTCTGCTTTTCCTACATTCCTCAGGTTAAACGAGATAAACTAGATTAAAAATTTGTCCCAGGCTTTTTTATTGGATATAGTTCAGTTCCAAAGGCATATAAAGTATTTTAACCACAAACTAAAACAATATAATCTTTATTAGAGATGTGAATTTTGTAGAGAATGAAGAGTGGCGTTGTGAAGACTCGAAGAAATCTATCCTTAACACTTCTAACAAAGCAGAAAAGTCTCCTACCAAATCTTTTGAGAAGAAAATATCACTCTCACGGAAGGATGAAATGGTGGATCATTTATCAGTCAAAGTTATCGACAACTCACTGATATATCAGTGATGCAATGTAGCAGTATGTGAACATGTTAAGTACAATGACTCCAAGAATGATGAAAAATGGGTGGCTGCAACGAAAAAAAAATTGTTTATGATTGAAAAGAACATGACTTGGGAGCTTGTTGATCAACCTGAGGACTGAAAGATAATTGAATTGAAATGGGTCTTCAGAACCAAGCTAAATTCAGATGGTTCAGTGAACAAGCATAAAGCAAGACTTGTAGTTAATGAGTATGCTCAAATTTTTGTTGTGGATTATTTCGATATATTTGCACCAGTAGCTAGGCTTGACACGATCAAGTCACTTCTTGCTCTTGCTGCATAATTGGGTTGGAAAGTGTATTAGATGGATGTGAAATCAGCATTCCTTGATGGCTTTCTTCTGGAAGAAGTTTATGTTGACCAACCTGAAGAATTTGTGAAGAAAGGAAAGGAGGACAAAGTTTACAGGTTATGAAAGGCATTTTATGGACTTAAACAGGCACCAAGGGCCTGGTATGGTCGAATAGATGGCAATTCACTTGTCTTAGGCTTGTAAAAAAGTCTATCAGAATCTAATCTTTATGTTAAACACATGGCATTGATATTATTGTTGTGTGTATATATATGGATGATGTACTAGTTACAAGAAGCAATATAAGGCATATCGAGGATTCAAATAAGAAATGATGCAAGCCTTTGAGATGACTGATCTTGGTCTAATGTCTTCTTTCTTTGTATAGAAATCAAGCAGGGACAGGATGAAGTTTTCATTTGCCAGAAGAAATATTCTAAGGAAATTCTCAAGAAGTTTAACATAGAAGATTGCTTGGAGATGATTACTCCTATGAACCAAAAACAGAAACTGATCAAGAATGATGGAGCAGAGAAAGTGGAGGAAATGTACTTCATAGACTTAGTTTGTCGTTTAATGTATCTCACAGCTATAAGACCTGATATTTTGTATGTTGTAAGCATTCTATCGAGGTTCATGCATAGTGCTAGTGAGGTGCATCTAAAAGAAGCAAAATGAGTTGTTAGATACATCAAAGGTACCATCAATTATGGTATCAAGTTTGAGAAAAAAAATTGATCTGAAACTACTTGGGCATTCTGATAGTGATTGGGTTGGATCTACAGATGGCATGAAGAGCATATCTGGATATTGTTTCGATCTTGGCTCAGCAAATTTTAAGTGGTGCTCAAAGAAGCAGGACATTATGTCTCAATCCACTGCAGAGGCAGAAATTGTGGTTGGTTGAGGAAAATTTGTGGTGATCTGCATATGAATTAGACACAGTGAGTTAAAGTATTTGTGGACAACCAATCTACAATAGAAAATTCTCATAATCATGTACTTCATGGGAAAACAAAATACTTCAACATCAAGCTTTTCTTCTTGAGGGAAGTGCAATATAATGGTGACGTGATTCTACTCTAATGGTGACGTGATTCTACTCTACATCAAAACATTATAAGGTAATAAGTTTCAACTTCTTAGGAAAAAACTTGGAGTGTGTAGCTCTTAAAGCAAGGAGGAGTGTTAGAAATATGCATAAGAACTTCAACAGTCCAAGTTCTTTGTGTTGTAGGGTAGTTAGGCTAGTTATTTACTGTTTAATAGTTACCTAGTTTCTATCTTATCCTTAAATAGTTTCTTGATCTTATCATTAGGAGTTGTTTTACTTGTAAACTCTATAAATATCTGTGTGATAATGAAGTAAGTAGTTTTTTCTTTCATGAAATTTTTTTGTTGTTTTATCAAACTAATGTTCCTACTTGTTCAATAACAAAAGAAGATCAGATTGTTATGTTTTCCCTTCTCTAAAAACTAATAGTAACTAAAGGAAGAGGCATTTCAAATAATGTACAGGTTGCTAGAGAATATGAGACTGCAGATGTCTTTGGACCAGTTGAGACAGGACAAAAGTCTACACCTGATCCTTATAACCTTAATTCAATTGAACTAATCTGCAGACACTTGCTGCACAACCAAACTTTTCTTTAATGCAATATAAGAAGATAGTACAGCTTCTAAATAAAGATGAGAAGGCTGCTGAGATGGTCAATGATTAATTTTTTAAGGACACTTAATCAATTTCTAAGTGTCAACGATCGTAAATTAGTATAAATTTTACTAAACAAGTTGGATTGATCCCACAGCGAGTAGCTTTCTTTTGATTTCGATTATAAAAGTATGACCATGACCTTTGCAACTGAACAATTAAAACACTTTGAAATATATGAACCAAATTCAAAAACGTCGTCAGTAATCCAAATGAACAGTTGTCGGACTACCAAACACTTCAACAATCAACAAGATACAATCAAATAAGGAGGCAATATTTTGGGGATTAACTAACCAACTACTAAATTCAACTTCACAAGTGCAAATCATTTATTAACCATGCTTATTTGTTGTGTGTAGGATTGACCTAAGATAAGACATTTTCCTCTCAAACAAAATGCCTTTTTTTCACTAAGGTCGTTCGAATCTCAATGCATTACATAATAAGACAAGCCCACAATCTCATTAAATCTACTATCTCTAGCTAGATAGTTAACTAACCAACTACTAAATTCAACTTCACAAGTGCAAATCATTTATTAACCATGCTTATTTGTTGTGTGTAGGATTGACCTAAGATAAGACATTTTCCTCTCAAACAAAATGCCTTTTTTTCACTAAGGTCGTTCGAATCTCAATGCATTCCATAATAAGACAAGCCCACAATCTCATTAAATCTACTATCTCTAGCTAGATACAAAGGATGGAGCTTGGGTTTCAATTTCTCAAGCTGAAACTATAAAGACCCACTAGTTATGGATGTTAAGTTCCTACCTTATCTCTACACTTCTTTCTCAAGCAAGTGTAAAACCCTGAAGTGCATTGCAATAAACATGCAATAAGAACTCTAAACCACAATAATAAATTTTTACTCACATCATATTAACATCAAAAGTTTGAATAAACTAGAACCCATTGAATCAAACACAACAATTGGTTACATTGTCAAACCCCTAAGATTGGGGTTTTAGCCAATCATCATAAAAATACTAAATTTGATGCTTGCTACAACCTCCATAGTTGGGTATTTGAAAATTGAAAAATCTTACTATCAAAAATCTCTTCGTTATTACAATACCCAATTGAAAATAGTACAAAAATTACTCAAAAAACAACAATAGCAGTATTTTTCTCTCTTTCCTTTGCTCCTCAAAATTTCTGAATGCTTTATATCTCTTCAAAAATAAATTTTAACAATCTGAGGTGTGTCTTTTTGGGCCATTTGGAAAGGAAAGTCGAACTTAGCCGACCCTTTCGGTGACTCGTTGATCGTCCTCTCATCTCGCTTTCTTTGTTCACATTAAGTGATCTAGATCGGGATCATCGTTCCATTTAGGGATGCAACCTTTAGTCTCTGAGCTCGCTAATTTGGATTCACTTGGGTATCCATCAGTAATTTTCAGCAATGTAGTCGTCCTTTGCCGATGCAAGCAACGTTTTGCCAATAGGAAATATAGTTCGCCGAAATTCCTCCTTTTTTAGGTTGAGAGGTGTTACACCTCGGAAATCTAATGACTTAAGAAAGAGCTTTGAATGGATTCTAATGACCTAAAATGGTGAAAATGATGTTTCTAGACCTAACCTAATGTAATAATTTAGTCAGGAAGTAACAGAGTCTAAACATCAATAAACGAACATGAAGTCCGGAGACTAGTGAAATGATCTAGTGTTTCTTTAGGTCTTGCTTGTGATCCTTATAGATCGTCATTCCATAGTAACGTAATTACTATTTTGTCCTTGAATGAAGTTGAATTTTCAAAAATGTCTGTGGTCGTCCTTGGTCTTCACCTTTCTATATAACTATATATACTAGATTAGTGTTCCAATAAGGTAAATTATGATGTCATTTTTTTTGTGATTAATCTGAATTGTCACTATAGATCTAGGACCTAAGTTGTATTGATATTTGAAAAATGTTAGAAAATATAGATATACATATATATATATTTGCTCGATTCGGAAATTTTTTTATTTTCTTTTACAAAATGAAAAAGTTATCCTACTTGTTTGACACGTTATACACTTAAACATAATCTACAATTTTATTAAATATCTATCTAATAAATCAGTTCGATACGATTCTGTTCGATTGGTTAGGACGATCTTTGATATTCTTTTTACACTCCTACATACAATCATATATATCACACTTGTCTATTACTTCCTTTAATACACTTGAAAAATCAAACCCAAGCGTATGTGCCATTGGCTCATTAAACTATCCACCATCCTATGCTACATGATTAACACAACATATCACTTGTCTACCAGTTTTGGTACTTCGAAGTTTGCACCATGAACACATAAATCACATAGGATATTGAGAATGTTGTCTATTGCCAGAATATTTCGTTGTTTTGTACTTTTCAAAGAGTTGCTTCCTATTTCAAAAAGAATAGAAAAAAAGATTAAACATTTAGAAATAGAAAGTGCAAACCAATGAAAAATCATAGCCACATTTAATAAATTACTATGGAGAACATGCGTATGAGAGAGAAATCAAGACAAGGTATTGATCAAATCAAGAAATAGTGAGAAAATACTACTTATGAGTACTATAGTCAATAGTCTAGACTTCAAGTTACACTCTTTTAGAGAGGGGTCGAGGAGGGCACAAAGTTAATAAAGGCCAAAAATTGTTTCTACAATCTAAGGATAAATCAAAATTTTAATTTTTCTAAAAAATTCAAATATAAAAATTATTTGACATTTTCAAATAAACATGATAAGTAATAATAATAAAATATCATATATTTCCGTGATTATTTTAACATCATGTCAAACATATATAATCAAATTAAATAAGAATTTAATGATATTCTTTTTCTATTTTATTTGAAAATCATTCAAGTAAATAGATTAAACTTATGAGTCTCAATATATTTAAAATTTTCGTATTGATCCATCTGTAGATTAATTTTTGGTACACTTATAAATTTGTTTTATAAGTGTTCAACAAATAAAAACAATGACCTACTTGATAAAAATTAGAATGAATCATTTCATTCTTTACAAAATGATAAAAGGATTAAAAAAAATTATGATTTTACATTTTGCCTCTATATTCATTAAAATTAGGAGAACAATTTAGTATAGTAAGGAAATAACTTTTTTTTTTTTAAACTAATTTATACACCTGATGGATGAATGTTTTATCTCAAATAATGAGAAATTTAAAAATATTAACAAAAGTTATATCACACAAATTGCAGCAATTTAGCATAAGGTAGTAAAAATAATAATTTATACAACTTGTCTAAAATAATTTTAGCAGATGATAAAATAATAGTTATAAGTAAATATATATTTCTCAGTTAATTAGTTAATGACATATATATTTTTGAATTATACATAAAAATAAAAATAAAATAAATTAGATACTTCAAAAATTAATTTTACAATCCAAAAACAAAAGCAACACCATGAAATTTAAAAGTCTAAATAAAATAAAAGGAAAGACCATAAAATGCTCTGATTTTTTAAAAATTTATTCTTGAAGAGCTTGCTCACCGAATGCGTTCCTTATGAATTAACTATGATTGATATCGGATTTAACATGTTAACTGCCCCATTATCATATTCATAAGAATGTTTGAAAATTGTGAATAAATTGAACTAAATTTATTATATGTACAAGTCTCAAAAATGACGTGTTCACACTAAGAAACAGTAAATTTTACTTTTGTCTTATAATTATTTTACAAATGTAGGATAATCATGTAGGAAATTAATTAAAAATTAAATTTTTGATGTTGAGAAAAAAAATTGCATTATTGATCTTCCTAATAAGAGATCTATACCGAAACATGTATTACAAATAATATATCTAGGATGCAAATTACAAATAAAGGATGACAAATTTGTTTATATATAACATGAGAAGGGAGAGAATTGAAGGGTAAATGAAATGAAAAATGTATTACTGTCTATTTGAATCATAAACTTAGTTCTAGAAATCTTATAATTTATATTTTCTAGAATAATCATGTAACTTATGCAGAAAATTTACCCACTTGAAAAAATATATTGACAAACTTAAAAATAGAATTTAAAAATGAAATATATATGAAATGACCACATATTATCCTTGATTTTCCTCAACTTCATATTTTTATATGATAGAAAAATATCAAATTTTGACCCGTCAACTTTAAATTTAAATAAAATTTACATTAGTTCACTCTTCAGGTTAATATGTATGAAATCAAATAAAAAAAATTGATTATATATTTTATTCAGGTTAATATGTATGAAATCAAATAAAAAAATTGATTATATATTTTAATGAAGAACTAGTCATTAATAATCTACTAAACATTTTTAGTTTACTTTGAATGCAAATATACCATCTCATTTATTTTATTTGTAAAGTTACTTTCACATTTTAAAAATATTATTTTTTTAATATCACGACTAATTTTATTTTTTTCTTTAATTTCAATATATATTATTAATTTATTACATTTAATTATTTCTTTTTAGGTATATTAATTAGAGCAAAAAAAATTAAATGTAATTAACCATATTTTTTAAATAATGATTTTTATATTAAAAAGGTGACATTTGTAGTAAGTATAATGAATAGAAAAAATACCAATAATTAATTAAAGTGATAGTAAAATAGAGTAATGAGTAAATATCACAATAAGTCATAAAAAATGAAGTAATAACAAAATGAGTTAATAGTAATCATAATAACTAAAAATATTTCTAGAACTATTTAGTTTTCTTGTTATCATTCTTGATAGATTTTTGTTCGCATGAAGTTATATTTTTATCGTTGATCATCAGTCGCTCCATACATAGAAAGATGCTTCTAGAATTGTTCATTATTCTTGCTATTTTTCTTAATCGATTTTTGTTAGAATGAAATTATATTTTTATTCGTGATCGTCTTAAATACAAATATATCATTCTATTTGTAAAATAATTTTAACATCTTTTTTCTTTATTTCAATCTAATATATATCATTAATTTTATCACGCTAATCTATTTTCAAATATATTAATTAGAGTCAAAATATAGGTGAAAATAATTAATTCATTAATATATTTTTTATATTAAAATAGGCATTTTTGATAAGCATAATGAATAGAAAAAATACTAAGAGTTAAATTAAAGTAATAGTAAAATAGAGTAATGAATAGATATTACAATGACTTCACGAAAAAAAGTGAAGTAATAACAAAACAAATGAATAGTACTAAAATAACTAAAGATGTTTTTAGAACTATTAGATTTTGTTGTGATCATTCTTGATATATTTTTATTAGTGTGAAATTATATTTTTGCCCTTGATTCATTATTCACTTCATACATAGAAAGATGTTTCTAGAAATATTTTCTATCTTTCTTAATACATTTTTGTTAGAATGAAATTATATTTTTACCCTTGATTATCCTACCACTTCACTCTTCTATATATTAGACAAGATGCGTATTGCCTGTGCTATGCAAGGGCCCAACAACATCAATTTTGGTGTAATTTATTTGAGTCTGATCTTGCGTTCACATGTGTGTAAACTCTAAACAATCATAAAATGGTAATAACGATCATAAGCTCACAAGCACTGGCATAGTTACTTTTCTAATATTTCCTTTAACATACTTGCAAAATCAAACCCAAATGTATGCCTAATTAGCTCATTAGTTCCTATAAACCATCCTATGATACATGATCAACAAGATATATTGCTACCAGTGTTCGGACTTTGCACTATGGGCACATAAATCACATAATGGTAATGTAAATATGGTCCATTGCCAGAAATATTTTGTTGCTTTGTATTTTTCAAATAGCTGCTTGCCTATTCCAAAAAGTGAATAAGAGGTTAACATTTTGAAAAAGAAAGCATAAAATCGATAAAAATTCAAAGAGACATTTTAAAAATACTATGATAGAAAGAGAACATTTCTGTGAGAGAGACAGGAAGCGGGACAACTTATTAACTAAAGTCAAGAAGCAATGAAAAAACTTTACGTATATACCCAATAGTCAAGTTATATTCATTTAGAGGGGACTCGAAGAGGGCACAAAGTCAATAAAGGCCAACATTTATCACTACAACCTAAGTATACATCAAAAATTTAATTATTTCTCAAACCAATATAGGATCCTTTCATCATTCAGGGATATACCAATTATCATTTCCTTACTTATTTTTCTTTGATAAGCTAATGATAACAAGCAACAACTATATGGAGATGCCGAAAATTAATTCAAACAATGTACAAAAATCATTGTCACACATTGAGTTCATTATAGTACTATATGTTGCAACCAAATTGACACAAAACATAGGTGAAAACAAGCATGTGCATGAATAAATTAAAGAAGAGAATCATTATCATTCCCTCAGTGGCTAAAGTGACGATTTGATACTGGTCCATCTAAGATGTCTAAAATAATTAAAAACAAGCTATGTAAGCACTCCATGCAACATTGAATTGTTTGGTGTTAAAAAATGACACAGAAAATAAGAACAGACCATGATTTTCTAGAGTAGTAGATGAGTATGGTGTCAATTCCTCATCCGTGCTTTTATCAACATTAGAAGTCGTACCAAGTGATTCATCCTGCACATATTCCACTGCTTAAATGACAATTTTAAGAAAGTCTAAGAACCATAAAAGGTACCAAGAAAACAATGAATTGTCATTATACATTGGAAGATCAAGATTAATTTCTTGAAAAGTTATTCCACTGTATGAACTATCTTCCAAGAGACATCTCTTTCACTTTTTTTTTTCTGGCAAAACTAACCAATAAGATATGACTAATTTAATACACCCAGGAATCTGCTTAATATAACACAAATTAGGTATGTAGAACAGCAGTAATCCACTTCTCACGAAGAGGAAAATCTATATTTTCCACTTCTTTGTTTGCTTAGGTATATGGAACACACCAGTCAGTCTTTAAAACCGATTTTAGTCATAAATCTCATTTTCCCAAGTTCGAAAAAAATCTCATGTAGTTAATACTTATTAGACTTGCATCCGACCTTTCTTGTAAATTAGAAGGGCGGAATAACACTAAAAGCATAAACAAGCTCAACTTAGAACACAAGTAGTGTCTACTTTTTTTTTTTGGAAAAAATAATAAATCCAACAGCAAAAGAAGCAAAATAACACACACATATACAAAAAGTATATCAAATGTAGACAAACTTACAAAAGATATTTTTTTTATGAATACATCCGATCTTCTATACATATATAAAAACCTTGTGAGTGCACAAAAAATAGATAATAAGGGATGAGGAAATATTCTTTAAGTGTGCAAAATTCATCTCTACTTCATTAAAAACATAGTCAGCCTAATGATAAAGGAGCAACAATCTCAGGTATTTTCATTGTTTCCCCGTCTTCTAAATGTCCAACTAAACATTGTTTCTTTCACACTATTTGGCATCACCAACTCTTCACCATAGATTCCAATCTTTCCCTTTTTAAACCAAATTAAGTATAAAGGTGAAAAATATAGACACAATACTTACTGGAATAATTGCATTACACTGTTCTTGAGCTGTAATCCTCAGTTTCTCAGTTGCTTATTCAATTATAATTTTCGTATGATAAACCATTTTTTTCACAAACTGGAACAACTATATCTTTGAAGTTGCTTGTGAAGACTTCCATAATATTGCAGCACAAGCTTCAGGACCGGTCAAAGAAGCAGAGACGTTAAAATATATAAAATATCAAGATATTAAAGGGAACAATACAAGAAGTGCTAAAACAACAACTACAAAATCCATGCCTCAACATATGTACAATGTGTCCACATTTTTAAGCTAACACAACATGTTTTTGGTTTATATAGTAAGTTGAGAGTTCATATATTTCTTATATCTCTATATGCACTAAAAATATATTTGAACTTGAACTTATTCTTCATACTCTCACCTGCCTAATAAGTAGCAAAATAAATTTATGGAAGAAGTACAAATGAAGCAAACTTACATAGCAACATAAAGTTCTGAGTTTTCCAACATTAACCACTTGTTTACATATCCAATGGCAAGTGTTTTGCCTGAACCACCTTTATTAGTTACAATTGTTATGATTGGAGCTCTCAGCCAAAACATCGCCCTTAATATGGGGCTATTTGCTCAGTCTACATGAAAATACTGGAAGTGATTATGAAAACTACATGACCAAATGTAATCTAGTGATGCAATATTTGAAAGTCAAGCTAAAGACTCACACCTGACCTAGCTCTTCAGATTTTAAATCAGCAAAAAACCCTGGAGTGTCAACCAATGTAACAATAGGAAAGACTCGATGATCAGCACATTTCATCATTCTCAAAGCCTTTCTTTAGATGCAAGGCTAAGATTTAGTAGTTATCTATTCATCTTTTTACAAAACTAACCTTGATGTATCAAATTAAACAATATTCCTTTCAAACAATTGACCGCTATATAGACTCTCCAAAAATCTTATAACCTGAGCGAAAATCAATCTGCTAACATGTTGAGAGGTTATGGGCAGCAACTTCAGCCTAACAGCTTGTTGCTTAATTAATGAAAAAATCAGTTCAAGTTGACCTGTTATTAACCACAGAACAGATTACTTTGTTTAATGATAAAAATTTGTCATAATGCTATGAAAGAGAATTTTTGAAACACACCCATAAGGGATTGTCATTGCAAAGTTGATGACCAGTGAAGAGATAACTTCTACCTTCAATGCTCCCAAATATCACTCACCATGGCTGGATCATCATAGCCATCACGATCTCCATGGAACTCTACCCACTTTATGCATAACATAGGATAAGATTCCTCGAGTTGCACTGTCAAAAAACTACTAATTACTATAATGAGCAGGAAAAAAAAATCAACAGGCATATCTTCTCCATCATATTTAGTATATGAACTTGAACAGTTGGTCTATTAGGGTTTGACCAATTTGAACTCGTTGGATGGGTATCAAATGAGTGTACAAATCCTTCAGGCTCTGACAATATGCTATATGTATCGAATGGAACAAAAAGGTGTTGGTCAAATAATTATATTTCATAGGTATCACCACAAGAAGCATATTTCCTTCACATAATGAACAATACTATATGTAAGTAGACAGACTATCATAAATTGGTAACATATAAGGAAAACAAATTTTAATTATCTCTTTAAAATCAGAGTAGTTCAAACTAACATAAAGTATGATAAACATCCATACATATAGAATCAACTACTTATTGCAAGAGCCAGGTGAATTTTTCTATTCAAAATATGAAGTTGTACTTAAATATTAGTTATTTCAATATTTTTCATCTCAAACAAGATGTCAAAAATTGAATCATTAAAACAAGAAATGAAATAAGAACATGAGCAAATGAAATAAAAAAAAAAGAGAGGATTAACAAAGGGATCAACGCATGTAGTGTTAACATGAGAAGTGGTATAATACCAAGTTATGGTACAAACTCAAAATATTCAAGGGATTTAAAAGGAGTAAACGAAACTCAAATTTACTTTAAGTGTATGTTTTTCTATCTTAGACATTTTCTCAGAAACCTGGTGCACGTAAAAAATCTTTCAACAGAAAAATCACATATGCATACTCCATTAAATCTTGCTACAATTGAAAAATAAAATTAAAAGAATGATCATACCAATTAAGTGTCTAGCAATTTATATGTTGGAACAAGTGGTTGTGCCCTTAGTCTAGTCTTAGTGCGGAACATACACATAAAACTAGTTCAATTTCAAGTTATTGCTGGTTGAACATCCGCCCAAGAAATAGAAATATATGTAAACTACATATTAAATAGAAGAATTAATCAAATGAAATAGAGATTAACCCAAAAAATGTATCGTATGCTCTTCAATTTTCCAGCTTTGCCTATTTTTGTGGGCATTGTTCTCATCAGAGTTGAAATAAATTTAAAAATAAAAACATCACTTAGCAACCAAATCCAAACTCACAACTCAACTACTTTCTAACAAATTGTAAACTCCATCACACACATTCCTTTAGCTCTAGATCCATATACCAATTACCCCCATATAACAACAAATTGGCAAAGCGATGCACTCTAATTTTGTTTTTTCATGAAAAATAATAATAAAGAATTGGACAAAAAAATAAAAATTGAACATAACAAACATGTATGATGTAATCCACTGTGAAGATGAAGAGAACCAAAAGTTCTTCAGTATGAAAAGCAAGACACCATTTTTAAAAGTGTCGGGTAAGATTGAGAGAAAAATAGAGATAACGCATCGACTTAGGAATGTTTCTAGGCATATCTCGTCGTCTGTGTAGCGAAAGAGATTTTTTGTTGTATGTTCAAATTGGGATTTTCAACAGAAGAGTTGATTTAGATCATAACCCATAAGTTGCACCGCTAGGAGAAGAAGGAATTTGAGGGACATGATCCACCATTTTAGCTCTACGACCATAGCAATTGTTACTAATATTCCAGAAAAGCAGAAGAAAGAGTATCTAGAACGATCTGGAATGGAAAGAATATGTAGTATGGTTTGCTAAAATAACAATCATGCTAATTACTATTTTACCCCCTGCATGATAGTATATTATGAAATTGTCCTTGTCGTCCTACTCTTCATGCTTTTATATAGTCAGCGGTGGACCCACGTTGGGTCAAGAATATTCATCCGAATACTCTCGTCAAAAAAATATACTATATATATAAGGTAAATTTTCTGTACTTCTGTAGATGCATATATTTTGAACACCTCAATAACAAATAAAAATAGATGGCTCAATGGTAAGACCCCTAAATTAAGCTACACGCGCCAGGTTTGGATCCGTGCGACAACATTTATTTATTTTCCTTTATAGTTTTAGTTTATTTTCGTTTAGAAAAACCAGTTTTGTTTTTCAAGCATTTTTTTTTAAAAAAAAGTGCTAAAAGTGTAGTTTAAATCCAAAAAAATCTAAGGGCCCATTTCGAAAGACTTATTTACATATTTATATTTTTATTTTTCAAACCTCTTGAACAAGAATCTTGGGTCCGCCACTGTATATAGTAGTAAAGTAATGTAAAATATAGAAAAAGTTTGTCGTTTATGTACATATGTTGCTTGTAACAACACATGTTTTTTAAATTTTAAATTAAAAAATTAGGAAAATTACGAGGTTAAGATAACTTATATTATTTAATTACTCATAAAAGCTAAGTTTGTTGTAATTATCACTCGCGACTAACATAATATATTAATTACGACTGATTTTGAGTTTGTATGATTAGCCACGTTTTCTATATGTATAATTCACCAGAATATACAAATACATATAAATATGATATACAATTGTCTAACCGATATGCATATTCAATTCATCTCTCTCCCACTCTCTGACCTCACTCGCTTGCCTCTCTCCTCCCTCTCCCAGTTTCACTTGTCATATATAAATACATATATATACCCTACAATTATCTAACCGATATACACATACAGTTCACCTCTCTTCCCTCTCTCGCTCACCTCTTTTCTCTCTCTCCCAATCTCGCTCGCCTCTCTCCTCCCTATCCCAATCCGCTTTCCATATATACAAATACATAGGTATAATACACAATTATCTAACTGATATACACATACAATTCAACTCTCTCCCACTCGTAGCCCTTTCTCACTCGCCTCTTTTCTCTCTCTCTCCCAGTCTCGCTCAGCTCTCTCCTCCCTATAACATGTAGCTACAAATTGCAATTATCAAACTATAGTTATGAAGAGTAATTAGGCTATTTTTGAGTGAATATATGTGAAAGTTACTCAAAATAATATAATATCATCTCTAAGATAAACTTAGACTTTTTCAAAAAAATAAATGGTTAAATGTATTGTAACTCACAAAACATATAAATTCACCCAAATTTTATTTACTTATGAGTTATAACAAAGGATATAAACCAGAGAGTTCTAAGACGTAATATACTTTGAGAAGAGTCCTATTTTTTAATACTAATTTCAATGATAATACAAATTGTATATATAGATATAGATTAATGATGTACTAAATTGTATGTTCATGTTTGTATTCTATAGTGACTTATTTACCACTAGTTTCATTTTAATTTATCTATCCATTTTGTTTTAGCACATAGTTTAAAATAATAAAGAAAACTTTTTAAATATTGCAATTTTTTTAAAATATTATAATTTTAAATCAAACATAAGTTAAATATATTAAAATGTCCTTTAATTTTGTGTCTTATACATGTCATGTAAAAAAAATTGAATTTGATTTTTTTTCAAATAAACTAAAAAAAAAAATAGACCAATACAAGTTGAAGCAAATAGAGTAATTGATTTTTATCTAAAGTAAAACAATCAAAAATAAATTTGTCTCGACAAAAGTTTGATAGAATGTGTTATAAAACTACCTTACCAGTGGTATACCAATTACACACAGTATACTGAACTTTCTATTGTTCAATGTGTGTGTATCACAAATTTTACACTTGAAATAGCTTAATTCATATCAAATATATACATCTTAGGTTTATTTGGTCCAAACTGTATAGAAACTGGATAAAATATGCTTTCACAATTATAACCAAGTCATATTACATGCAGATTCTATTCAGATGAAACACCTCACTAATATTATAATGATTTTAGTAAACATAGCTGATTTTATACCAATTATTCACTACTGAATCACATACCTCAATAAATTGCAAGTACTTGAACATAGGATGCTTTACCTACACTAGATAAGTTGTCATATTCTTGTATATAAATAATATACAAGTCTTTTTGGTCTCGATTGTATATATGAAAAATGATCAAAAATATTCTTAAATTATGTTAAATGAATAAAAATGTCCTCCCATGATAATTTTCATTTCTTGCTTTCAATAGTTTGGTAAAAAAATGTTCTTATTGTTACTTAATTGAGTCAAAAATGTCATTTTCCAAATGAATATTTTTTTCCTTTAAACAAACACATTACTTTTTCTAATATTTTTTAATTAAATTTTTTATCCTACTTTAATCCGAAAAAGATTAAAACGAAAATTTATGCCAAGGTTACTGTAATCTTATATTACTTTTTAAAAAAATTATATGACCTATATTATGTCACAACCTAATCCATCAGGTCGTGCAAACACCTATTCTAACACCTAGATAGAAGAACCCTCACCACTCAACCAAGATTAAAACATTCATAAAATAAATAATTGACTACAAAAGCTCGTTAACAATATCACGTTAAGAAAACAAAACTTCAAATAAAATCGTTTTTCAAAAGACTCAAAACACTTCCATGAATTTTATGAATTGTACTAAATAGTGTATTTTATCTGTCGTATTAAATTGGCATAAAAATAAAGAAATTTGAAGCTAAAATGAATTAAAGATCAAATATTCTAGAAGAAAATGAAGCAGCCTACTTAATAAATTAAATTGATTATAATAATATATCTATTGCATATATATATAAGTGACATAACCATGGTTGCCATGCTTGTCATGCTTGTCTGACAGTTGTACTACTTTTCCTTTTTCGGTGATTTTTTCATTTTAATTTGTTCATTTATGCATACATATATATAAGTGACAATAACCAGGCAGGTCATGATCGACATGCCTGCCGACAGCTGCATTACTTTCTCTTTTTTGGTGATTTTTTTGTTTTAATTTTTTTGTCATATTTTTTAAATATGTAAAAGTTGTGTAAAGAATACTAGAAATAATGCTATACCCAACTTAAAATATTTATACAAAAAATATTTTTTTATTGATTTATAAAATTAATCTATTTGTGTTACATAAAATGTGATAAATGAAGTAACATGTATTATTTAATTTTGAAACTACTTATGAAGTATTGTAAATCTTAAATTGACAACATTTGATTGACTCTTGAAATTCTATTTGTGCTTCATACATTGGATAAGAAAAGTAACATATATATTATTGAAAATTTAAGAAAAAATTACTATAATTACAATAATCAAAATAAGTAACATGTATTATTTAATTTGAAAACTACGTAGAAAGTATTGTAAATGTCAATAATTAACAACATTTGATATACTCTTGAAATTCTATTTGTGATGCAGACATTGGGACAAGAGAAGTAATATATAAGTATTATTTAAAAGTTACATAAAAATACATAAATTACAATAATTAATAACTTAAATTATTTAAAAATCATATTAAAATTTAATTGACTAACTAAATTTTATCTATGTCACATAAAATTGAGAAAAGAAAATAACAAATAATGCACGAACACTTGTCTCTAGTAATATATTAGAAGTGAGAACTATTTGAATTGAAATATAAACCTTCTGCCACATGTCATGATGACTTTGAAGACAACAACGATTGTTGAATGTTCTCACTATTCATGCATTAATCTGAGTCTATTAAGGTTTTGAATTTTCATTTGTATTGGACTCAATTATTTAGAATTTCTTACCCTCTATAAATAGTTCATATAAATAATTATTAGGGGATCATATCATACTTTGTACGGAAAAGTCGTCAATATTTTGTAGAGTTATTTCCTTCCTTTTATTTTATTAGATATTAATAGCTAAAGACACTTGTTTTGAGCTGCGGCTATAGATAATTGTTGAAGATAAGTTATTTTTTATAATGATTGGTTATCGTTTAAATTACTTTTGTATTATTATTTTAGTATTTCATGCTTGATCGACATGTAAATAAATATATTGTCTATGCCTGGACTTGCGAGATGAAGAGGTAGATATACCAAAAAATACAAATAGCTCGATCTTTATTGCATATCACTTGATTAGATTTATTTTTAGGATTGACACCAGGACGAATACCGAGCTTGATTATGAAACATGATGAAATTTAAATGCTCGCTACTTGGGCTTGTCTATCTCCTCTCAATGAAGTAGCTAGACAGTCAATTGGAGTAGGCGATTAAAGGTCGGCAGATCATGATCATAAAATCAACCCTATAAATTAGTAATTTGATAACCTTAGTTAATTCATTCCATGAGATATGATACATGAAGCCTTAAACATCCTGTAGCCGTGGAATCATATCACTCATTGTAAGTAAGGTTATTATTTAATTTTTGCATTCTTAGTAGTTAAATATAAGTTAAACTCTTTTTGCACTCTTAAATAAATGAACAGACTAGTATAATTCAGGGAAATAGTTAATTGAGAAGTCCTTTGGGCTTGATAATCTGGCTCTTTTAGAGTAAATATTTTATTTACGCCACCATGCACACTTGCACGTGCAATTGGAAGTACAACGTAGTATCAATATAAACACTAGTAAGCATCATCGATTGACCCGAATTACCACATAATATAAAATGGGGAACATGCAATATGAAAGCTACACCATCCTAAGTCTCTATTCAAATTATTTTACCATCCAAAGTATAATACCCATAAAGTAGTACACTTTGACTTCAATTTCTTATATCATTCCGCTGTCAAATCTACCATAAACATATTCGACCCCTTTTCCACTCTAAGGCTTCCCAAGTCTACATGCGTTGTCACCATAAGAATTCCCAAGCTTACTTGTGATGTCTCCCATAGGTTTTTCAAGCCTACTTTTAATGTCACCCTAAGGCTTCTAAAGCTTATTTGTGATGTCACTCTCTTAAAATATCATAATAATCGCGATTCCATCCTACACCCTATACATAAGTGACACTCAAGAACCATTTCTGATCCCCAAGCGAACCATTGGTCCGGCTACATGACTTACATGGTACTAAACAATACATGAAAGCTTAAAACAGGTGAACACTAGACATTCAAGAAAGTCTTAAAAGTATTATCTTGCAAAATACTTACTATGAGTCATAAGCTAAATAAAAGATTTTGACAAAAGAATGGAAACATCTAATTCTGTCTATTCATGAACCCTCTAACAATTCAAGATAGATGTCAGGATAAGACCCACAACATCTCAACTACTATTAAAATTGAATTGAAATTGGAGTCTCCCGTAAGTAAGGATGCCTCACCGACTACTGTCTAACAGTGAATAGTGATCTCAACGAAGCGCCTGTTAATGGTCCTGAACACCTATATCTGCATCATAAAATGATGTAGGTCGAATGACGTCAGTACATTGAATGTATTGGTAAGTGATAAGGTTAGAGTAAACAACTTACTGGCTTGAATGACTACAAATAATGTAATCGGATCAATACATGAATATGAAGTGAAAGACATTTAAGCTTTACAATAAGATATAAAATGAAAGAACCATGAAAATAATATACTTTAATTTGTGGGGAGTTTCTCTAACCAACAATCATTACTATGAGCCTAGCAATGATACAATGTTTCGCCCTCGTTGCAAGGTCCATCTTATACTTTTTTGGAGCATAGTATGATATCGTGACTATGGATCCATCTAGTAGGCTTTCTCAGAAACAGTGAAGAGTCACATGAAGAATCAATGTTATCCTATCCTACGCTGGCTACATATTTTTATGGAACTTCCAAGTTATATAATACTCTAACCCAATGTTCTCAATACTATTTCCAAAATAAGTGATATAACTTTGTGCTCAATTCACCCATCACAAAAAATGAACTTTTTACTTTATTGAAATGTTTGTCAAAACAGTAGACATGTTTACATTCTCAAAACATGCATTTCCTGAACTTATTTTTCAAGTCTAACAATCAAAACACACACAGACACATAACATTTAAAGAAAATTAAATTTTTGTGCACGAATAGACTTTTGAGACAAAAGATTTTGTATCCTATATGCAACACGGATACGGGGGAGATCGACTGAAGATTAAAAATTTCTAGCGTCTCCACGACGTAGACCTGAACGCGAATGTTTGGCCGATTTGTTTCTTCATTTTCCAAACTTTCATTAAAAAACCCATTGCAATTTCGCTGAATTCTCATTCAAATTTTAGAAACAAACGAGAAACCAATGCAATTTCATTGAAATCTCACTCAAATTGTATATGCAAACACCACTCATTTGCAAGACCCTTATATCAAGAACTCAAAACCTCCATTGTTAAGGAATGGGGATAAAACTCAAGAACTCTTCATAAATCCTTACATAAACAATTTCTTGGACAAATTTAGTGAAAGAATTTGATGATTTGCATGAAGAAGAACGACTTCATCACTATGAGAAATACACATACCTGGAAAGAAAAATGTTCTTGACGAAATTCCTCAATTATTGATGAATGCTTGAAATTAGCCCTTTCTTTCTTCTTGAAACTTAACCATAAAATCCTTAAATGTTTTGAACGTAAATGGGAATATAGAATCTGATTAAACCCTAATTTGTATGATATGAATGTGCTAAGACAAGTGGGAAAAGGAAAAGACCAAAATACCTTTTCTAAAATGGATGGAATGCCGTAAATGGATAGGTTTCACTTGAACATCCATAACTTTTTGCTCGGATCTCAGAATTCAGCAAACTAGGAGGCTTTGGAAAGATGACTCAAAGACCTACAATTTGATAAACCATGGACCACCTAACTTTTTATGTGCTCAAATAAATGATCATTTTAAGTTTACTCATAACTTAAAAACTAACCGATGTTAAAGGTGTTACAATATATCCCCCTTGGGAACATTTGTCCTCGAATGAGTTCAGATTAGGTAGAACAAGGCTGGAAAGCATTAAACCACCCTAACTCGAGCACTCAACAAGCAATTTACATAACTAGAGTATATCAACTTAAAGAGTACTTTATAAAGAGTTAGTACATTGGTTTGAAATTTCTCCGCAATGAAAGACATGTGGATATGTCCTCTTCATATCTTCCTCAACCACCCAAGTAGATTCCTAACAAATTTACTCTTCCATAAAATTCCGACTGATGTATCCTCTTTGGTTCACAACTTGTGAACTCAACAGATAAGAATCGAAATGGGCACCTCCTCATAATATAGGTTGTCCTTGATACCAATATTCTCAGTATAAACAACAAGTGAAGTATCACCCATACACTTATTTAACAATGATATATGCAACACCGATGAACTGCTTCTAATTTTAAAGGTAGCTTTAACTCATAAGCTATATTGCTAACCCTCTTGGATATAATGTAGGGACCAATGTATCGGGGACTGAGTTTCCCCTCCTAACCAAATCTCATAACACCCTTCATGCGTGAAACCTTTAAGTAAACCCAATTATTCACCAACTTCAAATGCTAAGTCTTTTTTCCTAACATTTTTATAGGATTTCTGATGAATCTTTGTTGTTTTTAGCCTTTCCTATATAATCTTTACTTTCTCCATGGCTGATGAACCAATCTGGAGCTATCAACTCATCTTCACTAACTTCAAACCAACCAATAGATGATCTTCACTTTTACCCATAAAGATCCTTATAAAGATCCCTCTGGATACTATAGTAATAACTATTATTATATGCGAACTCTATGGGAGGCAAGTGATCATACCAATTACCTTTGAAGTCTATGACACATTACCTCAACATATATTCTAAGGTCTGAACTGTGCGCTCTGTTTGATCATCCGTATGAGGATGAAAACCAGTACTCAAGTTCACTTTCAAACCCAAAACATTATGCAAAGACTTTCAAAATTGAGTAGTTAATTTTGAACAACTATCTGAAATGATAGACACAAGAACTCCATGAAGTCGGACTATCTCTTGAATATATAATCTTGCATAGTCTTTTATTGAATTGCTGTAGTATTTACTAGTAAGAAATGGGTTGATTTAGTCATTCAATCTAGAATCACCCAAATCGAATAATGTTTTTGTGAGACTCCGACAAGCCAGTACTGAAATCCATATTAATCATCTTTGGCTTCCATTCCGGAGCTATATTCTAATCCACATCATCGGCTCTTTAGTGATCTACCTTGACTTGTTGGCAATTTTTACACTTAGAAATGAACTCTGCAATACACCTCTTCATACTACTCAACCAAGAGGCTTCTCTCAAGTCGTGGTAAATTTTTGTGGAATCTGGATGGATTATTCACCTGGAACTATGAGCCTCTATCATGATTCTCTCTTGGTGTAAATCCACCCTTGGTATACATAATCTACCTTGATATCTCAACACGTCATATCCCCCTTGTTCAAAAGCCATCACCTTTTGTTTATGAACATTTACTTTTAGTTCAAGAAAAATAAGGTCTTGGTCGTGTTTCCCCTTCACTTCAAACACTAGTGATGATTCAACCCTATTCATCACCACAACTCTACCTTTGCCAAAATCCAATAGATGGACTCCCAATCGGGAAAGTCTATGAACTTCCTTAGCCAATTATTTCTTGCCTTCCTCAACCTGAATAGTACTTCCCATAGACAACCTACTCGAAGCATGAACAACAATATTAACCTTACCTGGGTGGTAGAGGATACTCATGTTATAATCCTTGAGCAACTCTAACCACCTCCTTTGTCTGAGATTAAGCTTTTTATGACTGAAAACATATTGCAAGCTCTTATGGTCGGTGAAAATATCTACATGAACACCATAGGGACAGTGGCACCATATTTTCAAAGCAAATACTATAGGTACTCACTAAAGATCATGATTCAGGTAATTCTTCTCGTGAATCTTAAGATGTCTGGAGTCATATGCTATCACTTTACCATTCTGCAACAAAAACATTACCAAGTCCAACTCTGGATGAATCATAATACACAACAAAGCTGTGTGTTCCCTCCGGTAAGGTCAACACATGGTAGTAGTCTGTTGAGTTTTCAATTTCTCAAAGCTTTTCTCATAAGCTTGAGACTAGAAACTTAACTGTTTTTAGAGTTAACTTAGTCAATAAGGATGAAATGTATGAACATCCCTCAAGGAACTTTCTATAATAACCAACCAATCACAAGAAACTTTTTATATCAATTAGAGATGTGGGTATGCGCCAGTTCTGGACTTCATTAATCTTTTGAGTCTTAATTCGAATCCATTTCTCAGATAAAATGTGGCCTAAGAACGCCAAAGACTCAAGCCAAAATTTACAAGTAGAAAATTTAGCATACAACTCTCTATCCTTGATGGTTTAGATAACTATTCTTACATGACTAGCATGATCCGTCTCATTCCTCAAATAAATCAATATGTCATCAATGAATACAGTCAGAAATATATCGATATATGACTTAAATACTTTGTTCATAAGATCTATGAACGTTGTAGGAGCATTAGTCAAACCAAATAAGAAGAAACTCATAATGAATATAACGGGTCTTGAATGTTGTCTTCGATAAGCCACTTTCTCTTACTCTCAACTGATAGTCACACCCCTTTTCGCATGGCGGAGGCGGAAGGGTTTTTTCAATTGAAGTGACGGTACTGATTTAGAGATTATTTTATTTTTTTGGAGTCACCACTTGTAATTGAGTTATGGTGTTCCAAGTCACCCTTTTGTTAATCCCTAATCAAAAGGAAATGACTCTTCATTTTGGTTTGCGAACCAGAAATTTGGGTAAGAAATTCTGTTGACCGAGGGGTGTTACGACCCGATTTTGAAAACTAAAGGTTTCAAAGCCGTTTACGCAACTTTGGCAATTTTTGTTAAGTTTTTTGGAAAATAATAATTTTGGGAGTCGCCACTTATTTTTTTAGGAAAAAAATAAGAAAATCATTTAAAAGAGATTTTTTTTTAAAAAAACATTTGAATAAACTAGAGTCAGGTAAGGATTCAACTAATTCTCTAAGGAAGGGTTTATGCATCTTAGAAAATCCACTAACACGCGGTTTATCGATGGATTTAAAATTTTTGCTATTTTAAAAAGAAAACATAGATTACTTGAAAAATCTTATCTATTTATTTATTTTTGCAAATGAGAAATCTTTCGATATATCCAAATAATGAAATAATGCAAATATTAAAGTGCCAAAAGTTAAATTCTAACTTAACAATTTATCGGAGTCTAAGTTTTTGAGTCGAATAATCAACACAATCACTTAAATATGGATTTGAAAGCTAAATACTAACTATGAACGAATATGGATAATTCTCAAGTTAGTCTTGAAGCATAGAACTTAAAAGAGGTTTTGAAAATTTGAATACTTAAATAAACAAATGACAAAATGGAAGAGCCATTAAAAAACCTCCAAATGATTCATTTGAATTAATGAAAGAATTAACAAAAAAAAGGCTTAAGTTATATGCGGTCACTTAAAGTTGTCCGATGATTTCACATGAACACCTCAACTAAGGCTTGTACCCATTGAACCCCTCTAGTACTTCAGATTGATACCTATTTGATGTTTTATTAATAATCAACCCCAAATATTAAGTGAATGAGATACACTCGCGATGATATGGCATAACAACAAATTAAATTACGACATATGTCACGTTGATCAAAAATATTATTAAAAAAACAAGAAAACAAAAAAAAATATTTTAAAGTTTAAAAAATAATTATTAGTTAATCCTCTACAACCCAACCATCCACCCACCAAATACTATTCCCCTACTGCGGTGCTGCCATCAGTTGGAACCAATCCATCATTTTCTCTTCTAACATAAATCAACCCTGGAAGATTTAGATTCAAAATAAATAAAATTATGACTGAGCGACGATGTTAATGGCGTTGTAACCTTGCTTTCTTTCACAAATCCATAAAAAATGATTTAGTCCTAGATTTAAAGAAAAAAAGCACAACCAATTCATTTTAAAACTGAAGAAAAGAACACGACCAAGTATATAGATTTGAAGAGAAAAATGACTGAGCGGCAACGTTAATGACGGAGATGATAGTGACAGCGACTTAAATTAGGCAGGAGAAAAGAATGTATGAAGAAGAAGGGTGTAGATCGCGGCAACAACGGTGGCTGCTTGAGAAAGTGACTGTTACCTTTTTCTTAAGGAAGACGAAAGAGATTTTTTTTTGAAAAAAAATTAAAAAAAAGTCTAAAGATATGTTTTCACGCTCTCATTAGCGGTGAATCACATTCAAAGTGCCATGTAGGCAAAACGTGCTTAAGTGGTATCAATTCAAACTACTAGAGGTGTTCAATAGGTACAAGTCTCAGTTCAGGTGTTCAAATTAAATATGCAGACAACTTTAGGGTGCTGCAGATGACTTAATCGAAAAAAAAAGTTAGCATTTCCAAAATAAATTAAGGACATAAATCAAGATAGTAAATAGCAAGAATTTAGGCCCTTGGCCTAAATGCTTTTTGCTGCTGCTGCGATCAAATTGAACTCCAAAGTCTAATAAATTCCCATTTTTTGTCCTGTGTGACTACTGTTCTTCAAAATGAACTTTCAAAGTCCAAAATCTCTTCGTTTTAGTCCTTTGGTATTGCTGCAACCTGTTATTGTATGAATTGGAATTTTTGTAGTCCAAAATTCCCAATTTTAGTCCCTTTGGGACTACTGCAACTACTGATTTATAAGGTTTTAACCCAATATATCAATTTTCCTTTCATAACTTGGCAAATGTTTGACTCAAAAAGAAGAGAACGCAAGGGAATGGGAAGTCCGAATAGACTCAAACGAGTGAGTTCATGCAAAGAAAATGAGGAAAGAAGGATTAGTAAATGAACGAATTCAGTAATAAACTCAGATACAAAGCTCAAGGATAATCAATTGAACAATTTGTCATTCAACACAATTTAAACAACAAACCATTATTACCAAAGAGCTACTGCCTAACAAACTAGAACTAATCATAATACAAATGAAATTATAACATAAAAGCAATGGGAATCTCATGGTGAATAAAGAGATGATAATCAATTAGTTACTTCATAATAGTTGGTCACCTCATAAATGACATTTAAACAACAATCAACATTGTTGGTACCACATGGCAAAAGGAATAAAATAGATACAAAATTTAGGAAAGGTGTCCCACATTTGTTTTGATATTTAAACACATGGAGTGCTAAAAATGACAATTAAAGAATTAGATTAAAAGTTGCATCTCAAATGTGCATGTAACAAATGCACATATACACAAAGGCAAAGTTAAATTTTGTTAACAAACCGGTTTAACTTCTAAGTAACGTAACTGACAACAGAAAAAATAAATTAAAAACTTAAGGCATAAGTCTCCACATCTAAACTGAATTATGCAAGGATGAGAAACTTATAATGGCTACTACAAGATCAACATGACTCCAAATATCAAACTTCAAATTCATAGGTGCATGTACAAATTATGAGTTAATACTAAAACAAGACATGACTTAAAATCTGGAAATTTAACTTAGGCTAGGAAAAGACTAGACTCTTAGTTTAATCAAATAGAAGTCTAGACAAAAAAATCGAAAAAAAACTTGTTATGTAAGTGGAAAAAAGGTTCTAATCACCTTGAAACAACAGGAAAATGAAACCATGCTAAACAACAGTGAACTAAAAACTTGACAAATATCAACTCACCATTAATTAGAAAGTGATGAATTAAAACTTATCTCCTAATCACAAAACAAAGCTATAACTCAAACAATATTGAGACATATTCATGCAAGAAATAGTAAATTCAGATTGCAGGTGAACATATTGGAAGTTGAACACAAATACAAAAAATAAAAATAAAATGGATATGATTATTCTATATTCACATTAAATCAGGGATTACAAATAGGTTGTTAAACAAACGAAAGGAAGGAAAATAGTTTTCGTGCTTAATCAAGGATAACTTTTAACTATAAGAAAAATATTCAAGTGGTGTTGAATATGAAATTTTAATAAACATTTCACATTAAATCAGAGATAACAAAGAGAAGCTAGATGATGTAATCGATGTGATTTAAGTTGATTAAATAATGGCGAAGTCCCGAACAACCAAAGAGAGGGAACCAAACTTCAACATATTTCCTATATTTTTCACATGGAAATCAAGGCAGGAAACTCAAAAACAGGGAGACAGGCAACAACTAGGAGCCGATAACAATTGGAAATAAGACAGCTTGAAGCAAATTCGCTAACTGGAACTTAAATAGATATGATATAACCAAAATAAACACATTTCAAGCCCACATTGGATCACTTAGCTGGCTATAATGAAACTGAGCACAACATTTTTATACATGTGAAGAGATTAGATGAAGAGATTAAGGTTTTCACTGATAATGAATGGGAAAGTACAACTCCAAATTTGAAATTTTGTTACAACTTAGATTGATGAGACAATCAAGAGAAACTAAGTACTTTCGAAAGCTTTCCAAATCAAAATGAATGCAAGCTACATACTACAACCTAAAAGCTAGAAATGCTTGAACACAAAAACACAACTCTAATGCCATTCAACACTGATCAAACTTATTCTAAGACGATAGAAAAATGCTGAAATTAAATTAACAGAGAGGAAGGCATAAGGAAGGCAAAAACTGCTAAATACTAATCAACCTAAAATGCTGAATCTATACAAACTTAGCTACCACATTGCAACAACAAGCAAGGAAAACAAATGTGAAAATACAAGGAAACGTAGAAGGGAAATTACCTGATCTTGAGCAGTGAACCGGGACAACGAGTTGTGAAGATGATTTCTCCACCTCTTTCAATTGCAACAACCACAAAGCCACAAAAATTTCAACTATTGAACCAAGATTTTCCAAACCTTTTGGGGTACTCTCCCGATTCAAAAAACCTCCTCCCCCTAAACAGTGAGTGAAGAGGGTTTATAAAGGAAAGATTTCTATGTCGAAATTTGGGGGGGGGGGGGGGGGGGG
>NC_028647.1:15553845-15568014 GCF_001406875.1 Solanum pennellii
GGGGGGGGGGGGAGAGGGGGGAACGATGTGGGAATCGGAAAATTTAAAAATCCTTGAGTGGATAAGGTCAAGGGAGAGAGAACACGCACTCAGCTATTGGGCTCATTCTCACTGGACTGGGGGCGCGATTCTGGACTGGATTTCTGCGTACTACTGCTGCGATTTGCTGCTGGTTCGCGCCTGGTTTGGTTTGTGATTCTAAGTTCACTGGGTTCTGATTGTGCGTGAGAAAGAAGAAGAAACGAAGGTTAGTCGGTTGAAGCGTTCACGCGTTGCTGCTGGGATTTTGAATTTTGAGTAGGTTTTGGGCCGGGTCGAGAGTAATTTGGGAGGGTAGGGGTCTGGAAAATGCTGAATGTTGTAAGTATGTTATTGTAGGCTGGGGTTCGAAAGGAAATTGGAGTAGGTTGGGAGTGGGCTGTTTAAATTATAAGTAAGACTCAAAACTTGGTCTTAAATGGAGGGAAGAAATTGGTTAAATTCTGAGTGAGGATTGGCGAATGGATTAAAGTTATAGAAAAAAATTGGGAAAATTGGCAAACTAAGGAAGGTAATTAAATCAAATAAACCCACATTTAGTTATTTCCTTTAAAGGGAAAATTCTCCGTAAGTTTTCTATACCAGGTCCCCCCGTTTTGTGTAAAAAATTTTCCCCAAAACAAAACCCTCTTTTTTTCTCTTTTTTCGCGCTTTTTATACAATTTCTTCTTCTTCCTTCAATTCCTCCACAATTGCAATTTCAAACTACCAACTTCTTCTAGCACGCACGTCATTGCGGTATATCAAACTATTTTAAAAATTTTAAGGTACCACCTAAAACTCATGTCACATTATCAATTTTTGTTCATTTTTTTTGAATTTCTTAAAACTACTTTTTCACTTCACTTGTTAATCCCTTCATAATTTAGGATCAATCAATGGATGCCCAATCTCCATCAAAGATATTCATAAAAGGTATACCATTGCATGTTGAAAATAATGTTGTACACCGATCGCTTTTATTGGGTCTAACTCAGGAATTTGGGGTGATTTCTGGTTCATTGTCTAAACCTACTACCATGCAAGAGATTAGATCCAAATTCAATAATGACCGAAGTAGATTTGTTGATGGAGGTGTGAAGAATCCTGTCGATGTTGTTACTGGGTCAAGTATTATACCGTTCATAATGATAAAAATGAAGTTGTTGGTTCTGGGTCAATCGAGCATCATAAGGTATCTGTATAATCATTGTTCATGTATATGTTTAGATTTTATATTATATGTTTTGTTTTTGTGTTGATTCATGTCATATACGATTGTGATTGTATAAATGTATAATCTATATTAGTATATGTTTTTGTGTTTCTGTTGATTCATGCCTTATACAATTCTGTTTGTATAAATGTATAATAAATTCTTGTATCTGTTTCGGTGCTTATACAATTGTTCTTGTATAAATGTATAATATTTTAATATCTGCTTTCTATTCATATCTTATACTGCCTAATTTAATATCTCATTATACAATTGTGAGTATAAGTGTATAATTTCTCTATTTTTGTGTCTTAATTTTAATATCTTTTTTAGTAAATTATATATGCATTTTTTAGGCTATTATGTTTTTAGGTCAAAGAGAACCAACACGAATTCCGCACATGCAGTGTTACACAAATATCGAAGTACTGAATGTTTTAGCTTCAAAGCTTACTGATTCACAATACAGACAATTCTGTGAAAATACATGTTTTGCTCAACTATCTAGCACTCGTAGGTGTCACGTTCAGGCACAACTTATTAGGTGCATGTTTTTGAGAGAAATTGAAGGTAACTCAAAAGATGCAATCCTAATACATGTCAATGGCACTACTCTGCGTTTCACCATTCGCGAATTTTCTTTAATAACTGGGTTAAAATGTTCAGATAATGAGAAGGATTTTGACTTTAATACTAAAGAACCAAATAGGATTATTCATCTGTATTTTGAAGTTGGAAAACCCGTCACCAAGAGTCAGTTGATTGACAAGTTTGATAAAAAAGTTTGGGTTGATACTGATGATGATGATGTTGTGAAGTTTGCAATATTGTTCTACATTCATTCATTCTCTTTTCTGAAGAACTAAGTGGTACTGTAATTGATAGAAAAGATTTTGATTTAATTGAATCAGGCAGATAGATTGACTACCCTTGGGGTAAAAAGGCTTTTGACATAATGATTCTGCATTTGCATACTAAGATCAAACATGATGGGAAGTATTTTAGGTTGTATGGTTTCCCACTTGATTTGCAAGTGTGGTTTTATGAATGTTGTTTGAACTTTGATGATGAATTTGCTGTTAAAGTATCTGATCACATCCATAGGATACTTAACTGTAAGACAAGAAAAGATTTCCCTCGTCTAAGCTATTTTGCTAAGGGCATATTCAGAGACAACAACAATTCGGTACGCACTGCACAAATATATGTATAATTTTATGAATAGTTTATGTAGTTACATATTTATACAATTATACAATTATAGTAGTATATATAACTTTATAAAGTACCTGTATAAATACCTGTATCAGTTTATGCCATTAAAAATATATGTATAAATGTGCTCCTTGTATTATTAGTTATATAAGTGTTTGAAAATATATCAATATACATATAATTATCGGAATTGTATAAATATAAGCCTATTGTATATATAAGCTTGTGAACTGTATAATTAAACAGTTAACTGTTTGGACTGTATATGTATAGACTTAGTTGTATAGATAAGTTTATGAACTGTATAATTATACATATATGAATATGTCTATATTTTGCAACTTGTTTTTCAGAATCTGACTCCAACTGAAATGGAACTCAAGATTCTTGAATTATCCCCTGAGTATGTTCAAAAAGAGCAATCGCCAACAGAAACAACACCTGAAAATGATTCGGATGATGATTTTCAGGATCCTCCATGTCCAATAAATAATCATGGAAAAGAAAAGGTTGATACTTGTTCGTCTCCTCCTAAGAAGAAATCAAGGCAGACAATCAGTCATATTCAGAACAAGTCACCACCCCGAGTCATTTCTAAGCAGCGCTGTTTAAGAAAGTCTCCTTGAAGTGTCAATGTTGAAAAAATACCTAAGGCACCACATCCGAAGAAGCAGACCAAAAATCTTCTAAGGTTCGAGCAAATACAATCATTAAGAAAAATGTTGACCTTAAAGAAAGTGTTACTTCTAAAATTCCATGCACCAGCAAGTCACACGATTTCAGTATATCGCATAATGAGTTTGACCTATTCAAAATTTTGTTATTTATTTATTTGATTGTTTTTTTATTAAAATTATATATAATGTTACTTATACATGTCAATGTCAAATGGAGAAACAATTTAATGATTTAAGGAACTTCATTGAAATCAACTTCAAAAGTTGTGTGGGATTCTACCAAAACAAAGAATGCGGAAGATAAGGTTTGTTAATTGTAACAATCCAGAAAATTACATGTCTAGTGAAGAGCCCAATAGGTCTTTAAGAATGCATATTTGGATACATAGGCATTCCAATGCCCAATATTGAGAAATATTGGGTATAGTATAGAAAATTGGCTAAGGGGTATTAGCCAATTTCTCTATAATACCCAAAAAAGCAAAACATTGGGCGTATTAGAAAATATTGGCTTAAAGGGTGTTAGCAATTTTCTAACATTAACGAGCTTGTTGAAGAAATGTACCCGCAATGAATACCCTAAGCTAAAAGAAAAATCTGTTCAGAATAGTTTCACACAAAGTACTAGGCATCCAAGTGTCAAGCCTAATACCATTCCACATGACCACTTAAAATGATCGTGTAAATTAAGTGGTGCCCAAGGACATAGTGAGGATCCTTGGAATAATAAGTAAATATTCCACATAGGAAATAAGTAAAAGTTAGTTAGGAAAGTGCAACCAACCCATGTGCAAGCACATGTGCAAGACATGTGAAGAAGCTGCCAAAGGAGGGGACCACCATAACCGAATTCATTTAGGGTAGTTAGGGGGAAAACGTGCACAAGGGACCACTCCATGTGGGGCCTTACCTCCCTACCAATTATAGAATCTAAACTACTGCCCTAAATAACTAAAAACCTAGGACTAACTGAATTGGACCCATTAGTGCACCCGACAACCTATGACCAAAACCGGGTTGATATTAACCTAGTCCTAGTTAAAGAGAGAACCTAGTACCTAACTAGGATGGTCCAAAAAGTTAGTTATGGTCCTAACAACATAGGGATACTTTAGTAATCACCCTAGGATACTTAATTAATTAATTTAGCAACTTAGTTAATTGATTTAAAGGGGCAAAACCGAAATCCCAAAGCAATTTCTAGATTTCGGTTAAAACAAGAAAAAGACAACCTAGTACCTAACATATGATGGTTCAAAGGATTTGTTATGGTCCTAAAGACTTAAGGGAACTTTAGTAATTACCTTACGTCACCTAATTAAGTAAATTAGGAATTTAATAATATTTTTTAAATGATCAAAATGAAATTGTTACACTAACCTAGTACAACTCAAGAAACATCCTAGTTCTTAACCTAGGATGGTCCAAAAGGGTTAATTTTGGTTCCAATGACTTGAGGGTACTTTAGTACTTACCCTAGGTACCTAAATTAATTAAATTAAGGATTTAATTAATTAATATAAATTCAAAATGTTTACCAAAACCATAGTCAACACCAATTTCCAGTTTTGACTAAGTGTTATGTTCTCCTGGGTTTAGTCAACTTAGGAGGGCCGTTTTGGTAATTGGTTAATTAGTTTATTAAATTAACTTATCAAACCTAAGTTGTATAATAAAATATCAGTTCTTAAACCTAAAAATCACGTTCAAACTCATAGAAAAAAAAGGGACGCAAAACAGAAAGCAAGCGAGGGAAAGAAAAACAGAAAATTCCATTGATTCTCCTAGGCGATTTCAAGGTTTCTCCAAGTTTTCGTTCAAGATGGTATTCGTAGATTAAGTTTTACTTAAGGTATGGGTTTATCTCCTGGAATTAACTATCCAAGGGTATTTTTCTTTGAACGTTTCACAAGATCTTGAAAACTAGGGTTGTTCCCGTCGTTCTCGTCGAACTTCCCTTCCCTAGTAACCTTTTTGATTTCAATGTTGAATAGGTTAGAGATCATGTTGTTGGTAAGTGGTGCTGGCTGTTCTTAACATGTATTTTTGTTGAATGATGAGTATCGATGAACTTATGAACTTGTAATTGCGTAAAGTTAATCTTATCATGATAATTAAGGATCGATAATATGCTAAGTTAAGTCCCTGATGTGTTAAGTGAATATGTCTCTTTGGATGAATGTTGACTTGCTGTTGCTGTGATGTTATGAAGATGTTAAAGCCATCAAATGTTAATATAATGCTGTCCAATATATTCTTAAAACGTTACACTAAAATCCATAAACTAAGAATTGCCTCAAAGACATCTATTAAATCATATCTTGAATAAATTGGCTATCTGGTTCCAATAATGTTGGCTAACTCTATTTGGTCAAAATGAATATATGTTA
The DNA here is from genome assembly GCF_001406875.1 of Solanum pennellii. NCBI lineage: Eukaryota > Viridiplantae > Streptophyta > Magnoliopsida > Solanales > Solanaceae > Solanum > Solanum pennellii. Next base: position 15,559,362 of record NC_028647.1, read on the forward strand.
ATGGATAGGAACTTATGTAAATGATTAAAATATTGGCTAATGATTCATACATATGGAAATTTAAATATGAACGTACGTAAATATTGGCTTATGCCAAAAAGAATGAATTTGCTAGTCTAAAATCCCAAATCTTGAGCCAATACTAATCATATGCCAATTCTTGTTTAGTAAGAGTATCAAATATATATGAAGCACTTCTAAAGTAATATCAATGAATACATAACCAAGGGCATAAATTCATTGGGACAACTCCCAACATTCTCCACAAGAATGAACTATGAAACTCATTGAATCAAGTGCTCATCGTTCATAAACGTTGATATGAAGATACTACACTAATGTAAGTAAGTAACGTGAGTTATAACATAATAAAAGGGGTCAAAATTAAGTAAGTGACCAGAATGAGATGTTAAAGGAAGTGCGACAATTCTTACTTACACCAAAGCTAATTTGTTAAAAGAATACTCACGAATGAAGGTGTTAGAATGTGTGAAACTAGTCTCATTAACACCTAATGATGATATGTAAGGACAATGTAAATTAAGGATGATATGAAAGAACAATTCAAATTTCAATAATGTAAAGTAAGGATGACCAGTCATCAGTAGAGTAAAATCGCAATCTAGAAGCAAGCCTCCATAATGCTTGAGTAAACACTAAAAGATGATGAAATGAACATTCACCTAAAAAGGGATGATTAACTAAGATGTATGTTATGAAAACATGAAACCCTAGAAGGGTTAAGTAAGAGTGTGAAACACACTAAATGGCCAAGTGCATTGGCATATGATGAAATGAACATTCACGTAAAAGGGATGAGTAATTATGAAAAGCAAATGTGCTAATGCTAATGAATGTGGTGACAATATGATAAGAGGCTAATGTGAAAGATGAGAGCATTCTCAAATGATCCTAAGTAAATGTTACAAAAATTTACTCACCTATGAGAGTGTAAAGCTAATGAAGAGACTAGTCACTATGTACACTCTAATAAAAGTATTGATACTGATGTATACTTAATACTAATGATGATATGAGAAATCATCTATTGAGCTATGATGTCCTCATACTAGAAGCCAGCTTCCATGACGTATGACTTGAATGAAATGGAACTTTATACTAAGCACAGATAGGCTAGCTTTGAGCGGTGATGCCTTCTTTCGAGAAGGGCGGAGGTTCACGTAACTCTCATGAGATGAGACTGTCCGGTATGCCGGGTATGGGTCGCCTTATATCTCCTAGTCTTCGAACCTATACTGCCAATATAGGGGTCTGGCGGGGTTCAATTCCCATGTACGCTAGCATGTTTTGGGTCACTTTGGCCGGTGATTCCACCTCTTTTCGGTGTGGGGTAGACACAGGATTTCATGATGCTCACATGATCTATGTCGGTTAAGGTTGGATTTCGTCAAAGTATGAAAGATAATGAAATGAACGATAAAAGGTGTTTGTGCAAGACAAACAGGAGGTGAAATCAGATTCAAGTAATGACATTAGGTCATTCTTGGTCATTACACTTCATGATCCCGATGAGTGTCTTAAACTTCTTCCTAGATATAGCAGGTGTTTATATACAAACTCTGTGTTTGCTAAAGAAGGCCCTTAGGTTGAGGTCCCGTATGTTGGGCACTCACTTGAGATGTCTTAATGCTATATCAACTATTCCAAGGTCTTGTGTATATGAAATGTATAATATATAAAACATGAAAGTAATGAAATCTATGGCATAATCAATAGAGAATAACTTATGAAATGTAATGAATACTTGATGTAATGAATAACTTGTTGTAAGAATAGTCAAATAAAATTTACAACAAGTAAAGGGAATAACTAATAATGAATACTCATGTTATGAAAATGATAAAGCCAAATAATTTGGGTTATAATGAGTTTATATAATTGGCAAAATATATTAGCCAAATAAGATTGTCATATAATGACTTCTTATATTAGGCCAATAATACAATAATAGGAATAGTCACTAAAGATTGATTTATAAAGAATTCATGCCCAAAGTAAGCAAGATCATAAGCTTTAATGATATGCCCTAAGATCTATGCACATTATGCAATCAACTAAAGAATGAGTATAGTCAATAAGTATTGACTTATGAATATATTTATGCCCCAAATTGTAGTTAAGTCATTTCCTTAATCTCTTGAATTACTTACTTGATTCATTTTAGGTATGGGACTACAATGAATCATTGCACTTGTAAGTAAAACATAAGACCAAAGGAGTTATTGAACTACACAACAACAAGAAGAAAAAGACTGAAAAATAATCTAAGTGTAAAAATTGGAGCTCTTGGGTTTGGAGGATAAAAAATTTAAATCTTCGCCCAAGCGGTTCTAAAATTATGTTGATGATACTAATGTCTTGTAATCATAAAGGAAATTATTTGTGTGCTTTGAATGCATTAAAATACATCATATTCATACCAAAATTTACAACTAATGAATTAGGAAAATCCAATGACTAGACTTTCCAGAAATGACATGTTGCTTAGGAAGAGCTTTCATTGATCATGCATAGCTTTATGTGTATGTGTGCATACACCCATACTTAGTACAAGTGGTGTACTAACCCCCTACCATTTACTATTTTTATAGGTGAAGGTCAGTGGACAGGTTGACGACACCTGCAGCGGTTTGGACTTCAGTGTTTCTCCAAACCATTTGGTAGGTTTTCATGATTTCGAGGATGCTACAAATTTATTCTAGCCTTAGTTTTAGAAAAATCTAGTGGTTGTTTTTCCTAGCGTTTCTTTTGTACTTTCATGTCAAGGCTTTTGTAATAAGGCCGTGTTTGGCAGACATATTTATGATATATTCTTATTCTATTTCAAATTGATTCTTATGATAAATGGTTGTTATATTTATGTTGAGCTTAGTATATGATGAATTCATGAAATAACTATATGAAGTCTATGTATACTTCATAAAATTAAAAGTTTCAAGTTTTTCGCTAAAAATAACCATATGAATGTGATGAATGCAAGATGAGTCTTGCCTGCGACCTCTGAGAGGTCAACGACGTCGGTTACAATTCAGATTCCAGAATTCGAGTCGTGACAAACTTGGTATCAGAGGATGAGGTTAAATTACCTAGGATCTAAAGCTCAACACAACCACGTTACGTAGTTTCTAAATTATGGTTGTGAAGCGCGCCACAATCATGACTTAGAGACTATGCGATGATAGGAAATTATCCCTTCTTCTACTCTTTATCGTGTTATCTAGTTATTTGAAACTTTGTGTTATTATAAGTATCTAACTTCGTTCTTGTGTATACGCGTAGAAGAATACACAAAAGAATTAGGATGGCCAAGTCGTATAAGGCGCCAGGATCAAGATCTGGCCTTCCCAGAAGGGGCTGTACTGGAAATGCCCAACTTGGACGAAAGACATGTGGTGAGTGTGGTTGTTCGCATGGAGGGGAATGCATGGTAATGTCTAAAAGTCTGCTATGAGTATTGATGAGGAGGAGAAGGATAAGTTGGCTACATACCAACTCAAGAATATGTCTTAGACATGGATTTGCTTCATAAGTGTTATGCTATAATAGACTATAGAAATAGGGTAGTCAGGCTTAAGTTTCCAAATAAGTTGGGCTAAAATGAAAAGGGTGTGGTTCAAATCCAACAGGCCAAGGCAGATGCTCAGCCTCGGCCAAATGATGTAGCCAAATAATATACCGTGGTTTCACGGTATAATTAATACTTTTTCCTTAAGTTTAGTGTGTCCGAAAGCCTTTTTGTGCTAATTTTGATATAAGTTTCTCTTTGTTTTGCAGGAAATCTGTCCAAAGCTGAATGCGGAGATTTTGAGCGAAAAAATGCAGAAGAGACCACCTACGGAGCTATGACGGTCCGTGGTGCCTGTGACGGTCCGTAGGTGGAAGCATAGTGCAGCTGCTGAAGGAAGATGGGGAAGTCTGACCAAGTGTGGGATTACGAAGCTTGTGACGGTCCGTCATGGCTGTGACGGTCCGTCCTGCAGGTTCGTCGTGAAGTTCAGAGAAGTGATCCCAGTAACCAGATTTCGAGAATTGAAGTATTTTGGAACGAAGACCCTCGACGGACCGTTGTACCTATGACGGTCCGTCATACTTGCCGTCGAGGGGAATGAAGAAAGCAGCAGAAGAAATTGCACCAAGCATGGGACGATGGAGTCCACGACGGTCCGTTGTGACCACGATGGTCCGTCGCGTGGTCCGTCGAACCAGCCGCGTTTCGGCAGATTTCCAGCAATTAGAATTCTTGTTTAATTAGGTTTTTGTTTTTTTTATAAATAGTTCGAAAAACCTCGTTTTTGAGGTTAGACACCTGATCGTTAGACTCTTAGATTGTTAAAACTCCGTATTGGTGAACATTGTATTGTGAGATTCTTGATAATCATTAGACTTTTCGTGAGATTATTGATTACTTTGAGAATTCTTGCAAGTGATTTTTGGTGATTAATCAAGCAACCTTTTGGATTTTATTCTTTCTCATTGAAGTAAGTGCATGAATTCTTATTTAATATATTTGAGTATTGTATTTATGGCTATGAGTAACTAAACTCCATAACTAGGGTTGTGGGAACCATAGGCAAATAATGAGATAAACCCTAGCTAAAATAACAAGTCTCGAATAGTGTCTTGCATGTATTAATAATTCTTTCCCTTAGAAGTCTTTTTAACGGATGATCAACGTTAGAACTCGCCTTAATGCTACTTGCCGGACCAAGGAGGTAGATAATAGGAAAAGAATTATTAACATAGATTTAGTGTATACTATCTAATAGGCTAGTATTGATTGGTACGAGGTAATAACTGAGTCAAATATCGAATGCGATGCTTAATATGAGGTAAAGATAAGGGTTAGGAAAGCAACACACGTAGCCGGACCAAGGTGCGGAGTGAGATTTTCTAGATGCCGGACCAAGGATTTAGAAATACATAACTTATCACTTTGCATGCAAGATACTAGGAAAGAATTGTTATAGTTAGAATTATCAAGTTATGAACCTGTGGGGAACACGTAAACCCTAGTTACTTTGATTAATTGATTAAAATCCAACTTTCAAAACTGTTAAGTGTCTCTTTCAATTTCGTTAGTTATTTTTACTCATTAGGAAATACAAACCCCCCTTTTTATGTTTTTACTTTCTAAGGAAGTCATCAACCGAACAATAGTAATAACAGGTTGAAGTTAAGTCTAGACTATTTTCCTCGTGGGAACGATCCCAACCTCACTAGTTGGGTTATTTACTTGACACGACCGCTTTACTTCTTATTTGAGAAGTAAGTTTGAGCGTATCAAATTTTGGCGCCGTTGCCGGGGAAAATAGCTTTTAGATTAACTTGAACTTATTACTATAGTTTAGTTGATATTTTCTTGATTTTACTTTGTTTTATTGTTTTTGATTTCTTTTCAGAACTATCCTCCTTGTATGCCAAATACACGGAGAGGAAGAGAACCGTTGTTTCCCTACGATCACGAGTTAGAGCGTACACTGCGCAATATGAATCGTAATTTGGGAATAAATGATGAGGATCCGAACCAGAACATCCCAGCTCCGGTTGATGTTCATGGTCAGTTGTTACCCGATGCTCCGGGTGAACACCAACAGAGGGGACAAAATCCCGTTCCACGGCCCCAAGCATACTACAGAGGCTATGATAACATAGCAGACTCCGATGGGCCACTTGTCTTGCCTCCTCTACCCACAGGCCACACCTTTGTGGTAACTAGTAGCCTGATGCAAATGCTCACTGCCAGAGGTTTGTTTTCAGGGCTACCTTCTGAGGATCCACATGCCCATATAGCTAAGGTAAGGGCAGTGTGTAAAAGTTGTGTAGGGAGGCCTGATTTGGATTTAGATGTAATAGGTCTCAGAGTGTTTCCTCTCTCACTGACGGGAGAGGCTGCTATGTGGTTCACTGAGCTCCCATACAACTCCATCTTCACTTGGAACCAACTAAGGGATGTCTTCTTAGCACGCTACTATCCGGTCTCCAAGAAACTAAACCACAAAGACAGAGTGAATAACTTTGTGGCACTACCAGGAGACTCAGTTAGTAGTTCTTGGGATAGATTCACCTCATTCTTGAGAAGTGTTCCAAATCACCGTATAGATGATGAGTCACTGAAGGAATACTTCTATCGGGGACAGGATGATAACAAAAAAGCGGTGTTGGACACTATAGCAGGTGGATCTTATGGAGAATGCCCTTATGCTGAGATCGCCGAAAAATTAGAGAAAATCTCCCGGAATAACAAAGCTTGGAGTACTAGGAAGTCTGATACAGGGAGAAACACCTTCGCAGTGCAGTCCACTCACAACCCAGCCACAGATGAGATTCGTGAAGAAATGGCTCAGATGAGAACTGAGCTTGGGTTGGTAATAAAACATGTCACTGGGGGTGCAGAAAAGATTAATGCAGTCAACTACTTGGCTAAACCACCACCCCCTAACGATGAATGTTACTATGCGGAGGATACTTATGCAGTAAATGAACAGATGGGGGGTTTCCGACCAAGCGCCCAAGGCTCAAATCAGGATAATTGGCGCCAAGGTCAAGGGAACCAAGGTCGGAATTATGGTAACTACAATCGTGAGGGTCATTATGCCCGAGATGGAACCTACAACTGCGACAACAACTTTAACAGGGGTAACTATGCTAATAGAAACGACAGGAATGGGCCCTATGTCCCTCCTCAAAATTGTGAAGTTACTCCTAGGGATGGTGGAGATAGTATGGCGCGAGTTGAGGATATGTTGCACAAAATGATGAGGAGGTTCGATGCTAGTGATGAGCACATTAAAAAGTTAAGGGGTGATTTAGCTAGTATTGGGCAAAAAGTTGATACACACGCAATTTCGATTAAACAGATTGAATTGCAAGTGGCCCAATTATCTGCGACAGTGAACACACGGCAACCGGGCACTCTTCCTAGCAACACTGTCCAAAATCCAAAGAATGATGCTCACTGTATGGCAATTACTACTCGGGGTGGTAGGCAAACCATTGACCCACCAATGCCATCTGCTGAGAAAAATGTGAGAAAGGATAATGATAAGGTGGTAAAGGGTAGTGGTGAAGCAGAGGAAAGTAATGGAAAAGATGCAGAAGTACCCATCAAGGTAATTCCCATGCCTAGGCCACCCCCACCCTTCCCTCAGAGATTAGTGAAGAAGACCGAGGATGGTAAATACTAGCGTTTCATAACAATGTTGAAGCAGCTTTCTATCAATGTCCCTTTGGTAGAAGCTCTAGAACAAATACGCGGTTATGCCAAATTTATGAAAGATCTGGTCACCAAGAAAAGATCGGTCACTTTCGAGGATGATGATAGACTGCAGCATTGTAGTGCTATTGCTACTAGATCCCTCGTACAAAAGAAAGAAGATCCTGGTGCATTCACTATTCCTTGTACAATTGAGTCATTACATTTTGAGAAAGCATTATATGATCTGGGGGCAAGCATAAATCTCATGCCCCTCTCAATTTACAAGAAGTTGGGTTTGGGGGATCCAAAACCCACTGCGATGCGGCTACTGATGGCTGATCGAACAGTGAAACGGCCTATAGGGATACTCCATGATGTGCTAGTAAAAGTGGAGTCATTCATCTTTCCGGCTGATTTTGTTATTCTTGATTGTGAGGTCGATTTCGAAGTGCCTATTATTCTTGGGAGGCCATTCCTTGCCACAGATAGAGCCTTAGTTGATATGGAGAAGGGACAGATGACATTTCGGTTGAATAATGAAGAAGCGACCTTCAACATTTGTAGGACCATGAGGCAGAGTGGTGAGCTCCAATCGGTATCTGCCATATCCCACAAAGAAAAAATGAAGAAGGAGACTGGACAGAAAAATGCAAAACAAGAGTTTAGGGTTGGGGATTTGGTGCTTGTAGACAGTTCTGGGGTGCCTTGTCTTGCGGCAAGCTAAAGTCCAAATGGACTGGCCCTACTTGATTACCCAAGTATTCCCTCATGGAGCAGTTGAGTTAAAGCCAAGGAGGGAGAGTGGTTTAAGAGGAATAGAGATAGAATAAAACTCTATTTTGGGCATAAAGCATCGGGGAATAAAGTAATAGAGGCAAACCATCTTGATGAAGGCTGAGTAATCAAGTGTCCCCAGTCGTGCCGCGACATTAAATCAGGCGCTTGTTGGGAGGCAACCCAATACTTATAGTCTTTTTAGTAATGATAGCATTTTTCTACTAATGGGTTTTTAAATTTGCAGGCACATCACCAGGAAATTCTGCAGAAAATTACTCTGCAGCAGTCACTGACGGATATATCGACGGACCGTTGCGCCTGCGACGGACCGTCGTATGCATCCGTCGTACCAGGTACGTTTTTCTGTTATTTTGAAACTAGGGCACACACGACGGAACCAACGACGGGTCGTCACAACTGCGACGGACCGTCGTCGGGGAACCGTCGCGTGATTAATGAAATAAACCCGACCCGACCCGGCTGGACCCTTTTCCAAAATCTGACCGTTTAAACACCCCAACCCCTCATTTTCACCCCATTCATTCATTATTCCTTTCATCTCCACTCTCTTTTCTACTTCCACATTCCTCCCACTGATCATTGCCCCCACAATTCTCCAAAGCCCTAAAATTATCATCTACTAGTCGGAGCTGCTGCTGT
>NC_028647.1:15568104-15569783 GCF_001406875.1 Solanum pennellii
TTTAAATTCGCAGGCACATCACCAGGAAATTCTGCAGAAAACTACTCCACAGCAGCCACTGACGGATACATTGACGGACCGTTGCGCAAGCGACGGACCGTCGTAGGCATCCGTCGTCCAGGTACGTTTTTATGCTATTTTGAAATTAGGGCACACACGACGGAACCAACGACGGGTCGTCACAACTGCGACGGACCGTCGTCGGGGAACCGTCGCGTGATTAATGAATTATACCCGACCCGACCCGGCTGGACCCTTTTTCAAAATCTGACCGTTTAAACCCCCCAACCCCTCATTTTCACCCCATTCATTCATTATTCCTCTCATCTCCCCTCTCTTTTCAACTTCCACATTTCCCCCCCACTGATCATTGCCCCCACAATTCTCCAAAGCCTTAAAATTATCATCTACTAGTCGGAGCTGCTGCTGTAGGTGTCTACCTTGCCAACTGAGTCATTGTCCATTTGCTTTTTCTCCATTTCTATGGTATGTGTCTCTAATTTATACTCATTTATCTTGCATTTTTATTACTAGTTAGTATTAAGCTTAGTTCCTCATAGTATTTTGTTTACTTTATACGATTCTGCCTGACCTAGGTTACAAATGTTCGAAATTACCATGTTTACCACCTTAGACATAGGTGCTTTTGCATTGTTAGTTTCCTAGGTAGTTGGGTTAGACACATGTAGGTCCAAAACACTACAAGGTTGATGTGGGTTCATCGGGGTTGCTTAGGGTACCTTTAGTTCTGTCACTGTCATTCAGAACGAGACCACGATGACGGACCGTCGTAGCCACGACGGAACGTCGTAGGGTCCGTTGCACAAGCCCTAGCACCCCTGTCCTACCGGACACATGTGACGGACCATCGTCTTCACGACGGTCCGTCCTGCACAACCGTTCCGGTTGTCAGAGACCCTGTTTCTAAGGGTCTCTCACTTTTTCTAAGTGTCCTTCAACGGACACATGTGACGGACCGTCATATCCACGACGGTCCGTCCTGCACGACCGTCATGATGGTCAGAGACCCCTCTGCTAAGGGTCTCCAATATTTTTCTAAGTGTCCTACTACGGACACCTACGACGGACCGTCATAGCCACGACGGTCCGTCGTGCACGACCGTCATGATGGTCAGAGACCCCTCTGCTAAGGGTCTCCAATTCTAAGTGTCCCACGACGGACACTTACGACGGACGGTCGTACCCACGACGGTCCGTCCTGCACGACCGTTATGCTGGTCAGATACCCCTCCTTCAGGGTTCTTTATATATACATCTACCAAGTAAAGCACGACGAACCTCATGACGGTCCGTCATAGCCACGACAAGCCGTCATCTGGCCCGTTGCGTGATATAGTTTCAATATCAATCACACACTACTTTCACTATTTTATTTCGTATGGTTTTGCCTGTCTTGTTTGCCACTACTCATACTAATACTGATCCTTTACAGGTACTATCTACTATGGCACCCAAGCAAGACCGCACCTACGCACGCGGGCGATCCAAGTCTGTCGCCCCGTCTGCCCGCATGGTCATCGGCTCTGATGATGAGCGTCACCCTGAGTACGTGCCCCCAGGCACTTCCGCCCCTTCCCGCACTGCACGTGCTCCCAGAGCCACACCCAAAAAGGTGGCGACCGGCGTAGTCACTGCCTCCCAGTCTGATGAGGAGCGCA
>NC_028647.1:15574581-15615383 GCF_001406875.1 Solanum pennellii
TTTTCTAGATGCCGGACCAAGGATTTAGAAATACATAACTTATCACTTTGCATGCAAGATACTAGGAAAGAATTGTTATAGTTAGAATTATCAAGTTATGAACCTGTGGGGAACACGTAAACCCTAGTTACTTTGATTAATTGATTAAAATCCAACTTTCAAAACTGTTAAGTGTCTCTTTCAATTTCGTTAGTTATTTTTACTCATTAGGAAATACAAACCCCCCTTTTTATGTTTTTTACTTTCTAAGGAAGTCATCAACCGAACAATAGTAATAACAGGTTGAAGTTAAGTCTAGACTATTTTCCTCGTGGGAACGATCCCAACCTCACTAGTTGGGTTATTTACTTGACACAACCGCTTTACTTCTTATTTGAGAAGTAAGTTTGAGCGTATCACCAAACCCCCAAGAGAAACCAGTTCTATGAGTTGAAAGGAAGAGAGGAACAAGAGAAGTCCACGGATGTGGATAATGGTAACTTGCTTGTCTTCTCCTTTCCTGTTTATGCCTTATTAGATCTAGGATCTACCTTGTCTATGGTAACTCCTTTGTGGCTAATCAGTTTGACTTACTTCCTGAGATCTTACATGAACCGTTTCTAGTTAGTACTGTTATAGGGGATAGTGTTAAGGACGAAAGGGTATGTAGAGAAATAGATTGCATAGTGGCATGTCCATTTGAAATTAAGTAGGGCGTCATTAGGTTCAAATCTTAAGGCCAACGAGATGTTATCTAAGAGATGAGACATACTCTTCCTAAGTCTGGTTTATGTCTAAGAAACTCTAAGTTTAAGTGCTTTAGTGGATTTGATATGGTAAGTCCCTGATCGTATGTCTTATAATAGCACTATGCGAGTTAAAACGAAGTTATGTTGCATTTTATGTTGCTATTTTTGTGTAGAAAATGCATGTTTTCTGTGTTTCATGATTTTTGATGTGCATTAAGTTAAGTGTGATTGAGAAGGAAATTCCTCAATCTCAAATATGAAGCTTCAGACAAGCTTGAAGGATATGCATTATCCAAATAAGTGTGAATCTGATATTCACTAAAGAGAAACATTTAAGTACGACAAAGTAAGTCACCCTCTTTTAAATGATGTATAAGTGTCATTCGGGGGAGAATGTTCCTAAGCGGGGGATAATGTAACATTCTGGAAAATTACATGTCTAGTTCATAGCTTAATAGGTCTTTAAGAATGCGTATTGGGGATACATAGGCATTCCAATGCCCAATATTTAGAAATATTGGGCATAGTACAACAAATTGGCTAAGGGGTATTAGACAATTTCTATATAACACCTAAATAAGCAAAACATTGGGCATATTAGAAAATATTGGCTTAAAGGGTGTTAGCCAATTTTCTAACATTAATGAGATTGTCTATGAAATGTACCTGCAATGAAGACCCTAAGCTAAAATAAACATCCGTTCAGAATAGTTTCACACAAAGTACTAGGTGTCCAATTGTCAAGCCTAGTACCATTCCACATGACCATTTAAAATGATCATGTAAATTAAGCAGTGCCCAAGGACATAGTGAAGATCCTTGGGAAAATAAGTAAATATTACACATAGGACATAAATAGTAGTTAGTTAGGAAAGTGCAACCAACCCACGTGCAAGCACATATGCAAGACATGTGAAGAAGCTGCCAAAAGAGGGGACCACCCTAACCGAATTCGGTTAGGGTAGTTAGGGAGAAAACGTGCACAAGGGACCACTCCATGTGGGGCATAACCTCCATACAAAGTCTAGACTCTAACCTACTACCCTAAATAACTAAATAACCTCGGACTTACTGAATTGGACCCATTAGTGCACCTGACAACCTAGGATCAAAACCGGATTGACACTAACCTAGTACTAGTTAAAGAGACAACCTAGTACCTAACCTAGGATGGTCCAAAAAGTTAGTTATAGTCCTAAAAACTTAGAGATACGTTAGTAATTAACCTAGGATACTTAATTAATTAATTTAGAAAATTAATTAATTAATTTAAAGGGGAAAATCGGAAATCACAAAGCAATTTCCAGATTTTGGTTAAAACAAGAAAAAAACAACCTAGTACCTAACCTAGGATGGTTCAAAGGATTGGTTATGGTCCTAACGACTGAAGGGTACTTTAGTAATTACATTAAGTCACCTAATTAAGTAAATTAGGAATTTAATTATATTGTTTAAATGATCAAAACAAAATTCTTACACTAACCTAGTACAACTCAAGAAACATACTTGTACTTAACCTAGGATGGTCCAAAAGGGTTAATTTTGGTTCTAATGACTTGAGGGTACTTTAGTACTTACCATAGGTACCTAAATTAATTAAATTAAGGATTTAATTAATTAATATAAAGTCAAAATGTTGACCAAAACTTTAGTCAACACCAATTTCCAGATTTGACTAAGTGTTATGTTCTCCTATGTTTAGTGAACTTAGGAGGGACATTTTGGTAATTGGTTTATTAGTTTATTAAATTAACTTATTAAACCTAAGTTGTATAATTCAATATCAGTTATTAAACCTAAAAATCATGTGCAAACTCATAGAAAAAAAAAAGGACGCAAAACAGTAAGCAAGCGTGGGAAAGAAAAATAGAAAATTCTATTGATTCTCTTAGGCGATTTCAAGGTTTCTCCAAGTTTTCGTTCAAGATGGTCTTAGTAGATTAAGTTGTACTTAAGGTATGGATTTCTCTCCTGGATTTCTTTCTCCAAGAGTATTTTCCTTCGAACGATTCACAAGATCTTCAAAACTAGGGTTGTTCCCGTCGTTCTCGTTGAACTTCCCTTCCCTAGTATCCTTTTTGATTTCAATGTTGAATAGGTTAGAGATCATATTTTTGGTATGTGGTGCTGGCTATTCTTAACAAGTATTTTTCTTGAATGATGAGTATCGAATGAAATTATGAGCTTGTAATTGCGTAAAGTTAATCTTATCATGATAATTAAGGATCAATAATATGCTAAGTTAAGTCCGTGATGTGTTAAGTGAATATGTGTCTTTGGCTGAATGTTGACTTTCTGTTGTTGTGATTTTTTGAAGACGTTAAAGCCATCAAATGTTAATATAATGCTGCAATATGTTCTTAAAACGTTACACTTAAATCCATAAGCTAAGAATTGGCTCAAAGAAACCTATGAAATCATATCTTGAATAAATTGGCTATCTTGTTCCGATTAAGTTGGCTAACTCTATTTGGTCAAAATGAATATATGATAATGGCTAGGAACTTATGTAATGATTAAAAGATTGGGTAATGATTCATACATATGGCAATTTAAATATGAACATGCGTAAAAATTGGCTTATGCCAAAAAGAATAAATTTGTTAGTCTAACATCCCAAATCTTGAGCCAATACTAATCATATGCCAATTCTTGTGTAGTAAGAGTATCAAATATATATTAAGAACTTCTAAAGTAATATCAATTAATGCATAACCAAGGGCATAAAATTCATTGGGATAACTCCCAACATTCTCCACAAGAATGAACTATGAAACTCATTGAATCAAGTGCTCATCGTTCATAAACGTTGATATGAAGATACTACACTAATGTAAGTAAGTAACGTGAGTTATAACATAATTAAAGGGGTCAAAATTAATTAAGTGACCAGAATGAGGTGTTAAAGGAAGTGAGACAAGTCTTACTTACACCAAAGCTAATTTATTAAAAGAATACTCACGAATGAAGGTGTTAGAATGTGTGAAACTAGTCTCATCAACACCTAAGGCTGATATGTAAGGACAATTCACATTCATCAATGTAAATTAAGGATGATATTAAAGAATAATTCACATTTCATCAATGTAAAGTAAGGATGACCAGTCATCAATATAGTAAGTAACCCGCTACTATTTACTATTTTTATAGGTGCAGGTCAGAGGACAGGTTGACGACACTTGCATCGGCTTGGACTTCAGCGTTTCTCCAAATCATTTGGTAGGTCCTCATGATTTCGAGGATGCTACAGATTTAGTATAGCCTTAGTTTTATAAAAAGCTAGTGGATTTTATCCCTAGAGTTTCTTTCGTACTTTCATTTCGAAGCTTTTGTAATAAGGTCGTGTTTGGCAAACATATTTATGATATATTCTTATTCTATTTCAAATTGATTCTTATGATAGATGATTGTTATATTTATGTTGAGCTTAGTATATGATGAATTCATGAAATAACTATATGAAGTCTATGTATACCTCATACGTTTAAAAGTTTTAAATTTTCCGCTAAAAATAACCATATGAATGTGATTAATGCAAGATGAGGCTTGTCTGCAACCTCTGAGAGGTTAACGACGCCGGTTACGATCCGTATTCCAGAATCCGGATCGTGACATTAATATTGATCAATACATATGTTTTATACATAATTTATATATATATAATTAATTTTTTTCTTTCAGGGCGATGGTGTAGAAGTAACACATAAAGTGCCAGTAGTCGGTGTCGTTCAGTCCGAAGAACCTTCTCTAAATTTAATTTCTAAATTGAACTGTCAATCTGTTTTGAATGAGCTAAATGATCAAGAGGTGATATATTTATTTATCTTCTTCGTCATTCAAATTTTTATGGCTTTTTGTATATAATGTATATTTTCTTAATATTATTGCAGAACTTTCTTCGAGTAAACATCACATTATCTAGTCCAGAAGTTACATTTCAGTTGTCACCNATATATATATATATTTATTTATTTATTTATACAATATGATCATTATCCATATACAATTTAGTACCCATCCAACATACATATAATATTTTATTGTATAATGTAATAACAACATTCAACTTGCAAAAAACTATAGAATAATGTATAAATAATTAATAGGCAAAGATAATTTTGTGATAGGTTCACAACATTTCTGCAGTTCCAATCAACTTGGATGTTCAAAACACTTCCAATATTTCTGATATTCAAAACAATTTTGAGGTTTGAATTCTTCAATTGCAATTTTTATTTTTTTTATAATATATAAATATATGTTTATATTAATAATATTATTCATTTAGACAGAGAAATGTGAATATGTAGTAAAAGTGGTCAACGAGGGATCCCAATTCATGAATAATCAAGCAGAATTCAACAATCCTTCGTTTGTATGTTATTGTCTCCGTAAATTAAAGGTGTTTAGTTGTATATAATATGATCATTTGTATATTTTTGTCATAAATTTTGTCTATTGTTATATAATAGCAGGGATTATTGAATGTTATATATGATCAAACTGAAAAGATGGAGCAAGAAGAATTTATAGATACAAACAAATGAGGATCATCCAATGCCGATGAATTAGTTGTTGAAAAAGATTTCATCTTTCCAAAACCTCTTCAGATTGTAGATGATGATCAACAAAAAACTAATACAAAAAGAAGAATTGTGTTACATCGTTTTTTAGTTTTGGACGAGCACACACCATTACCAATTAAGAGGGAAAGGCATCCAGGACCATTCAACATATCGCCTTATGTTACAACATTCAGTTCAGAGTCTGGTATAACAAATTATGCAGTTTACATAGTAATAAAATTATATCAATAAGTGTTTTACACACCTAAACATAATTTATGTCTTTATACATTTCAGTTGGTTCATCAAGGTTCCACTACACGTTTGAATTGAAACATCCATTTGTTGCAAAGTCAAAAGTGGATCGTACAACTTTATATCTGCATTTCTGGAAATGGTTAAATGAAGGACTGCTTGTTAGTCCTAGCACAAAGTAAATCATTAAGTAATTACTATATATACTGAATTAATCATATATGTGTAAATCTATATAAATTTTCTTTTTATTTGAACTTTTGTAGGATTGGCAAAGAAGAGTGATACAAAAAGAACAAGTTTCGCTTACAAATGTGGTTTCATTTTGGAATTGTAACTATCCAAAACAAGAACTAGTTCTATAAGCTTGCATACAAAGATCAATTTCTTGATGACTCGGTAAGCTTTATACAATTCTATTGTTCTATATAATTTACAGTTTTAGTATAAATGAATTTTTTATACAATTTATGGCTATGTCTTTTTACAGCACATATATGTCTTTTTGTATTACATACGCAAAAGAGACAAGTACTCCGACTCCAACAACAATGCATTCAGCTTTATTACTGTAGATTGCAATTTCAATAAATTAATTACCAATGTGTGGGATACTTATTACAATTTTAATAGTACAGTCAACAAGGAGAGTACAGAGGAGTCGATTATCGAGTACATTAATGGATATATAATTCATGTTGCTGCACCTTGGCATACCGTTGATAACATCCTTATCCCTGTTAACATTGAGAAGATATTTCATTGGGTTCTTATCGTTGTGTCCTTTAATGATAGATGTATACATGTTATGATTCTCTTAAGGGTGGTGCACTACACGATTCGTCAGTTTCAAATGAGATCAAGAAATACGCACAACTCATTCCCATGTATCTATCTGAGTCTTATTTTTACGAGAAGAAAGGCATTAATAAATCTTCACATCCGAAATACAAGTCCCAGTCTAAAGTTGACTCTTTTGAAATGATACATGTGAATGATATAACACAACAAGATGAAGGAAGCCTGTAAGTCTTATTATTACTCTTTATCAAATTTTTATTGTTAATTTTATACTGGACATACAAACTGATGTGTATAATTTTCAGCGATTGTTGACTATATGTTGTTGCTTATGTAGACCATATCAGTAAGGGGAATGTTGTTCCAAAATTTGACTCAGAGTTCACCTGTATTCAATATGCGTCTTTATTGTGGAACTATGGAATGCAAAAGATCAAAGATGATGCCACCAATGACAGTGAGGCACCAGAAATGCCAGTCAGGATTCATAGGGATGTCGATAGCAGTGAAATGATCACAATTGATTTGAACCGTAGTGTCACGACCCAAAATGAGTCGTGAGTGGCACCCACACTTACCTCCTTAAGTGGGCGAACCAACACATATAAGCCCCAACATATACCAATAGTTCAACTATAAATAATATCAATAATGCGGAAGCTCCAAAAGATACTAAGCAACCAATTTAAAAAAGTTTCTAAAGTTTAATACTTATCATCCCAAAATCTGATAGTCATCACATCAAGGACATCTAATCTCCAATACTAAGTCTAAGAATATCGAATACACTAAAATAAAGAATAAAATGGTATGTGTCCGAAAGTATAGGACATCATGTCATGACCGAGAGAATCCAACCCGAGCTTGAATGGATAGCTCACCCTGGAACTTGATATGCGGGAGGCTGGCTAGAGCTGAGGGAAATCAGAAGTCATAGGTACACTCGCTGCATTTCATAAAAGGAAAACAAAGAAGAAAACAAGTAGGGCTCAGTACGAGGCAACATGTACTGAGTAAGTACCATCGGTCAACCCAAAATAGTAACTAATATACAATAAATAATAGTATGAACTCAAATATAGCACTTAACAGGTGATAAACAACAAATAACATGAACAAGTATCAACAACATTAAAGTAAACTCGTAATAAGTCAATGATATCAAGATCACACTTGAGGACTCATGCCTCAAAACCAAGCCATTTTGGGAGTTGAGTTCTTTGAGATTGAGTACCTTCCATTAATTCAGCATGTTTTTCCATTAATATTATCGTGTCGGAACGTGACACTTCGATCCAAGAATACCGTGTCGGAACGTGACACTCCGATCCAAGAATACCGTGTCGGAACGTGACACTCCGATCCAATTATACTATTAATTTTTCCTTTATTATCACCGCTTTCAATTCATTGTTATATTATTTTCATCAAGCCTTCTTTATTCAAGGCATCACTTCGATAGCGAGGGTTAGAGAATATAAATTCTACGGTCTCAGGATTTCAGACCAATCACAAACCACACAACCAAATCACACAATCACACAGTCAAGTACATAGCGAACTTCACAATATCATTCAAGGCATATCAATCACTATTAAGAGTTTACTATCAAATAGCATAAACCATAACCTACCTCCACCGAAGAATTGAAGTTAAGAAAGCTACTTCTCCAAATATTTTCCTTTTCCTCGATGTTTCCGAACCTTTACAATCTTTCATGGTTGGGGAAGTACTAATTCGTTGGTTGATTTTTTTTTCTGTCGGAAGCTGCGAAGAAGTACTATGTAAACCAACAGCTGGAGATGATTTCATGGTTTGGTATTGAGTAGCAAGCTGGGGAGCATGAGCCTGAGAATAGTATATTTGTGCATGTGAAGGATCAGAAAATTCATATGCATAATTGGCGGTAGCACGTGATGTAGGGGCAATTGGCTGAGAGGGATGGTGAATCTGAGAGTAGCCAACATATTGCTGTTGATGCTGGCCTGAAGTGATCTGAACCAATTGTGGAGTTCCCGCAGCTGCAGTTCTATATGCACCAGCAATCATTTCAGGTTTGGAGGCAGGTGGATTTCCAGGATGGTTGTAAGCTGCACCAGGAGCAACCATGCTAGGAGCGGGAGGTGTTTGGACAGGATTTCTATAACCAGCAGTAACCCCTTGTTCTGATCTCTCATCATCTGAAAAAAAAATTCGATTACTGTAATCCCCACCGACAACTACCGGCACACCGGAATATACAGTTCCGACCACCGGAGCAGCTGGGGCAGGTGGTGAACTCAAACCCATAAATCCCCCTTCTTCCTGCTTCTGGTCCACTTTACCTCCAACCCCTAACTGTGAAAACTGTCCCTCAATCCCAATCCTTTGATTCTCCTCCACGTTAACCTTAATCGGCGGTAAACTCGTCAATGACGGTGTGGAAGAAGTCGACCCAAACGACGACGTCGTTTCCACCATCGGAGAATCCGGCACCGACTGAACATCATGAGCACTAATTTTCAAATTCTTCGCACCAAATGATCCTTCCAATTGTCCATCTACACTCTTTACATTACAATTCCCAACATCATCATCGAGACCCAGAAGACAATTCACCGATAAAGACTCAGAAAACACCTTCGTTGTAGAAGTAGAAGTCGCCCCTTTTCCTTTTTTTTCTTTTTTTTTTCTAAAGACAAACTTCTACCCTAATTATCATATAATCAACTATTCAATTTGATAAAAGTGACCCATTATTTATTTTAATATTATTTTCTTAACCACTAAATAAATAAATTAGTAAAATTACCCTATTAATTTCATAATTGTTATTATGAAATAGTTCAAAATACCCATTTAGAATATAACGAAAAATATTTTATGAAACACAAGGTTTTAACTCTCAAAACGACCAAAAGGGTCGTTACACGTAGTACTAAATTTTGTATTTTTGAATATGCAAAATACATAACAACCTTTAATGTTGTGAACTTATATGTTTTTGTATTGTAATAAACTCGTTTGATCAATTAATTCTTTCACTTTGTTATTTTTGTTAACACTTTAATACTTATACAAACTACATTATACAATGTATATTTATACATCAACTATATAAATCTATGTGTATATTTTACTTTATGTATTTTTTTTTGTATATAAAATGAGGATTATAAAATTTTTAATAAAAGATAAATATACCAATTGCTTAAATGTATAAATATATTAGTACTCTTTATATTTTGAGTATATAAATATACATTATTAGGATTATACAATTGTTCATAAATTTCGAATATACAAACAAGCTTATACAATTTATATTTATACACTAACAGTATAAATATAGGATTACATTTATGTTGGATATATACATATACATTTCTAGGATTATAAGATAGTTCATAAAGTGTACGTATACATTCAACTTAAACAACAACATATAGTTACACATTAACTGTATAAATCTCGATAGTTTATACAATTGTTAATTCATAATGAACTGTATAAGTATACAGTAAAGTATCTGTAAAACTTATACAAATTATAAAGTATAAATATACATTCAACTTAAATAACAATTTCTCCAATTATGTATTTCCAAGCTTATGAACTATAAAACTTATACAATTGTACATAACTGTTCAGTTGAACTTAAACGTAAAGTATTTTTGTATATGATGTACACTATAGACACAAACGATAATTCCTAATAATAGCATAAATACAAAATAAAGAACAATAATTAGCACAATTAATAGGACATAACAACGTTATTCCATATTCAACATACTAACTCATACAGTTTAAACACAAAATTACTTCAGAATAAAATTCAATTGTATATCAAATCAAATTTTACAGTCCAATATAATTGTAAAACCTTATTAAACTTCTTGAGGTCTATTTCTACATGAAAGCCTATTGTGACCTGCAAATCCGCATGTGCTACACGTATGCTTCCCTTTTAGTCCAAGCAATTCAAGTTTAGTTTTTGAAGGAGGTTTATTTTTAGGCCTTCCTAGAGGTCTTTTGAATTTTGGAGGTCGGACTTCATCATACATTATGGATTCAGGTATCACCCATTCTGATAAGGAAGACAATGATAAATCGATATCTCATAAATCTTCAAAACCGTCTTTGGTTTATACAAATCTGAGCAATATCCATCGGCAACTAGACTTTTCCGCTTTAGTACAGCCCAAGCATGTTCACCAGGAATTTATTCATATTGAAACTTCCCATACCTGCATGTTTTATTCTTTAAACAGACCATAGAAATCCTACCATCATCAGTCATATTATATATATATTCAGTTGACGGCACAACTTGTTTAACATAAATAAATTTATGTATATGTATAAGTATATACAATTGTGTATGTGTGTGTATATATAAAATCTATTTGTGTGCATAACTCATTAATTAATAATATATATACATAAAACATACCCCCATTCGTGTGCTCATTGCTTCATATTCAAATAGTAAATTCTGAGCTATTCATGTAACATTCCAGAAAATGTACTTGTCTAGTGAAGAGTCTATTAGGTTCTAAGAATAGTATTGGGGTACATAGACATCCCAATGCCCAATATTGAGTAATATTGAGCATGTTAGAGAATATTGACTTAAGGGTGTTATCCAATTTCTAAGTATTAAGAAGTAACTTAAAATACATTTTGATGTTTAGCCAATTTCTATGCATTAAGATATACTTTGATGTCCAAATGCTCCACAAGCTTGTTTAGGAATTGTACCTGCAATGAATACCCTAAGCTAAAAGGCTTAATTTCTTAACTCACATATTAGGTACGAGACATCCAAGTGTTAAGCCTAGGTACCATAATACATGATCATTTAAAATGATCATGTAGATTAAGCAGTGCCCAAGGACATAGTGAGTGTCCTTGGACAAGAAATGTGCAGCAACACATGCGCAAGCACATGTGCAACACATGCGCAAGCACATGTGCAACACATGTGCAAGAGACCAAGCGGCCAATCCCATACTGAATTCGGTTAGGGCGGTTAGGGAGAAGGCGTGCGTACGAGTAAAACCACATGGGGCCTAGCTTCCTAACAAGTCCTAGGCTCTAACTAACTTACCTAACTAACTAATTTAATAACATAGGATTAACTAAAATAAACTAACTAATGTACCCGAAATCCTAAAACCTAACCAGGTGACACTAGACGGGTAACTAACTAAAGAAACATCTTAGTACCTAACCTAGGATGGTCGAATGGGGCTGGTTATGGTCCTAGTGACATAAGAGTACTTTATCGATTACCCTAGACCACTTAATTAATTAAATTATCAAATTAATTAATTAATTAAAAATCCTAGTCAAATCCGAAAACCATAACAAATTTTCACATATGGCTAAGTCAAATGCTCTCCTATTTTAAGTCAATTTAGGAGGGGTGTTTTGGTAATATAAGTGGAGGGTCTTTTGGGTAATTCATGGGACGACTATATATGTACGTAAGGTCGTTTTAAACCACTTTTACACGTCCCAAATCATATCAAACGAAAATTCTCTCAATCTCTCAAGAACACTCTCTTTTCCAAACTCCATTGAAGAACAAGAAAAGCTTAAGGAAGAAGACGAAGGTTTCGAAGTTTCCAATCATATTTTCGTGGATTATTCATCTATAAGGTATGTGTTTTTCAGTCTTGGGATTCCTTTCCCCAATATATCCTTTCAAGATAAGTTTCAAGAACTTCAAATACTAGGGTTTTTACTCTACAAAATGGATTTTCTTCCTAACCTTAGATTTATGATTTTTAACAAAAAGTAAACATTTTCTAAGGTTAATTTCACACGAATTGTTGAGTATTTGATTGATAAGGTTTGAATGTCGTGTGATATATGATCTTTCTCTAAGTGATGATTTCGAATGGGGTGTTTATAGTATTTTATAACGTGTAAATGTTAGGGTTGGAATTTAAGGTTTGAATGAACCCTTTAACGACCCGTTTCCCATCTTCTGCGTTATGCATTGATCTTGTACATGATTTGATGATTTGTTCTTGATTATGTTATTGAGTATTTTACTAAGTATGATTATGAATATTGTAAAATGAATAAGGTTCTTGGAAGCAAGAGGTAAGTCTTCTTAAGTTGTGATTTTATATATATATATATATATGATAGATCGAACAAACAAACAACACTCTAATACACTTATACAGTTATACATATTATTAAAATTCGAAAAACAAAATGAAGATGTACTGTATAAAACAAAAACATAATAGTTTCATACCTCAAAATCAGATCACATATACGATTCCAAATACAAACAATACTATGATTGCAGCGAATCTCAATTTAGTAATTCAAAATTAACAACAAATTTATCACAATTTTTTTTTATATATTTCACATTAACTAATCAAATCAATTAGGGACAAATATTCACATCTCAATATACATTCAACTGATTTGATGAAAGTGAAAAGCCAAAACTGAAATTTAAACACCACTGTCGACAAAATCAAAAGTAAAATCAGAGTATGTTTTCGTCATGAAATTACCTCTTATTTCTATCTCTGAATAAAAATTTATCTCGGTAGTTTGATTAAAACCTTCAATAACTTGATCAATTTTTTGAATTGTCTACAATGGAGATATTTTGAGTGAAGGAGAAGAAGAAAGAATGAAACTGAAACTGAATTCGCGTGAATTATGGGATCTTTTTCTTATTTATCTTCCTCCTATTATTTTTTTTTAAAATTGAATTGTATAAAAGGAAGATATCTGCTTGACTCTTATACACAAAAAGACACCTGTAGCAAACTTTTAATTTGTTACGGAGCGCAATTTTCAATAGTTTGCTATAGCCTAAAACTGTCAATTTTTTTGTTGCTATATATAAAATTTACCCAAAAATTTTGAACTTAAGAATATAAAGGAATTGAGCTTAAATAGTTAAATTCGGTCAAATCTTAATCAAGACGAATTTAAACTAATTAATTCACCAACTTCTTAAACTTAACGAAATGAAATAATTAACCTAATTGTAAACTAAATAATTTAAAATTATAACCATAATTTAAACTAGACTAATTTAACAAAATACCAACTAAAACTAACATATTTGCTTGGAATTAAGATCAAGTTATAAGCTCAAAATAAAAAATCTAAAATATCCAAGCATATTAATATGAAATTAAACACAAAAAATTAAAATCTTTTTTAGATGATCTTTGAAATATTTACAAAGTATGATAATTATATACAAAATTATATAAAACGTATATATTACTTAAAATATTATAAAAATGTTAAAACTATTTAAAATATCTTTAAAATATTTTGAATTTTATAAAATTATATATTTCAAGTTGTTTAGAATTACAGAAATTTGAAATTTAATTCCAATTATGGAGGGTAAAAATTGGGTGTCAACAAGGGAAAGGTATTAGGCATCCTCTAGTCATGTGGTTCTAGCATGGTCGCGGCACTTATTCTTAAAATGAAAGCTATAGTCTAAAGAAAATTAAAGTACAAGTTCCTATCCATGCAACTTCTCTTGAGTCTTGACTTTGAGCTATAACCTTGATTTTTGGGGTGAGTACCATAACTTTGAATTGAACTGGAGGAGTAACTTGCCACTTAGATTGAGACACTCTTCAAACTGAAAATTTGAATATGTTCTTGAATGACAACATGTTTTCTTGATTACAAGCTGAATAGAAGAAGGTGTCAGGAGGCCAGGTTGTTACATGCATTGAAGAAGCTGATTCTGGCTATCATAGGATTGATCATCCTGAAATGAGTTGAAACTTTGTTCTTGAATTTCAAATCCATGTTACGCTTGAAGAAACCTGAAAACCATCACAAATAAAAGAAATAAATAAATCTTTGCCCCAGTTTTCATTGGAAAATTTTGTAAGTTCTTCGCAAATGTGAATTTTCAAAATTAACTCAAACCAGGAAGTGTTTATCATAGAAGAAAGTAAAATATAAATGTCTCAAACTTCCTAGGAGAATATAAAAACAATAACGTCTCAGACTAGGAAGTGTTTATCCTAGGAGAAAAATAAAAAAATAGCGTCCTCAGACTAGGAAGTATTTATCCTAGGAGAAAATAAAAATACTGATCTCAGACTAGAAAGTGTTTATTCTAGGAGAAATAAAAAATAATGGTCTCAGACTAGGAAGTGTTTATCTTAGAAGAAAGTAAAATATAACGGTCTCACACTAGGAAGTGCTTATCCTAGGAGAAAAAAAAATGGTCTCAAACTAATAAGTGTTTATCCTTAGAGAAAATAAAAAATTACTTTGTCAGACTAGGAAGCGTTTATCCTAGGAGAAAATACACTAAATCCCATTATGTAGAAAGTCCTACTAATCTAAGTCTCATTATGTAGGAGGTTCCTGCTAATATAATCCCATTATGAAGAAGGGTACTGCTAAACAGAATCCCATTATGAAGGAGGGTCCTTGCTATACTACGTCCCATTGTTTAGGAGGGTCTAATCTAATTTTCATTATTCAGGAGGGTCCTGCTAATCTAATTCTCATTGTTTAGGAGAGTCTTGCTACTCAAATTCCCATTATTTAGTAGGTCCTTCTAATCTAATTCTCATTGTTTAGGAGGGTCCTACTACTCTAATTCCCATTGTTTAGGAGGATCCTGCTACTCTACTTTCCATATACACTAATTCCCATTGGTTATAAGGGTCCTACTAATCTAATTCTCATTGTTTATGAGGGTACTACTAATCTACTTCCCATTTTTTAGGAGGGTCCTGCTACGCTAATTTCCATTGTTTTGGA
This sequence comes from Solanum pennellii, assembly GCF_001406875.1. Classification (NCBI taxonomy): domain Eukaryota; kingdom Viridiplantae; phylum Streptophyta; class Magnoliopsida; order Solanales; family Solanaceae; genus Solanum; species Solanum pennellii. The sequence continues at coordinate 15,589,707 of NC_028647.1, forward strand.
GGGTCCTTGCAATACTACATTCCATTGTTCAGGACGATCCTTGCTATAATATTTCCCATTGTTCAGGAGGGTCCGGCTAATCCCATTGTTTAGGAGGGTCCTGCTAGTCCCATTATCCAAGAGGGTCCAGCTAATCCCATTATGAGTAGGGTCCTACTAGTCCCATTATGTAGGAGAGTCCTGCAAATCCCATTATGAGGAGGGTCCTGCTAATCCAATTATATAGGAGGGTCCTGCTAATCTCAATATCCATGAGGGTCCAACTAGTCCCATTATCTAGGAGGGTCCTGCTAATCCCATTATCCAGGAGGGTCCTGCTAATCCCATAACCCATGAGGGTCCAGCTAGTCCCATTATCTAAGAGGGTCCTGCTAATCCCATAATCGAGGAGGGTCTTGATAGTCCCATTATGCAGGGCTAATCCCATTATGAGGAAGGTATTGCTAGTCCATTATCCATGAGGGCCTGCTAATCCCATTATGAGGTGGATCCTTCTAGTCCCATTATCCAGAAAGGGTCCTTTAGACCTAAAATCCAGGAGAGTCCTCCTAATCCCATTATCTAGGAGGGTCTACTATTCCCATTATCTCGGAGGGTCCTTCTAATCCCATTAGTGAGGAGGGTCATACTAGTCTCATTACCAAGAAGATTCCAACTAATCTCATTATCTAGGAGGGTCCTACTAGTTCTATTATTATAAGAGGGTCCTTCTAATCTCATTATAAGGAGGGTCCTGCTAGTCCCATTATCCAAGAGAGTCCTGCTAATCCCATTATATAGAAGGGTCCTGCTATTCCCATTAACCAGGACGGTCCTGCTAATCCTATTATCCAGGAGGGGCTTGCTAGTTACATTATCCATGAGGCACTTGATAATCCCATTATGAGGAGTGTCTTGCTAGTCCCATTATCCAAGAGGGTTCTGTTAATCCCATTATTAAGAGGGTCCTGCTAGTCCCGTTATCCAAGAGGGTCATGTTAATCTCATTATGAGGAGGGTCCTTCTAGTCCCATTATCCAAGAGGGTCTTTTTCTAATCCCATTATTAGGAGGGTCCTGCTAGTCCCATTATCCCGAAGAGTCTTGCTAATCCCACTTGGAGGGTCCTGCTAGTCCCATTATCTAGGAGGGTCATACTAATTCCATTATCCATGGTAATCCCATTATGAGGAGGGTCCAATTATCAGGAGGGTCCTGCTAATCCTATTATACATGAGGGTCCTGGTAGTCCCATTATCCAGGAGGGTTCTTGTAATCCAATTATTTAGGAGGGTTCTGCTAGTCCCATTATCAAGGAGGGTCGTGCTAATCAATTATGTGGAGGGTCCTACTAGTCCCATTATACAGGAGGGTCCTGCTACTCCCATAATCCAGGAGGGTCCTACTACTTCCATTATGAGAAGGGTCCAACTAGTTCCATTATCAGGAGGTTTCTACTAGTCCCATTATGAGAGGAGTCCTGCAAGTCCCATTATCTAGGATAGTCCTACTAATTCTAAATCTTATATTGAAGAATATTTTATTAAACAAAATCATCATTTTCATAATATTTTTTTTAGTCCAGTTTGCATTAGAAAACATTTTTTTATGAATTATTAGTATGAATGAGAAATACATGTCCCAAAAGAAATTCAGACAATATGCAATTAGGGGTTTTGTTTCCTTGAAATGAATGATGGCAGAGTGTTTGTTTCCTAGAAATGGTAGTGTTTTTTTAACAAATAAAACTATGTTTAGTTTTTTAATCGAGGAACTTTGGAAGTATTTTTAATTTATCATTTTTTATTTTATTTTACTTTATTTTGAAAATTATCCATTTTTGATTATTTAAGGATATAAGATTTTATTTTTTGAGACCGAGCCCATTGTGAGACTGCCTATGTATCTTGTATAGCAAGAATCAGATCAAAAGTAGTTCATTAAAATTTTGAAATTATTTTTTTCATGATTTTTTCTACAAAGTACATCTTTGGAGAAACAAATCAGTTCATGGTAGACAATGTTTTGAGTTTAGTTGGTACCAACAATTAGAATGAGGCATATGAGTCACCTTCAACTAATTTAAGACAAATTTGAGGTCAACTTTAAGTAATCATTATAGTTTTAAATGATACCTCGAAAATACTTAAGTATTTACAAGATGAATTCATTTTGTCTAAATTGGGGGTAAAATGATTCATATCTTCATGTTTCAAGTGCCTCGCAACAATGAAGTCCTACTTCACACAATATAAGTGTTCTAATCTTAGGACGTTTTTGAGGTGACTCACACTCAAAAAGATGTTCAATGCATGACATTGAGATACCATATGTTTGGACCTTATGTAAGTATCGACTAAATTGAGAACATAAAAATGAGATCAAATAGGACTAGTCATTGACTTGTAATGTAGACTTAGAAAAAGGTAGGATATTCATCTGGGATAAAGTGACAATTTCCTCCTTCGAATTTGCACAACTTTCAATATTTTTTTTCATTTTCGCATTTGACCTTTGTTTTCTTGAAATCTTTTCCCGTTCATTTTTCTTCTTCTTTTTTCTCATTTTCTCTCATTTTTGTTGGCGATTTTTCATTTTTTTATTCTAGCTTTTCTTTGTCATGTTGCTTGAATTTGCACGTATTAGACTTTTCACTTTGGTACCCAACTTACTCTTTGGATGTTTATCTAATTGATAGTGCACGCATGGAAAAATAAGCGGAACCTTCTGGGGATAAGCAAATAAGCGGAACCTTCTAGGGATAAGCATGTCTATGTTCCAGTTACTAGGCTCAATCCTGAAGGAAATAGGTATCTAGATTGGCTTACCGAGTGGGTACTCGAGCCAAGGAGGGGCAACTTATCAGTAGCAGCGTTTCCGACTTCATTGCTGGTGATGGTCCGACCCTGCCTAACCTATGTGACTAAAATATCCTTCACTGGGTGTCAAAACACTCTAGCTTCATCTGAAGGGAAAGTAGGACGCATAAATGCATTCCTGTGAACGTGTGTGAAGTGTTTTCGCAGACTCATAAGATGACGCGAGAGAAAACAATCCAACAAAGTTCAACAATATAAAAAGCAATAAATGAGCAACAAGTAGCACATTAGACCATTATACGCAAGATATTAAAAATATACAACAATAAAATTAAGTAAAAATCAATATAATAAAGCTCAAATTCTGATTAATCTCTAGTGGAGTCGCCAAAGATGTCACACCCCTTTTTGTGCGGCGGAGGAGGAAGGGGTTTTCCAATTGAAATGACGGCATTGATTTAGGGACTATTCTATTTTTCGTAGTCGCCACTTGGAATGGAGTTATGTTGTTCCAAGTGATCTTTTTGTTAATTCATAATCAATAAAAAATGACTCTTTATTTTGGTGAGCGAACCAGAAATTCGGGTAAGGAATTTTGTTTACCGAGGAGAAGGTATTAGACATATCTCGAGTCTCGTGGTTCTAGCACGGTCGCTTTTATTAACTTATACTTATTTTAAATTATTATTTGGATACATTATTACATGTCATGACTTGCTCCTATTTATTATTATTATTGCATTTTTTATTTGATCTAGACCTCGATGTGTAGCCGCATTCTTGGTCTTCCTGATTAGAGGCATAATTTTCTTCGTTGCATTACACTTAATAATTTTATTGATAAGTCTTATGTTAAATTGCTGGAAAATAAATATATTATGGACAAGGTACGTCACCGCATCCTTAGATTATTCTATTTAATGTATCAAGAAAGATGTGAAACCAATAATTTTTAAATGGGTCATATATTTTAATATTTTACCTCTTACTATAAAGTTTAAGCGTATTATTAGTGATTAAACTACCTCTATTATTTATATTCATGAACTTTATTTATGTAATAAGAATCCAAAATATTAATCAAATAAAAAAGTTATTTCTTTTCATATTCTAATTCGACATCGATGCATTATATTTTTAGTACTTACAAATTATGACAAGAGACATAGTAAATAAAAGTAAATATAAAACATAACTCTATATCGCTTAATTTTAATTAAATAAATATTTTTCATAAGATAAATTTGACCAAATAAACTATTGGAATACTTTTTCATGCAAATGAATTAATTTAAACTTGATATTAAAGGTACTTTAACTGATTAAAGCACATGGTACAAGATGTAAGATAAAATTAGAATAAAATAAAAAGGAAACATTTCAATATTATAGCATTGAATAACAACACAGATTAAAATTCGAGCAAACATCACAACATCGAAATTAAACTTATATATTCATGAAAATCAAAATATACAATAAAAATTAAAGGTGGCTGTTGTGGAAATCGATTCACGTAAAGTATACAACTTTCTAAAGAAGCTCGAACTTGAAATCAAGAAAGTGAACCTCGACTCAACCTTTTTTTTGAAAGAAAAACAAATGTCTGGTTTTTTTACGTATGTCGGCTTTTATATTTTTGGTGTAGTTTTTTTTCCAGAGTTGTGCGTTTGTGTGTGTTGTGTGTTTTTTGATTCTTTTTTTTTTTTACTTTTTTCCGTTTTTTTTTCTTTGCAGATTATGTGTCCTCCTTTTGTTTTTTTTTTCTCTTTGAAAGTGTATCAATATGTAGTGTATAGTGGAATGGTGTGTGTTAGTGGGTAGATGTGGTGTGAAGAAGTGGGGTAGTGTTTAGGTATATATAAATCTAAAATATAATAATTAAAATTATTACTTAATTAATTTAAATTAATACAAATTTGAGAAAAATTTAAAAACACTAGTTTATTTATTAAGTCTTAATCAAAAGAAATATATACATTTTTGTAACTTTTCATTTCTTTTTAAACAATTAAAAAGAATAATAATACAAAAACATACACAAAAATATGATTATATTTTTGTTGTTTTCTAATTCTTTAAAAATAAAAATAAAGATATTTAAGTTCTAAAAATGATGTAAAATTTAAGTTTAGTAAAAAATTATGTATCTAGACTGATGATAACCATACCCGATGTCTATATTAGAAAAACAAGTGGCACCCAAAATTTAATTAAAAAAAATAATCAATTCTTGAAATGAGATATTTATTCTTTACAATGAACTTTTCACCTGGTAGTAATTGATATACATCCTAAGAAAACCATCTTTCTTGCTCACAAATAAGACTGGCACGCTCCAAAGTGAGACACTAGGTCGAATAAAACCCTTATCAAGAAGATATTTCAAGTGTTCTTTTAGCTTTACTAAGTTAGTTAGAGTCATTCTATATGGCGAAATAGATATATGTCAACTATTAGGAATGATATCTATTCCAAAGTTGATTTTTCTCTTTGGAGGGACTCACGGTAAATCATCTAATAAGACCTTTGGAAACTCACTCACAACTGGAACTAACTTAATAGGCGGTGCCTCAACACTAGAATCATTAACTCAGACTAAGTGATAAATGCACCCTTAGAGACTAACTTTATAGCCTTAAGGTATGAAATGAAACGATCCTTAGGCACTTCTGAACTACTCTTCAACTCTAAAACTATTTCATTAGGAAACTAAAACCTAAATATTCGAGCTCTATAATCAACCGATGCATAACAAACATAAAGTCAGTCCATACGTATAATAACATCAATGTCCACCATATCTAGCTACACTATGTCAGCCATAGTGTCCTTGTGATTGACAAAGATGGTACAATCACGATAGACTCTTTTTGCTAGAACAGAATGACCAAGTAGTGGGCAACACTAAAAGGCTCTAGAAGTTATTTTGGGAAAATACTGAACTTCATGGATTTATAAGGAGTTACAAATGAAAAACTTGGTATAAACATCAAAAGTAATAATTTTAAGCATACTCATGAGAACATCAAGTGAGTTCTCTTGATCCCGCCGACCAGCTATAGCATACATACAATTTATACCGCCGATTGTTATTGAAGTAGCCTATCTCTCGGTATTTTTATCTGCTGGAGCTGCTGAAGAAGATTGGTCTTTATTGACCCCATTACCTTGTCTATTCTTAGGGCATTCCTTAGAAAAATGACCAGTCCTTCCATACTTGTCGCAAATATCAGTACCAACCCGACATTCTCCATGATGGATCTTACCACACTTGCAACGTAGTGGATTGCGAGTGAACCCTTGTGCTACACTGCCCTGTGACTGAAAACTTAGAAATCTAAAATTCTTGGCATCTGGTTTTTATAATCATTATTGTCCCTTGGTGATAGCGCACTAACTGAAGATGGATCAAGTCCAGATGATCGGTTCATGTTCCCAGTTTTCTGTCTGTCGGACTCATGACCTTCTATCTTATCCCTCTTTCTACGAAACTCTTACTCGTCTTAAGCTTGTCTTTCTCAACTTCTTAACAATAATAATTAGACTGGATATTTCCATGTCTTATATCAACAGAGAGACTTTACCTTCTATACTCGATAAGCGGGATAGGTTGTAACCTCCAAAAGTCTATGACCTAATTTAGAGACTCACATGATGAGCTAATATTTGTAGCACTATCTTAAGACCTAAAATAATGTAGATAAAATATTTATGAGATGTTGTATTTAAAAAGTCAAAGAACGTCCACGATGTTCGGCGAACTTGTAACTTGGACTAATGTGGTGTCTTGAGGGTTTTAAGGAGGTGTCTAAAGGATTAATCATGTCAAGGTGATGAGAATGGAAATAGGTGCTTAAGAGGGGGTAAATGGAAGCTAATCCAAGTGAGGAGGGCCATCCTTGAAGGACAAGCAAAAGCCAAAATTCCAAGGTTGCCCAAGAAGGGAGGCTACTGCCTCTCATCACGAGTATGACAACGACTCGTGATCATGACCACGGACAAGGTGGGGAGATCGTGAAATTTATTTGTCTATGGGGGAAAAGATGTCATGAGACCTAGAAACTGTCAGAGGGCACCACGAGACACTTCACGACTCGTGGTGCACTTGACGAAAGGAGTGGGGAAACCGTTAAAATGCCTTAGCAAATTTAGGTGAGTTTGGCGAGGCCTTGGTGATCTAGTGCCTAAGATTGCCATGATCCACTTAATGGGTCGTGGTGCATCTTCACGGAAGGGAGCAAGGTGTCTCGTGGTCTTGCCTTAGAAGGAAAAATGGAGGTGGCTTGTTTGGAGGAGTACTGTCTTACCTTGCATAACCACTACCATGGTCTATCATGCACTTCACGGACCATGAAGTGGGGTGTGAAGGTAGACGGGGGACAACAGTTAAAGTGAAGTTGGACTTCAGTTTTGGAAGTCCAACTTAGTGAGGGGTAGTTTGTGTATTTTGTAGGTGGACTATATATTGACTTTAGGTCAAAAATCATTAATTTTCACACTCCAAAAACAAACCCAAATTGATCTCACTTCTCTCTACTTTCTCTGTCCATCCATCCTCTATTGAAGGAAGAAGAAGCTTGAGGAAGAAGACAAAGTCTCCAAGGTTTTCACTCAATTTTTGTGGACAAAGCTTCATTAAGTTATGAGTTCTTCACTCTTGGTTTTCCTTTTCCGGAGAGGTCCTCTCAAAGTTGATTTTCAAATTACCCAAATCATAGAGTTTTCTTCTACAAATGGGTTTTCTTATAGAGTAAGAATTGATGATTAATTGTGTTTAATTATGATTGCCTATGACTAATTAAGTATAGATTGATGAGTAGTTGATGTCAATTAAGGGAATTTTTTTTATGTATCTAGTCCCCTACCCATTTTCCCCAATTCTTGGTTCTTGCTTGTACATTGATGGATGTAAGTGAAGGTGTGGGCTGTGATGCTTGTTCTAATTCGTGTATGGACTGCCTTGTACCTTTTTGTTGTTGGGATTGGACTAGTTCTAGAATTCATGAATGAACCCTTTCCTCAAAACCCTAGCTATGAGATGAACTAGTAGATGATTAGGGTTATTCAATTGATTATGTTATTGTTCAATTCAATATATTATGAGCATGGTGATGTAGTTGTTGGATAACTGTTATGGAATAATGATAAGATCTTGAAGGAAGCTTATGAAGGTGAATTGGTAAGACCTTGTGATCTTGAATCCTTATTTCAATGATAATGTTCAATTGAAGTGTTCTATGCGATTAGATTGAGTAGGTTATGGTATAATGAATGTAATTGAAATGTCTTGACTATATGAATTGTGAGGTGATGACAAAGGTATGATGATATAAGGTTGATTGTGAATCAGTTATGTGCCTTAGCCGGATATGATGATGATTATATGTTAATCTCACAAATGAAGGGTTGTAATGAAAGGACATTCTCATGCAATTCCTAATGAGCTAATGATTATGATATACAAGGGGTTAGTCTCGTATGACTTAAACTAAGCTATGATGAATAATAAAGGCATAAATACATTTCAATAAAGGCACATTAGCTTAGCACCGAGTGAAGTAGATGTCAGATGTGTCCCTCCCAATGTGGAAAATAGGTTTACTATTGTACTCATGAGATGGAGACTGTAATGCTGTACGCATAAAGAGGGTCCGAACTATATCTTCTAGCTCTTGAACTATGTTTCTCCCATAGGAATACTAGCTAGTGGATCCACCTAAATTCTAAGTTCATGTTTTGGTACTACCTTGGCAAGTAGTCCACCTTCTTTTGATGTAGGGTTTCATGACACTTGATTCCACATTTAGCTTTTGTGGTCAATGTCGGTTAAGGAAAGTGTTCCTGAAAGTAAAATTAAGTAATAAGTGAACACTAAGTGACTTAATGGGTTTTACTTAGTCTAGGTAGGGGTATGGGACTCTATCTTTACATTGTAGTAGTTGGCCTTGAGGGAAGTCCTAGAAGGTTTTTCTTATGTTCTTACAATTGAAATGTTATGCATATGTTAAATTTACATGTTGATGATCCTATACGATGTTAGTTTCATGTATGAACATGTTATTGGTCTGTATTGCTAAATATAATGATGACTACTCTTGATGCTATGTTATGTGGTGTTAGGCATTGCTTGTGATCCTTTGTTGGGTTTACTTGGTTGAGTAAGGTTTTGGGGATTTACTTGGTCATTGCACTTGTAGACTTGATGGTGGGTTATGAGTAAGGGTCTTGCATATGGTGTACTGTTACGAACTCTTATACATGCACTATTGTTATAACATGATGTTGGAGTTGTTTTGATTATGTACTCAAAGAAGCTTTTACACATGTTGTCTTTGTTATACTTGATGATGTTGGTCTTGTTTTGAATATGGTCTTATCTTAAGGAATATGTGATTATTAGATTGCATGAGCTCTTGGTTGTGCATAAGGCTTTTCTAAGTAACTTAGCATGATTTTGATCAGATGTTCCCTTTAGCATGATTTCAAATGTTTTATGTGCATGCTTCCATACTAAGTACAAGTGTGTACTAACCCATGAATCTATGTTTCTACAATTATGTAGGTTCTAGCCATTGAGCTTCTAGAGGAACATTTGAAGAAGACTTGGATTCTTATTCTCCAAGTTTGGTAGGTCCTCACCTTCCGAGGACGATGCCACTAACTATCTAGTTGATGTTGTTTTAGTCTTAAAGACATTTAGTTCCTTCTTTTTCATTTGACGACTATTATTGTATATGCCTATATGTGGATTTTGTTGTAATGAAGTATGGGCTATGCCCGAATGTTGTACTCGATCTTCATGGTTTAAATGTGAGACATTTCCTATTGGAATATCTTCGTGTATTGTGTATGTGAACTAAAAGTAGAAACCTATGTAATGCTTCCTATGTGAGGAGTCTATGTAAACTCCCTATGTGTATATGATGTGTAAGAGAGAGGTCTATGTAAACCTCACCATATAGATATATACGAAAAGTTTTAAATTTTCCACAATTTAACCTATGATATGCTATGACGAATGCTAAGAGGTTAGTCTTAGTCCTCTCCGAGGAGGACGACGTCGGTTACGTCTAGGGGGTGCTCCCCGGATGTGATAAACTTGGTACCAGAGCATGAAGTTGAATATCCTTAGGATAAATGTCTCACTAAACCACGTCTATGTAGATCCTTATTCATAATTGTGAAGCGCGCCACACTTATGAATGAGGGACTATGTAATGCTTAGGAAATCCTCATCTTCTTGTATTCCTATGTCGTGCCTATAGAGTCTTACATTATGTGTTCTTTTACCTAAACTTTTTATCATGGTTATTGGTATGAATATTAGAAGGGCAGCCGCAAGAAGGGCCGAGGAAGGTATTGATAATGCGGGAGCTCATGACAACCAAGCTCCCCCGCAAGACAATCAAGTTCCTCCACTTGAGCAAGTTCCTATGGGTGATCAAGTTCCGGTTGTTCCTTAACCTATGACGGATGGAGATATAAGGGAGACTTTTGTCAATTTGGACCAAGCTATGACTTCCCAAGCTAATTCTTTCACTTCTCAAGTCCAAGCTATGATGACTCAGGTGAATCAGGAAGTTGGACCCTGGATGCCTCAACATGCTAGCACTATGGCTTCTCGTTTGAGAGATTTACTAAGATAAACCTCCTATGTTCTTCGGGTGAAAAGCGGATGAAGATCCCGAGAAGTTCTAGATGAAGTCTACAACATCTTATTTTCTATGGGTGTGACTACGGGTGAAAAGGTAGAGTTGGCTGTCTATCAACTCAAATATGTGGCGCAAACTTGGTACACTCAACGGAGTGATAGTAAGGTGCTAAGAGGTGGTATGGTGACATTGGAGATCTTCAAGAGGGCCTTCATTGATAGGTTCTTTCCTGGATAGTTGAGGGAAGATAAGGTGGAAGAATTCATCAACCTTCGTCAAGGAGGTATGAGTTTACTTGATTACTCCTTGAAGTTTACAAAATTGTCTAAGTATGCTCCATCCTTGGTGTATAACCCGAGGGATGAGATGAGTCATTTTCTTACGTGAGTGTCCGATGATTTAGTTGAAGAGTGTCGTTCGGCTATGCTTCATGATAATATGAATAATTCTTTTATAATGTTTCATGCTCAACAAGTGGAAGAAAGTAGACTAAGGAGGGCGAATAGAGAGGCCAAGAGGTAGAAGTCTTATGAAAGTGGTTCCTCAAAGGGAAGGTTGGAAATTCAAGATAAGCCTAGATTTAAGAATAGAATCTCCAATCAAGTCCCTTCCAAATTTCCCAAGGCTCGTGGTCATAGGGTGTCTAACCCTAAGTCTCAAAAGGGAACATGTACTAGTTCACCAAGCAAGAAGCCTGCTTGTGAAAAGTGTGGCGAGAAACATGTCACGTTTGGGGAGCAACCCCTAGAAGTAACATGGCGTACTTGACCTCTCGGAGGTAATATACAAGCCTATAATTATCATTCATCACATTGTCATAGGTAAATTTAGTGGAAAGTTTAAAATTTTCATAGCACATCATATGCTACAACATCACTTCCATTATATAGATAAGATATCATATTTACATAGTTAGACTCTAAGTCTCTTTGCCATCTTAGACTCAACATCCTTAGTGTACATTGGGGACACAACACTTATAACATAAAATATTACTAAGCTATTACATAACATTATATAAAACATGACATAGGAAGTCCTTGAACTTAAGGATCCCTTTCCTTGAGCTTGGGAAACCATATCAAGCCCTTCACCTTAGAGACATCCTTTAAGCATTCATAGCCTACACTTTGTGTAAAAAGGTGAAGAAGTATGGTGTTAGTACAAGAATGCACCAAGTATGGCAACAATGCAAAGACATGCATTTAAAGAAGTTACTTTGAAACCATACATATGCCTTTTGTGAAAACTTCATATATATATTCGATACCATAAGCATCATACAACTCACATGCTTCATATACGCAAATACAATAGTCATAACATCACATAAAGCCATACATTGTATCTAAGGAAAATTTAACATCACTTTATAGTAACTACTTTTATTTACAGTAAGTTCATTCTTCATTCACATCAAACTCACTCTTTCCTTATCTCCTTAACTTCCCAAGTAACCCTCTAGTGATACTTGGTGCAATGTATGAACAATGTCCCATTCCACTATCCACACTCAAGCATAACCTTAAGGCCACAAGGTAATCATACATACAACCTTTATTAATCCAAAACATACATTCATAGAACCATTTCATATAACCATACATACACTTCACATTTGACCCAACATACTTTGTGGACCACATATATTCACAAGTCATAAGGACCTCATCAACATCAACATCATATAAGGACCACCATCTAAGACAGACTAGTGAAATGTGTTGGTAGCATCCCATAGTACTACTCCCACAAAGTGTACCTAAGAAGTCACCCTAGGCTAGGCATAACATACTTATCAAGTCATAAAACTTTCCTTTATAAATATGCATACGACACATAATTCATAGTATTACATAACGACTTCTTTCCTTTACTACAACCTTAGTATTAACTCATTTAATTTATACCGTAAGTAAACCACCCTCATAACCCCTTCACAAGCTTACATGTGCAATGTACACATGGAATTCCATACCCCACATATACTAAGTAAACTCGTTTAGAAGCAATAATTGCAATTTACATTCATAAGCATAATTCATATCTTAACCTAGAAAATCCACTTAACTATGCATTCATACATAAAATCACATAAGTCTTACTTGCATACATATACTAATCTTATCTTTTTTTAATTTCACTTGTGCAATGCATGGGTAGGGGTCATAGACCTACCTATACTAAGTAATCCTCTCAAAGAGTTGTAATTAGAGTCCATAATTTTATCTTAGTTTATTTCTTACTTTGAGTGACCTATCCATAACCGACATAGGCCATGTAAACTACATGGAAATTGGTGTTCTCCTCCCACACCGAAAAGAGAGGGTTTAAAATTGCCTAAGGTTTAACCAGTGGTACATAGGTGGTATCCACAGGCTATAATCTACGGGGGCACGTAGTTATGGAACAAGGAGATTGCTTCTAAAACCTTGACTTACTAGTGTGGAGGTTTCCATCTCATGAGACATTATCTATGTTGAGATCCCGGTTTGCTAAACGTAAAGGTTTCCTTGTGGGAAGCCGGACTTACTAAACCTAAAGCCCCACTCTCAATTGTCATTCACTCAGTGCTAGGATCTAACTCCCATTTTAAATATATTTTAGCCTTTAATGAATTATTTAAATAAGAAGGCTTTAGTATCTTGCTCCTTCATACATCAAATTGCTTAAAGGATCTAAGATGAGAATGTCCTTTCATCATAGACCCTACTTCATGTGAGAATTCCCTTTCAGACGTTCATACAATCATACATCATGTGTGTGTGCATACAATATGAGATCTACGTTTACATAACACCTCTAATCACACATGTTCATAACTTCATCAATCATATACTTCACATGCATAAAATTAGGTAATGATCCATAGGAGAACTACCCTTTCCTTAGTCATCATGAATCTATCCTATTCAGTTATGCATGAAGTGTGTGTACATTGGTCAACATGATTAAATAATGACTATAAATTTCACCTTCAGGCAGCCACCCTCTGTAGACCATAACGCACATCCGAGCATAGACCACACATCCCATACTAGCATAGGAGACAAGACAACTTCAACACTGCCCTTCAAGACCTCTAACATTGGATAATATCATATATTCATACAGGGGAACATAGGTATGGGGTCATTCACCATTTATACTTCATCATTGGAAGAACATGTATCATACCTAATTCTATCAAATTCATTCAAACATATTAGACATTATCAACACCTAGAAAATGATACTAGATTAAGAGACTACGCATGCTACTTCACTTTGTGTGATCATCATAATCACATATTCATAGTTCATCAATTATCCTTTAAGGCCACCATCAATACATATAATGATTGAAGATAAAGTAAACACCTCCACCATAAGTGGACCATACAACACAATTCCATACAAGGCCAAGCCAACTACCAATTCTATAGAGAGGTACAACAAATAGGGACAACTTACTATTTCTCCAAGATTTGGTCATCATTGCTCAATACTCATATTTCACCAACAATTCATATATAGGGCAGTAGCTAAAAGTATCATATCTTAAACGAAATCATTCTTCAACTATACTACAATCGAGATCACATTAAATACACTACATTAGCAACTATAAAAAGTATAAGAACATAGGTCAACCGTACCAAATATTAAAGCCTTGATCCACATTGGATCAATTTAACATAATTCAAAATCAATATACATAATAGGAAGTAGTTATAACCAATTCAACATTCTAGATGTCACGACCGGAGTCTAGACCTCAGACGAAACCGGCGTCGTTGACCTCTCAGAGGTCGTAGACAAGCCTACACACATCATCGTTACTTTACCTAGGTTAATTTTTAGCGGAAATTTGAACTTTTTGTTTAATTAGACTTTATAGTGAGAAATATTGAATTCATATAAGACTATCTACATAACTCATAAGCGTTCACAACAACCATCTAATATCAAGATAATTAATTGAAAGACATAGTCATATATGTATAAAAATATAGAGTTGCCAAAATGGCACCAATAGAATATCTGAAAATAACTGCTAAAGAAACACTACTGGAGCATACTCCACTAGCTCATGACTACATCTAAGCTAAAATATAAAAGATAGGAATCCTCAAAGCAAGAGGTCCTACCAAGTCCGGATGAATGCTCCACGTCCTGATAACTTCAGCGTAGTCTCGTAAGCTCTAGTGTTCATGTGCACCTGCACCTAAAAGTAAAGAGTTGTATGGGATTAATACACAACTGTACTAAATATGGGTATATTCAAGCACACACCAAGGACATCCATGATTTTGAAGAGCTCTCTCCTAATGGTATGACTTATGGAAAGTCAAGTCAGTGGACTTGCCAAATCGGATTAGGAAAGTCATGGTATGAGAGTAACATGCATCATCATACGTAACATAATACACACAACACATAACATATTCCTTATTAGCATATAACATATTTCATATCATTCGTCAATATTCCATGAGACCTTGGAATCATGGACTTGACATTAGGACTTTCCAAAATGAGGGCTCAACATATGGGACCTCAACTAGGGAGCCTTTTTTTAGCAAACACAGTGTCAGATTCATCCATTCATACATATTTCATTTTCATTCGTTCGTAAGCTAGTGTGAACACCAGCCATACCTAGGATGTAGTTTAAGACTTTCATTGGGTTCGCTGTGCAATGACCAAGAATGACCTAGTGTCATTACTTAAGTCTAGCTCACCTCTTGATTATCCTATCCTAACACCTTTGGTATCATTCATTTCATTATGTGCATTACTTGAGGCTGGCCTCGTTCTTTCTTTGGGAACTTTAACCTTAACCGACATAGATCATGTGAGCATTATGAAATCCCGTGTTTAACCCCACACCGAAAAGAGGTGGAATCACCAGCCAAAGTTAACCAAAACATGCTAGCGTATATAGGGAGTCGAACCCTGCTAGAACCCTATATTGGTAGTATAGGTTCAAAGACTAGCAGATATAAAGAGACCCATACTCGTTTGTACGGACAATCTCATCTCATTAGATTACATGAACCTATGCCTTCCCGAAAGAAGGAATCACAACTCATAGCTAGCCTATCGGTGCTCAGTATAAAGTTCCATTACATTTATCTCATACATCATAGAAGATGACTTCTAGCATGAGGCATCATAGCTTATTATATGATTTCTTATCTCATTATTAGCATTAAGTATGCTTTAACTTCAATACTTTCATTAGAGTGTTCATAGAGATTGGTCTCTTCATTAACTTTACACTCTCATAGGTGAGTACGTCTTGGTAACATTTATTTAAGCTTATTTGAGATTCCTGTCACCTTTCGCTTTAACCTCTTATCATGTTGTCACCACAGTATTTAACTTTAGCACATGAACCCTTCATAATTACTCACGGCTTTACGTGAATGTTCATTTAATCGTATACCAATGCACTTGCCCCTTTAATGTGTGTCACACTCTTACTTAACCCCTATGGGGTTTCTTTATATCACCACATAACATTTTAAGTTCACTTACTTTTAAACGTATGCTAGACTTATGAGTCCACACATACAAGACATGAGTCTTCATTCATAGTTTATCTAAGTGATTCATATTTACCCAAGATTATGTGGTACAAGACTTATGCATCCTGTAGATATGCCAAGATATTGATTTCGATCATTGCAGGAAGCATTCATTAAATATTTGTTCACACATGACTTATGTGGCAATACGGAATTGGGCAAGGGAACCCAATTTTGAATCCCTTGAGCAACACTTAATCTTATATTAAACTTGATGATTTCATATTTCAGATTTGGGGGACCCTAGTTCGATTCCCATAACTCCAATAATATTTCCTTTCTTTTCCTTTTCTCTTTTTCGTTTAAGGAAAGGAGGTTGTGGGATCATTCCCCCACAAGCTCATTCTTTTTCTCTTAATTTATCTCTTAACTTTCTCACCTATTCAAGGGGTTGTGAGTTAAATCCCCACTCTTCACATTTATTTTTCTCCTTTATTTTTCTTCGAACTCTCTCATCCATTCAAGAGGTCGTGGGTTCAATCCCCACTCTCAACATTTATTTTTCTCCTTTATTTTTATCCTAACTCTCTCATCCATTCAAGAGGTCGTGGGTTCAATCCCCACTCTCAACATTTATTTTTCTCCTGACTCTCTCATCTATTCAAGAAGTTCTGGGTTCAATCCCCACTCTCCACATTTATTTTTCTCCTTTATTTTTCTCCTAACTCTCTCATATATTCAAGAGGTTGTGGGTTCAATCCCCAATAACCACATTTATTTTTCTCCTAACTCTCTCATCTATTCAAGAGGTTGTGGGTTCAATCCCCACTCTCCACATTTATTTTTCCTTTAATTTTTCTCATGAAATTTTTATGTACTTTACATTTGGTGGGGTGTTGGGTTCAATCCGCAATGACCTCACAATTTTTAAAATTTTTAAAATATAGCTAGATTTTCCACACCTAGCTGGAAATGTTGGTCTCTTCCAAATCCATCTTTCTCTCATTCTTTTACTATGATTATTGGAGTGTTTTGGGTGACATTTATTCATACACATTAACCTTATATGAACATCACACTTTTAACATCTTTATACACGTGAAACACAACATTTTTAACATACAAATTTCAGGCAGCAAACATAATTAATTCAGAGCACACACATGCTAAAACAGTTAACTTAATACACTTTTCCGGAATACATCTTTCATTCCTTGCATAATTTCCGAATACACATTCAAACACATAATCACAACCAGCCCTAAAATCATCTACCAGAAGACGTACCAACGCATACTTTGAATCTTTCAAAGTATCTAATGATAGGGGCATGCAACAGGGACAATCTTAGTTTCTCGATTTGAATTTAAACTGAAATTAGGGGTCTCTTGGGAAAGGGAACAAGAGAGAATAAAACCCATACCTTAATTTTGTTCAACACTTGGTTCAATGCTGCAAGTTCCCACGACACCATTGCCTCACCACCAAAATCCCAAACACAATCCGTCGAGAAGAATGTTGTTGATTTTCGTTATTAGCTTAGCTTATTTTTTTTTTTTTTTGAGTTTTTGTGTATAAGTTCTTCAAGAGTGAAGAACTATTAATTTCAGTTCTTTTACTGATATGAAACTTGATAATGATAGTGAGAGACGTGAGAATGAGAGGATTAGGATTAGGAGAGTTAGGTGGAGACTTAGTTAAACTAGGACTCCTCATTATTTATTAATATTAGTATTATTATTTTCTATTAAAAATCTGATTTTCCTTTACTTAAATCAGAAAATTAAATATTAATTAATTCAACTAATTCACCTAATAAAATTAAATCAATTTATTCCTTGCTTCCACCAAGGCTCGAACCTGGGTGGAGCTAGATTTTGCTGAAAGGGTCAAATTTGGCAACCTCTACCCGAACTTTTCCTCCACCATATTAATTAATTAATCAATTCAATATTAAGGGTAATTACAGTATTACCTTATCCTGAAAAATACCATTTTACCCCTAGACCCTCCAAACTTAAGATTACCCCTTTTTAAGTCCGATTAAGACTCATCCGGGTAAATCTTCATATTCGGATGCCCTACATGGCTGGACCCGACCTTTTCTAACTCAACTAACTCACAAAGTTAGTTGGCTTGGGTGTTGCAGAGGTTCAGAGGTCTGTTTCTACGCGCATCAATCCGTGTGAACCCGGTCTAATCTAGGCATTCTAGATACATTAGACATTACTTAGCATAGTCATTTTAGGGTTGTTACACTAGAATCACAATTCAATCAACATAGAATCAAGATCACCTTGCCCATAATGTAGGATAATTTAAGAATTGGAAGGAACATGGGTTCATCATTACATTGGATTGAAATTAACTTTAAAATTAGTACATTGACATAAATTCATCATAATCATGCCTTTGAAATCAATTTAAGAAAGAACCTATGGCTAGATTGAAAGATAGGAGGTTTCATAAAAAACATTCGTTGAAAATATTGGAAAGAACTCCTTAGAAGAACGGTTGACTAAGGATGAAGGATCACCGTACCTCATTACATGAAAAGACCACTAAATATCGATGAAGAACCCATGGTAATCCAATTTACAAGTTGTTCATCTCTAATGGAGGTGTCTAGAGAGGTTTCTTTTTAGATGGAAGTCTAATTTTGAATAATGAATTGGGTATGGAGTTTTTATCTTAATAACCAACTTAATATACCCAAAAATACTTGAATTAACCGCCTATTGTGAGGTTAGGACGTGGGGTTAATTTCCCATTCACCCCTTAATGACAGTGCATCTAGCAGCAATTGCAGGCTGCAGCGACACCACCAAACGACACCAAACAAACCCATCAACCGATGTACTGGAAACCATCGTTTGGGTATGAGGGTTGTAATTTGTCTTGATCCTTCCTCAGGATAAGTGTTGAACGATGCCTCCACATCGACGGGGCGTCACCAAGCCTACTGATCGTCGTTCTTGGGCGTAGGTAGACACTACCAAGACAATGTTTGGGTCCTCCTTGAGGGCCTTTTGCGGGGCCCTTGGTTGAGTCCTGCTCGGAATTTTCCAATATAAGTACGCTCATATACAAGTTAAAGACCTTACATATCAATTTCAACCAAAATGAACACGTAAAACATGTCAAGACACACCAAGACACACATGCACGTCTCGCGGCTAACTTTCAAACATCGTCGAACGTTCTTTGTTGTTTTACCTCCAAATGACTTCAAGTTTAGCATGTATACTGTAAAACACTTATTTAAAACATTTTAAACCTTTTTAGGCACATTTGAGGCTCTAAACACCTTAATTCATTTTGAGGGTTTTACAATATCCCCCACTTGGGAACATTCATCCTCGAATGATACTTGGAATACTTTAAACACAAAAAGGACTTCAATTACCTAGAGCATCTCAAAAAATTCATAACATCATCATATAGAAGTCAATGCATCAAACTTACAAGGAACACAAACTTCAAACCATTTAGCACTCAATGTAACACAAGCAAGCAAAACCTTATTCACTCACTTTTAAATGCATCAACCACATAGGCTCTTGTTATGTTTATAGGATAAACATCCTTCTCCTAATCATAACATGGTCATTACATTTCATTTCTTTAAGAGGTCATTATGCAACAATCTTTAAGGAACACAGGCAAGTTTGACATTACTTAATAAGAAACTAAGCACTCATACTTCAATGCACATAGACTTTGAGTGAAGCAGACAATGATCCTTATCATTTAGACTTAATTCCATGAAGGCCACACTCAACCATATTATGGTTAGTTATGTTTAAGGAGGAATTTCCTTCTCCTCAACACAATTATATGTCTCATGAGTTCATACACAAGCAATACACAAATGTCAATTCATTTTAAATTAGAAATTATCAACTTTTTTACCATAGCATGCTCATACATCCTTCCTAGTGAAGTCTAAATGGTAAAAAACGCCACACACATTACAAAAATAGGAAGTCATTTCACATAGTTTCAGTTTTTAGCATATAACTAACTTTCATAAACATACATCATTTAGGGAAATTCTTGCAACTTATAGGCACCCATAAAGGACATTAGCTAAACATTCCTTCACTCCTCAAGAATGAGCGTACAATCATACTTCTCTAAACATACAAATCACATAGTTTTCAAGAGATACATCATTTTTCTTTTAAGGAGACTCAATTTACCATTGATGGCTTAAAGTACCACACCTTAAGAGGGTCATCTGACATGAATCTTACCTTATTTCATGAATTAACATGCACAAATAACACATCAAGATGCATAAACAACATGAGAGAACATGAATTTGATAAAAATCCTTTTTTCTGTGATTTAGAATCTTCAAAATATGCTTAACCTAGTGTCACATGTCAAGACCCTCAACATGATCTTAGGTGTCTAGAGCCTCACTTATGCCTAAAAATCTTGTTAACATGTTAATTAAGTTATTTAAAATACATATAAATTATTTGAAGTGGTTTGGAGGTCAAACGTCAAAGAACGTCCGATGACGTTTGAAAGTTAGTCTTGAGACATACATGTGTGTCTTGACATGTTTTACGTGTTTGTTATTTCGTTTAAGTTAATATGAGAGGTCCTTAAATTGTATATGGTTGTATTTAAGTTGGAAAAGTCCAGGCACGAATCCCCAAGGGCCCCACAAAAGGCCCACAATGAGGACCCAAAGGCTGCCTAGACACTGCCTTAGCAGTGTTATTCGACGAGCCATGGTTGACGGCCCGTGCTTGAGACGACACCCCATCGATGGGGGGAGTAGATCAAGACTTAGTCGTGTGTGCTTAATTCGCCAATTGACAATCTCAGTCTCCATCGACAGAGTGTAGGATGGTCCGTCACTGCATTGACACACCGTCTTCTTGCCTCTGTCGTTTGAGCATGCAACTGCTGCTAGGCATGCTGTCCATTTAAGGGGTGAATGGGAAATTCACCCCACTTCCTAATTAGACTCTAGACGGTTTGTTTTAGGTTTTTTAGGTATTTTAAGTTAGTGTATAAGCTTTTAACACCAATTAGACTTCATCCTTCAAAACAAATCTTTCCTTCTCAAATAGAACTCTCCCAAGACCCCCAAACCCCCATTGAAGACCATGCTCAAGAAAAAGTTATGGAGGTGGATTCTTAAAGCTTTATCCTTAGAACTTCGTGGGCTATCTAATGTAGAAGGTATGGTAATCCTTCATCTCTAGACAACCATTCATCTAGGGGGTCCTTTCAAAGTCTTTTTCAAACATGATTTTAAGTCAAAAATCCTATCTTTCAATCTAGACATGGGTTCATTGTTAAAGTGATTTCTAAAGCATTCTAATGTTGAATATGTGATTAATCTATGTACTTTTAATGATTTCCAATCCAATTCCATGAAGAACCCAAGTTTTTCTTTATCCTCTCAAATTATGATATGTTATGGGTCTTGTGATCTTAACTAGATTGGGATTCAATTCTTATGAGATCTTGGTATATTTATTAATCATAGTCTTATCTATATCAATTGATTATGCATTGTGTAGAATTGGTCAAGATGATAATTAGCTTGGGGATTTGGTAAGTTGACCTATATTCTTCCATATTCTATAGATTAATGGTGTATTGTTCATGAATGTGATGTTGATTCTAGGATAGTTGAAGCATGATTTCATCCATGTAGATATACTTTTATATACTGCCCTAAATATGAATTAATGATAAAATATGAGTATTTATAAGTGAAGATCATAGCAAGGGAGATTTGGTAAGATTGCCCTATTCTTCTACTTTCCTATAGAATTGCTAGTTGAATTGGCCTTGAATGTAATTCTGTGGTATGGTCCACATATGGTGGCGGTGTTTACAGTCTTGTACATGTTTATGTGTTATGATCATTCCTTGAAGGAATTAGATGCAAGATGAATTGATATGATGATTTCCTTGTTTAGGAAGTTGAAGGATTTAGCCTTGATTCTAATATCATGTTATAAGTGAATTGTTGTTATGTATAATATATGAATAGTCTTCTCTAGATGCATGATTTAGGTGTATATATGATGTTATGCGTAAGTAATGATCATATTAGGGTTAGGAGTGGTCTAAGTTGGCTAATGATAATGAATACTCTTATAGTATGACCCTTACCTATATGAAACCCTATATGAATGTGTGATCAAAGTATGCTTGGAGTATTCCATTCTAATGATTGAATATGTTCTTTTATCCTATGAGGTAATGTGAGTTTGTGTAGTCTATAGTCCTTTATACTCTATATGAGTGTATGACTTGAGACTTGAGGAATTTTGTACATGTGTTATGGTCTTTAGAGGGTGGATTTCTCTAAGTTATAATATAGTCATTATGTGATAATGTTGACCAATTGACACAGACACACAAGATTCATGCATGACTAAGAATAGGATAGAGTCATGATGATAAAAGAAATGGTATTTCTCCTATGCATAATTACCTACTTCTATGCATGTGAAGTATATGATTAATGAAGTTATGAACATGTGTGATTAGAGGTGCTTATGTGAAGATAGATGTCACATTGTATGCACGCACATATGGTCTTTAGAGGGTGCTTATGTGAACATGTGCTTATGATGTATTTTTAATGATTTCCAATCCAATTCCATGAAGAACCCAAGATTTTCTTTATCCTCTCAAATTATGATATGTTATGGGTCTTTTGATCTTAACTAGATTGGGATTCAATTCTTATGAGATCTTGGTATATTGATTAATCCTAGTCTTATCTATATCAATTGATTATGCATTGTGTAGAATTGGTCAAGATGATCATTAGCTTGGGGATTTGGTAAGTTGACCTATATTCCTCCATATTCTATAGATTAATGGTGTATTGTGCATGAATGTGATGTTGATTCTAGGATAGTTGAAGCATGATTTCATCCATGTAGATATACTTTTATATACTTCCCTAAATATGAATTAATGATAAAATATGAGTATTTATAAGTGAAGATCATAGCAAGGGAGATTTGGTAAGATTGCCCTATTCTTCTACTTTCCTATAGAATTGCTAGTTGAATTGGCCTTGAATGTAATTCTGTGGTATGGTCCACTTATGGTGGCGGTGTTTACAGTCTTGTACATGTTTATGTGTTATGATCATTCCTTGAAGGAATTAGATGCAAGATGAATTGATATGATGATTTCCTTGTTTTGGAAGTTGAAGGATTTGGCCTTGATTCTAATATCATGTTATAAGTGAATTGTTGTTATGTATAGTATATGAATAGTCTTCTCTAGATGCATGATTTAGGTGTATATATGATGTTATGCGTAAGTAATGATCATATTAGGGTTAGGAGTGGTCTAAGTTGGCTAATGATAATGAATACTCTTATAGTATGACCCTTACCTATATGAAACCCTATATGAATGTGTGATCAAAGTATGCTTGGAGTATTCCATTCTAATGATTGAATATGTTCTTTTATCCTATGAGGTAATGTGAGTTTGTGTAGTCTATAGTCCTTTATACTCTATATGAGTGTATGACTTGAGACTTGAGGAATTTTGTACATGTGTTATGGTCTTTAGAGGGTGGATTTCTCTAAGTTATAATATAGTCATTATGTGATAATGTTGACCAATTGACACAGACACACAAGATTCATGCATGACTAAGAATAGGATAGAGTCATGATGATAAAAGAAATGGTATTTCTCCTATGCATCATTACCTACTTCTATGCATGTGAAGTATATGATTAATGAAGTTATGAACATGTGTGATTAGAGGTGCTTATGTGAAGATAGATCTCACATTGTATGCACGCACATATGATATATGATTGTATGAACATGTGAAAGGACATTCTCACATGAAGTAGGGTTTATGTTGAAAGGACATTCTCATCTTAGAATCCTTTGAGCTATATAATGAATGATGGAGCATGATCCTAAAGCCTTCTTTGTCAAATAATGCACTAGAGGCTTAAATATACTTAAATGGGAGTTAGCGCCTAGCATTGAAAGAATATGAAAAATGAAAGTAGTGTCTTCACGTTAGTAACTCCAGCTTCTTACAAGAGAACCTTCACATTTAGAAAGTCCGGGTTCCCAAAATAGATGTTGTATCATGAGATGGAAACCTCCACAATTTCAAGGTTTCTAGAAGCAATCTCCTTGTTCCATGCCTACGTGCCCCCGTGGTTTATAGCTTGTGGGTACCACCTAGATAGCTAGGTGTGATAGTTTACACCTTAGGCAAATGTTAACCCTCTCTTCTCAATGTGGGAGGAGAACACCCGATTCCATGTAGCTCACATGGTCTATGTCTTTTATGGCTAAGTCTCCCAAAGTAAGAAATGAACAAAGATAAGATTATGGACTCAAATCACAACTCCTTGAGAGGATTACTTAGGATTATGGCCCCTACCCATGCATTGCACAAGTGAATTTCAAGAAAGGATAAGATTAGTACATGTATGCAAGTAAGACTTATGTGAAGATATGTATGAATTGTATGAATTCATTGTTAAGTGAACTTACTAGGGTAAGACATGAATTATGTGTATATATGTGAATTATACTTATGGATTCCAAATGGTTTACTGAGTATGTGTGGGGGTATGGGACTCTATGTGTACATTGCACAAGTAAGCTTGTGAAGAAGTTGTGAGGGTAATTTACTTATGGTACGAACTAATGAGTTAATACTAAGGTTGTAGTAAAGCAAAGAGTCCTTATGGGATACTATTAAGTTTGTGCCTTATATCTAGTAATAAATGAAGATTGCATGTATGTCTAACTTGTGACCCTAAGGTGATGCTTGAGTGTGGATAGTGGAATGGGACATTTTTCATACATTAAGCCAAGCATCACTAGGGGGTTACTTGGGAAGTTAAGGAGTTAAGGTAAAAGGACTTATTGTATAGGTAAAGCAATTTCTGTAAAATGATGCTAAATGTGCCTTAAAGGCAATGTATGAGTTTATGTGATGTTATGACTATTGTATATGCCTATATGAAGAATGTGAATTCTATGATGCTTAATTTATCAAGTTTTAAGAAGTTTTCACAAAAGGAATGGTGCATGGTTTCAAAACAAAATGTCCTCTTTAAATGCATGTTTTTGCATGTTTGCCATACTTAGTGCATTTTTGTACAAATGCATTCTTCTTCATCTATTTACACAAGTGTAGGTGTTGATGGCTAGAGGATGTCTCCTAAGTGAAGAGGTTGGATAGATCTCCAAGTTCAAGTAAAGGAGCCCTTATGATCAAGGGTTGCCTATATCAAGATGTTTCTTTAAGATGATGTAATAGTTAGATTATATTTTATGTTGTCAAGGGTCGTGTCCTTACACTATTCTATTGAAGTTTGTATTAATATGTAAATTAGACATGTAATCTACTTGTGTATTTATGATATTTTATATATATGAAGTGTTGATTCTAGCTTATGATATGCTATGAAAAGTTTTAAAGTATCCTTTATTTTTATTACGATTATGCAATGAAAGATGTCTAAGGGCTTGTATAAGACCTTGATACGCTCAAATTACACCTCCCTAAAGAAGTATAAGCGGTCGTATCAAGTAAAGAACCCAACTATTAGGCTGGGGTCGATCCCACGAGGAAAATGATTTTGACTTATCTTTAATGTATGATTACTTCTATTTAGTCAAGTTCTTTCAGAAAACAGGTAATTAGGGGGGGGGGGGGGGGGGTTTT
>NC_028647.1:15615469-15663184 GCF_001406875.1 Solanum pennellii
GGGGGGGGGGGGGGGGAGAGTTTTGTGAAACAAAAGTATTTTAATATTGCTAAATAAAATAAGTAACAGGAGAAAACCTTTGGTATTTATCAAGTTGTGAGAGAAACTAGGGTGTAAGTGTTCCCCATAGGTTCATAACGCCACATTCCTAGCTATAACAATTCTTCCATGGTGTTTTTCATGCAAAGTGATAAGTTAGGTATCTCTAAATCCTTGGTCTGGCATTTGAGAATTTCACCCCGTACATTGGTCCGGCTATGTGTGTCTAAGTTACTAACCCTTACCTTTACTTTATATTAAGCATCATATTAGATGTATGTCTTAGTTATTACTTCACACCAATCCAAACTAACCTCTTATATAGTATCTCACAAAATATATGTTGATAAATCTATTAATAAGGTGAGTTCTAACGCTTGCACTCATTAAAAAGACTTCTAAGATAAATAATTATCAATGCATGAAATAACCTATTTGAGAATTGTTATTAAGCTAGGTTTACTTAGTTAATAACCCATGGTTCCCACAAACCTAGTTGTGGGTTTAGTTACCCATGCATAGAAGAACATAATTCGTATTGGACAAACAATAAATCATGTACTTACTTTGACAAATTCGAAGAAAATCTAGAAATTCAACTTGAAACCATAAAAAATCACTTGAAAACTAAATCCAGAAATTTGAATTAATGCCAAAGTTGCAAAAGAGATCTCCAAGAAAAAACTAAGAAAAAATAGTTATAGAATCCGACCCCAAAAATGAGGTTTTACATCCTATTTATAAAAAATATTGTCCTAAAATAAAAGGAATTGAAATAAGGAAAGTTGTCCAAAAACGCGTCTTCAATCGACGGCCCCCACAGACGGTCAGTCGATGACTGCCTCCATAAGTCGAGACTTAGTATCTTTTTTTGTCCTTCAACTGGCATCTTCTCTGAATCAATCAACGTACCAACATCACGGCCCGTCGATGCCTTCCGTCATTTACTTAGATTTTTGTTCAACTTCGGGTATTGGGACATTCTCTGATCATATCGACAATTTAACAGGACGGTCCATCGATCAATTGACGGACCGTCGATCCTTATGTATCCCCACACTTGGTTATATTTCCCCGAGTTTCTCCAGATGCCTGAACATCCAGTCGATGGTCACCATCTACGTTCTGTCGATGAGACGACGGTCCATTGTTGGTCTTCGTGGGTCACCTCTGCACTAAATCTCAGTTGCCTTCTGCGTTTTGGTTTTGGACACGATTTCTGCAAAACAAAGATAAAAACATGTTAAAATCACTACAAAAAGGCTATAGACACACACCTATCTTAAGGAAAAAGCATTGAAAGTACCATGAAACCATGGTACATCAGCACCCTCTACTTAAATTCGTTGTTTGTCCTCAACCGACGCACTATGACTCAACACAACACTTTGTAGAAAAGTTCCTCTTTTAAGCTTTCACAATTACTTGGCTATCAATCCTAACTTTTTCGTTGCTTTAGTGCATGCTTCTTATCTTAGGCTTGATTGTCTAACTCATGTGGATCAGACCATGACATAAACACACCATGCAACGACACCTCTACTCTTTTGCCTCTCACCAAGGTACCAACTTTTTGATATTGCACTTAGTGCCCTCACTTCAAAAGGTATCCTCCTTTTTTGCATAGTGATTTTAACTTTGAATATAAGGATTATTATTCAACACTCACGCTCAAAACAAATTCACACCTAGTTGGTACTTGTCATCATAGGCTTGCCCTTATTTTCACTGCTTAAGTTCACCAAATTAGACTCTTAGGATCACGATAGGACTTTTTTGGCTTGTAACGTAGGGTCAGGGTCAAGTATGGTGTATGTGACGTACATTTCTCAATATAACATTCTATTTCACATAAATCTCATACTTTAGCCATAAATGGCAACACATCATGAAAACATGCCAAAATTCACCTTCATACATACTCATTCAACCATAAAACCAAGATAAGCATATAAACTCACCTTTTCTCCCTCAAGCATAGAGAACAATCTCATCCAAGAAATCACATATAAAAGACTACCGGACAAGAAAACATAAGAGAGAGATCTTATAGAGTTCTATGGCACGATATGAGAATGATGAAGAAGGAAAACTCTATCGTCCTATAGCCTCTCGTGCCATTTGATGTGTCTCGACTCACTACCAATGATACAAGACTCTACTAGACATGGAAATATGAGACTTCTTGGACACTAAACCACTTTTAAAACCTCGTGCTCTTATACCATGTTTGTAACATCTGGGGAGCACCCCTTAGAAGAAACATGGCGTACTTGACCTCTTGGAGGTCTTATACAAGCCCATAGTTATCATTCATCGCATCGACATAGTAGATTTAGCGGAAAATTTAAAACTTTTCATATCACATCATATGCTAGAAACTTTACCTCATATACATATAAAATATAAGTCATAATACATATTTAGACCCTAAGTCTCTTTGCCATCTTAGACTCAACAATATTAGAATACATTAGGGACACGACCCTTAAGACATATTACAAAACCATACGATATTTAATAGACTTTCCAATAAACCATAACATAGGAAATCCTTGGACTTAAGGATTCCTTTCCTTGAGCTTGGGAATTACCTATCAAGATCTTCACCATTGAAGACATCCTTCACTTTGTGTAAAATGTAGAGAAGAATGGGATTAGTACAAGAATGCATTAAGTATGACAACCATGCAAAAACATGCATTTAAAAAGGGACATTTTCTTAAAATCATGCCTTTTTGAGTAAATCCTTATAAAATCTTTAAGCAATAGCATTTAAATAATTTTGGTACTTCATATAAACAAAATCAAAGGCCAAACATCATAGAAAATCACATATAGAATTTAAGTCCCATTTGAGGTCACTTTACAGTGAGCTCTATCTTTTTAACATTGAACTCTTTCTTTTAATTAATTAGCCTCCCAAGTAACCATTTCTGGATACTTGGTTCAATGTATAACCTTAGGACCACAAGGAAAACTCCACATATCATCTACAAAAGAGAACACATACCATCATAGAAGTATAATACAACATAGATATAGATAAGTCAAGATCTTCATCATATAGTCAACAAGATCAACATCATGTATAAAGACTCATATCATGCACATCTTCATAACAAGTAGACAAATACTACAATGTCATGCATAAGGAGCACATACATAGTGACACGCATTGGAATTCCTATAACTTCCTAAGGAGCTGCTCGTGCAATGTCTAGATGGGTTCATTACTTCCACCTATCCTATGTAACCTCCCTTAAGACATTCTATTTAGGGTCCTAGTCATTTACTTCCATTGTCCATTTTACTTTAGGGAAACTATAGCCTTAAACGACATAGTCCATGTGATGCTAAACATGGAATCCGGTGTAATAGAACTCTACACCGAAAGGAGGTGGTATACCGGCCAAAGTAGAACAAAATGTGACATACCTTTCTTGGTGGATCCCCTAGCTAGTATCGTAGTTGGCAACATAGTTATGGAACTTGGAGGTACATGTGAAAACCCTCTTTATGCAAAGATTAAGAATTGTAGTTTTTCACTTATGGAAACCCAATATATGCCCATTGAGGCATTGTGGTTATCCACCTCATGAGATTTAAGGTGACCTACCTTCCGACCATAGGAAGGGACTCACATTCATATTCAAGTTCACTCGGTGCTAAGCTAAGTTCCTTTCATTGAAAACCTTCATTAACATTACTTTATAAAATGTTGGCTTAGGAGATTCACTCCCCATATTCTTAGCTCATAGGTTACCTTTCATAAACCTATATAATTTGAGAAAATCCTTTCACATGAACGTAGCATATGTATTAGCACTTATCTAGTTTAGGATACACTTGAGAACACCTTTCAAGGCTCGTCTATTGACTAGAATTTCATTCATGTGTGTGTATACATATATGTGAGCGAACCTTTCGCATAACACCTTAAATCACACATGTTTATATATCAATGCATAAGTCTATAAGTGAGACCATATGAGCAATCCTTTCATATTAACACATTAAGACACTATGAACACTCATACTTCATTATATCATATGCTTAACATCATAGCAGAAGACATGTTCATGACATGCCCATTCATTCATTTTCATGTACATAGAAACCAAACCTAGAAACTATCCTATCAAGGTGCACATGTGCAATGCATAGGCAAATTCCTTTACCCTTGCCCATACTAGTACACCTATAAAGTCATACTAGCTAATAAAACACATATCATGATTTCATAACACCATCTTAACATGCATAGTAGTAGACAATAGTGAATATGAGAAGTACCGTTCATTTAGACACCATGACCTATACTACTTGTAACATGCATGTAAGGTGAGTGTGTGTGTACATTAGTCAACACGATCACATAATGGATATCAACAACATATTGACGCAGCCACCCTCTTAGACCATAATACTCTATAAATCGTAAACCACAACACACAATTGCATAGGAGACAAGTAAACTTCATATTACACTTAAGACTCCTAACTTGTGCTATTCATGCATTCACATAGGGGTACATAGGTAAGGGATTTTTAACCATCTTGAATCATCAATGGCAGCACCTATACTTTACCCTTACATGGATATACACATGCTTACACAGTATCCATACAACGTAGATCACAACTAGAATAGGAAAGTAGGCACAATCTTCACATAGTATCATCATAGGCACATGCTCATATATTCATCAATTTGTCTTCATGGCCATGGTCAACATATATATAGATTGACGATAAAGTAAAAACCTTCACCATAAGTTGACCATACCACACAATGCCATACAAGGCTTCATCAACTACAATACTATAAGGAAAGTATAAGAGATAAGCATTCTTACCAGTTTCTCACCCATTGATCATCATTGATCAATGCACCTTGTTCATACATACTTCATATATAGGGTAGTAGCTATATGTACATTAATCATAAAAGAAACCATGTACAAGTCTCTATAAGATCATACTATAACATAATACAAGCCATCTCACATGTACTAGGAAGTAGAGAGTCCTAAAGCATCAACTAACCTCCCTAATTTAGTTCATCAATCATCATCTATCAATAATATAAATTTAGGGCAGTATATAAATATATATAAATAAAATCTAAATCATGCTTCATCTACCCTAGAATTAAGATCACATAACGTTCATTACAACATTCAAATTGTAGACTAGAAGAACCCAAATCAATTCATGCCAAGATTCCTTTTCTTTGATCATCAAGAATTCATACCCACATTCCAATAATATCATCAATATAAGACATTATATAAGGATAACATGCTCTACATGAAATCCTACTACCATTGCTATAACCTTTAGATCACAGTGAATATATTAGTTAAGTCATCAATGGAAAGTAGAAGAATCATAGGCTAACTAACATTGATCAACATGAATCACTTAATACAATTCAACCAATTTGTTAACTTAAGGAAGTAGCTATATCAACCACAACACAATCGATTTATACTTTTATTCCGTAAAAGGTCAACATTACAGTGATTTCATTGATAGCTAGGCTAGGCATGTTCAAACCTTCATGCATTTATTCACATGGGTAATTCATCAATGATTCACCATCAGTATACATAATATACAGTAGACATAAGCATATTAACATAATTGAATCAAAATCGACATGCATAATATCAAGATCATAAAGCCATACATAGGCTAAATTTGAGTTTGTGAAAGAGCATGGGTTCATCATGCAATTGGATTGAAAATCACGTCCAAATAAGTAGATAATCATTAATACATTCATATTATGCTTTTGAAATCAATTTAAGAAAGAAACCGTGGATAGAATGAAGAAGAAGAACTTTGATCATTCAAACTCTTTTGATAACATTGAGGTTAACTCTCTAGATGGAAGAATAACTAGAGATGAAGGATCACTATACCATTATCTACATTAAAACCTCTAAATCATGATGATTCATACATGGAAATATAAGATCCAAGCTTTTCTTGAGCTTCACCAACAATGGAGGTTCTAGAGAGAATATTTTTGGAGGGAAGAGTCTAATTTGGTGAATTGTATTGGGAGTGGGGTTGATCACGTTTTTACTCCCTTATATACACCCAAAAGTAGATATATAATCCTATTAGAATCAGTTTAGTACGTGGGGTGAATTTCCCATTCACCCCTTAAAACAGACGCAGATTTTAACTTACAGGCTACCATCGATGGAGCCATCTAAGGGCCGTTGGTCTGTTGACGGGCCGTGTATTGGCTTCCCTTATTTGGTCCTTGGCCCACTTTTGGCTTGAGACCTGCCCAAGATAAGTACCAATCGACGAGACCTCACCTACGGACCGTTGGTTGACCAACTGGCCATCGTTCGGTCCATCGATGGACACTGCCAAGGCAGTGTCTCGACCAGCCTTGGGGCCTTTTGCGGGGTACTTCATATAAACACAATCAGAGGCCAAACATCATCGAAAATCACATATAGAATTTAAGTCCCGTTTGAGGTCACTTTACAGTAAGCTCAATCTTTTTAACGGTGAGCTCTTTATTTTAATTAATTAGCCTCCCAAGTAACCCTTTAGGGATACTTGGTGCAATGTATCACCTTAGGACCACAAAGAAAACTCTACATATCATCTACACAAGACAAAATGTACCATCATAGAAGTATAATACAACATAGACATAGTTAAGTCAAGACCTTCATCATATAGTCAACAAGATCAACATCATGCATAAAGACTCATATCATGCACATCTTCATAACAAGTAGACACATACTACAATGTCATGCATAAGGAACACATACATAGTGACATGCATTGGAACACCTTCCTAGAACATCCTAAGGAGCTACTTGTGCAATGTTAGATGGGTTCATTACATCCACCTATCCTAAGTAACCTCCCTTAAGTCATTCTAGTTAGGGTCCTATTCATTTACTTCCATTGTACATTTTACTTTAGGGAACCTATAGCCTTAGCTAACATAGGCCATTTTATGCTAAACATGGAATATGGTATCATATAACCCCATACCGAAATGAGGTGGTCTACTGGCCAAAGTAGAACCAAATGTGACATTGCTTTCTAGGTAGTAACACTAGCAAGATCCTAGGTGGCAATATAGTTATGGAACTTGGAGGTATATGTGAAAACCGTCTTTATGCCAAGATTAGGCATTGTAGTTATTCACTTATGGAAACCCTATTTATGCCCATTGAGGCATTGTGGTTATCCACCTCATGAGATTTAAGGTGACCTACCTTCCTACCATAGGAAGGGACACCCACTCATAGTCAAGTTCACTCGGTGCTAATCAAAGTTCCCTTAATTGAAAACCTTCATTAACATTACTTTATAGAATGTAAGCTTAGAAGATTCACTCCCCATATGCTTAGCTCATAGGTTATAGATGAGAAGTCCTTTCATAAACCTATATCATTTGAGAAAATCCTTTCACATGAAAATAGCATATATATTATCACTTATCTAGTTTAGGATACACTTGAGAACAACTTTCAAGGCTCCTCTATTGACTAGATCTTAACCTATGCACAGTCATACTTCATCATATCATATACTTAACATCATAGCATAGAAGACATGTTCATGACATGTGCATTCATTCATTTTCATGTACATAGAAACCAAACATAGGAACTATCCTATCAAGGTGCACATGTGCAATGCATAGGCAAAGTCACATACCCTTGCCCATACTAGTACACCTATCAAGTAATCCTAGATGAGTAAACACATATCATGCTTTCATAAACATCATTTTAACATGCATAGTAGTAGACACTAGTGAATATGAGAACTACCTTTCATTTAGACACCATGACATATACTACTTGTAACATGCATGTAAAGAGAGTGTGTGTGTACATTGGTCAACATAATCACATAATGGATATCAACAACATATTGAGGCATCTACCCTCTTAGACCATAATACTCTATCAAGCGTACACCACACAACACACAATAGCATAGGAGAAAAGTCAACTTCATATTACACTTAAGACTCCTAACTTGTGCTATTCATGCATTCAAATAGGGGTACATAGGTAAGGGAATTTTAACCATCTTGACCCATAAATGGCAGTACCTGTAACTTACTAACATGGATATACCCATGCTTACACAGTAGCCATGCAACGTAGATCAGACCTAGAATAGGAAAGTAGGCATAATCTTCACATAGTATCATCATAGGCACATGATCATATATTCATCAATTTGCCTTCATGTCCATGGTCTAAACATATATAGATTTACAATAGAGTAAACACCGCCACGATAATTTTAACATACCACACAATGCCATACAAGGCTTCATCAACTACAATACTATAAGGAAAGTAGAAGAGGTAAGCATTCTTACCAATTTATCACCCTTTGATTAATATTGATCAATGCACCTTGTTCATCAACAATTCATATACAGGGCAGTAGCTAAGCGTACTTTAATCAAAAAAGAAACCATGTACAAGTCGCTACAAGGTCATCTCACATGTACTATAACATAATACAAGGCATCTCACATGTACTGTAACATAATACAAGGCATCTCACATGTACTAGGAAGTATATAGTCCTAAAGCATCAACTAACCTCCCTAGTTTAGTTCATAAATCATCATATATCAATAATATAAATTAAGGGCAGTAGATAAATAGATATATGTCAAATCTAAATCATGCTTAATCTACCCTAGAATTAAGATCACTTAAGGTTCATTACAACATTCAAATTGTAGACTAAAAGAACCTAAATCAACTCATGTCAAGATTCCTTTTCATTGATCATCAACAAGTCATACCCACAATCTATTAATATCATCAATATAAGGCAGTATATAAGGACAACATGATCTACACGAAATACTACTACCATTGCTATAACATTTAGATCACAGTGAATATACTATTTAAGTCATAAATGGAAAGTAGAAGAATCATAGGCTAACCAACATTGATCAACATGAATCACTTAATACAATTCAACCAATTTATTAACCTAAGGCATTAGCTACATGAACCACAACATAATAGATTTATACTTTTATACCTCAGAAAGTCAAAATTACAGTGCTTTCATTGATACCTAGGCTAGGCATGTTCAAACCTTCATACATTAATTCACATGGGTAATTCATCAATGATTCTCTATCAATATACATAACAGAAAGTAGACATAAAGCATATTACCATAATTGAATCACAAATCGATATGCATAAAATCAAGATCATAAAGCCATACATAGGCTAAAATCGAGTTTGTGAAAGAGCATGGGTTCATCATGCAATTGGATTAAAAATCACGTCCAAATCATTATATAATCACCAATACATTCATATTATGTTATATCAATTTAATAAAGAACCCATGGTTAGAATGAAGAAGAAGAACATTGATCATCCAAATTCTTCTAAAAACATTGAGATTAAATCTCTAGATGGAAGGATAACTTGAGATGAAGGATCAAAATACCTTTATATACATTAAAACCTTTAAAAATTTATGATTCATCCATGGAAATTCAATCTCCATGCTATTCTTGAGCTTCACAAACAATGGAGGTTCTAGAGAGAATATTTTTGGAGGGAAAAGTCTAATTTGATGAATTGTATTGTGAGTGGGGTTGATCACGTATTTACTCCTTCATATACACCCAAAAGTACCTATATCATACTATTAGAATCAGGTTAGGACGTGGGGTGAATTTTCCATTCACCCCTTAATTAAAACAGACGCAGACAGTAGTAACCTACATGCCACCATCGACGGAGACATCTACCGGCCGTTGGTTAGTCGACGGGCCGTGCATTGGCTTTTGTCGCGTGGTCCTTGGACAAATTTTTGCTTGAGACCTTTACAAGATAATTAAGAATCGACGAGACCTCACCTACACGGCGTTGGATGACCAACTTGCTGTCGTTTGGTCCGTCGGTTTACACTGCCAAGGCAGTGTCTTGACCAGCCTTGGGGCCTTCTTGTGGGACTTTTTGTGGGGCCCTTTCGAAGTTGTACCCAGACATTTTGAACGTAAATACAACCCTTAACAAGTTTTAGACCTTCCACATAAGTTTCACCCAAATAAAACACGTGAAACTTGTCCAAACAGGCTAGGCCCCATCAAGACACACGTTGAACGTCTTAAGGGCTATCTTTCGAACGCCTTAGACGTTCTTAGTCGTTTGACCTCCAAACTTCTCGAAACTTCATATACCATCTTTCAAAATAATTATAACTCATTTTAAGACTTAATAATCTCATTAAATACAGTATATAAACACATATGGAGACATGAGGGACGTAAGTGACTAGTCGTCGAACGTTTTGATCGTCCCTTGACGTTCGACTTCCGAATCACTTCAAACTTACACACTCCTCTAAAACATATTATAAGTAATTTTAGGACCGTATAACATCGATATAAACATGTTAGTCTCTATACACCCCATCTCATTTTTGGGTCTTATAGTAGATTTGTGCACCAGATTATTTTCTGCAGAATTCTTGGTTGTGGTCCCTGCACATTGAACACCCATTAAGATATTCTTTTTGTGTTTTTCTGGACAATATTGATAGACGGAACCTAATATAATCTCTATCAAAAATACAAAAAAAAATAATACATGAAGATGAGTAAAACAAAAATGAAACAAGAGAATGCAACTGTTCCTACAAAAAAAACCTATTGTTGGCTAGACGATACACCTTGGGTTGCCACCCAAGAAGCGCTTGATTTAAATTCGCGGCACGACGAAAGATCCTTGATTAATTAGACTTCATCGAGGCGATATTCCTCAACCACTTCATGGACACTCTCCGCATGCCCTATGTAAATCTTGATTCTTTGCCCATTGACATTGAACTTTTCCCCCTCCTTGTTCTCCAACTCAATCGCTCCATGTGGGAACACTTTACTGGTAAGGAATGGACCGTCCATTTGGACTTGAGTTTGCCCAGGCACAAGCGTAGCCTAGAGTTGAATAGAAGCACCAAGTCCCTAACCGCAAATTCTCGCTTTTCAATATTTTAGTCATGGTACTTCTTCATCTTCTCTTTGTAGATGGCTGAACTTTCATATGCTTTTAGGCGAAACTCATCAAGCTCATTCAACCAATTAAGTCTCTATTCCACTGCTTCATTCCAATCCATCTTCAATTTATTCATCTCCCACATGGACTTGTGCTCTAACTTAACTGGCAATTGACAAGTTTTCCCATATACAAGTTGGTATGGAGACATACCTATGGGGGTCTTGTATGCAGTCCGGTAGGCCCAAAGAGCATCATCAAGCCTCCTTGACCAATCCATTCTATTAGAGTTTATCGTTTTCAAACGGATTTGCTTGATCTCTCGATTGTACACCTCAACTTGCCCACTAGTCTATAGATGGTATGGAGTGGACACATTGTGGTAGACCCCATATTTCTCCAATAGCCATTTGAACAACTTATTGTAAAAGTGATATCCCCCATCACTAATAATGACCCTAGGTGTGCCAAATTTGGAGAAGATGTTTATTTTCAAGAATGTGGTAATACTCTTCCCTTCATTGTTAGAAAGAGCTACGGCTTCCACCCATTTTGACACGTAGTCCACTTCCACAAGAATATATTTCATCCCATGAGAACTAACAAACGGGCCCATAAAATCAATGCGCCATACATCAAAGAACTCAATCACTAGAATGGGATTTAAAGGGAGATCTTGCCTCTTCGAAATTCCTCCATCTCTTTGGCACATATGACATGACTGGGCAAACTCATGAGCATCATGGTGAATGGTTGGTCAATAGTACCCACACTGCAAAATCTTGTGGGCAGTCCAGATACCACTATGACGCCCACCATAGGCGAGAAGTGGCATGCCTCCAAAACACTTAGTATCTCCACTGCCGGCACGCAACGACGATTAAGCCCATCAGCACAACTCTTGTATAATTAAGGCTTATCCCTAAAGAACTTTTTCACATCATGCATGAACTTCTTCCTCTGATGGAAAGACAAGTTGACGGGACTATATCACTAGCTAGATAATTTGCAAAATCGGCGAACCATGGAATAAAATCATGAGAAGCGGACAATACATGCTCGTCAAGGAAGGTATAACCAATTTAAGCCTTTTCATCCAACTCTCACATAGCTTCATCCTCCAATCTGGACAATTTATAGGCAACTTGATTTTCAGTCCCTTTTCTATCTTTCACCTCAAATTGAAACTCTTCTAAGAGTAGCACCCATCTAATCAACCTTTGTATTGTCATCCTTCTTTTCCATCAAATACCTCAAAGCGGAGTGGTCACTATGCACTATGACTCTCGTGCCAAGAAAATAGGAGCGAATTTTTTTTAAATAAAATACCACTGCAATGAGCTCTTGTTCAGTCACAGTGTAGTTCTTTTGTACAGTATTTAGGGTCTTAGTTGCATAATAAATGGGGTGAAGGATTTTATCCCTTCTTTGTCCCAATACCACACCAAGATCAACCCCACTATCATCACACATCACCTCAAATGGTTTACTCTAATCTAGGATAATAATTATGGGTGCAGACACCAACTTCTCCTTCAAATCTCAAAATGCCTGCAGTCAAGATTCATCAAAACAGAATTTACATTCCTTCTCAAGAAATTTGCATAGTGATGTTCCATTTTTGAGAAATCTTTAATAAACCTCTTGTAGAAGCCGCATGTCCCAGAAAACTTCTCACACCTTTTACAGAGATGGGTGGAGGAAGTCTCTCTATAACTTCAACATTTGGTCGATCAACCTCTATCGCCTTCTCTGAGATGCGATGCCCCAAAACTATACCTTTTTTCACCATAAATTGACATTTTTCCCAATATAGCACAAGATTGCATTCTTCACATATATTGAAAACCTCGGCCAAGTGACTCAAACACTGATCAAAGGAGTCACCAACCACTGAAAAGTCATCCATAAACACCTCAATAGTCTCCTCCACCATGTAGGAGAATATCGATATCATACATCTCTGGAAAGTGTACGGTGCATTACATAAACCAAAAGGCATCCTCTTGAATGCAAACGTCCCATAAGGGCAAGTAAATGTGGTCTTCTCTTGATGCTCTGGGCAATAGAGATTTGATTGTAACCCGAATAGCCATCAAGAAAATATTACCATCCTTTTCCTGAGAGTCTATCTAACATCAGGTCCATGAAGGGCATCGAGAAATGGTCCTTCTCAGTCCATGCATTCCGTTTCGGGTAATTCATACAAACTCTCCATCCAATCACCGGCCTCATTGGAACAAGCTCGTTCCTCTCATTGGGCACTACTTTCATTCCCCCCCTTTTGGTCACACACTGAATAGGGCATACCTAGATACTATCTTCAATAGGATAGATTACTCTGACATCTAACCACTTAATGATCTCCTTCTTTACAGCCTCTTGCATAGGTGGATTCAAACGTCTATGGTGCTCAATACTTGGCTTTTGGTCGGGCATGAGTTGGATTTTGTGTGAACAAATACCTGGAAGGATCCCAATAATGTCAGCAATACTCCAACCAAAGGCTCGTTTGAACCTCTTCAACACTTCTACCAAAAATTCTACTTGTTGCACATTCAAATCCGATGCAATGATTACCGGCAAAGTGTCATACCTTCCCAGGAAACATACCTCAGATGAGGTTGTAAAGCCTTAAGCTCAAATTTTGGGGCCTCCTCAATAGATGGTCTCGCAAGTGGAGACTCGCGATGCTTCATGTCTGACTCCAATTTCTTTGGTTTGGACCGATATTCACCTCATTCAAAAGCCGCAACCAAAGACCCATACTCTTCGATGCCATCACTCTCAAAATTCATGATCACTGTGGCTAGTGCCTCAACACCAAGGCGCTCTTCAATTTGTACCTCAGACGTACTCTCAACCCTATAGGATATAACAGATACCGTTTAGAGCTCACCAATCTGCTTTATGGACCTACAAATGTTAAATGTTGCTTCTTCATTGTTCAACCTAAACTTCATTTGCCCTTTCTCCATGTCAACATAGGTGTGACCAGCAGCAAGGAACGGCCTCCCAATAATAATATGCACCTCAAAGTCCACCTCACACTCAAGAATCAGAAAATCAGCCAGAAATATAAATGAATCAACCTTCACGAGCACATCATGGAGTATCCCGATGGGCCTTTTCACTGTTTGATCGACCATCAGTAACCACATTGCAGTGTCTTTGGGTCACCCAAACCCAATTTCTTATAAATGGAGCGAGATATGAGATCTATGCTTGCACCTAGATCACATAGTTCATTAGTAAAGTGTAGTAAGCCGATGATACATGGAATGATGAAAGCGCCCGGATCTTCCTTCTTCTGCACAAGAGACGTTGTAGCAATAGCACTACAATACCGCATTTGGTCATCATCCTCAAAATTTACATATCTCTTCTTTGTAACCATATCCTTCATGAACTTTACGTAACCGAGCATTTGCTTTAAAGCTTCTATCAAAGGGACGTTTATGAAAAGCTGTTTTAACATAGTGATAAAACGTCGGTATTTACCATCCTCAGTCTTCTTCACCAATCTCTGAGGGAATGGTTGAGGTGGTCTAGAAATGGGGACCATTTTCTAGGGTGCCTCTGCTTCTTTCGCCACTTTGTCCACCAATTTACCACTAGTTTCCACCACCTCTACATCTTTTTTCATCTCATCTTCTACTATTGATGGCATAGGTGGATCAATAATATGCTTACCTCCTCGAGTACTGATTTCCATGCAATGTCTATCATTTTTAGGATATTGAATGGTATTGCTAGGAAGAGTTCCCGGTTGTCGTGGATTCACACTACTGGATAATTTGGGCAATTTGTAACTCAAGATGCTTAATCGAGACCTCATGTGCATCCACCTTTTGCCCAATATTAGCCAAATCACCTCTCAATTCCTTGGCGTGCTCATCACTAGCATCAAACCTTCTCATCATCTTCTGTAGCATATCTTCAACTCAAGCAATACTACCTCAACCATCCCTAGGAGCAACTTCTCAATTTTGATGAGGAACATAGGGTCCACTTTCATCATTTCTGTTACCATAGTTACCCCAGTTGAAGTTGTTTTCGCGGTTGTAGTTTCCATCTCGAACATACTGGCCCTCTCTGTTGTAATTTCCATAGTTCAGACCTTGATTTCCTTGACCTTGACGCTAATTCTCCTAATTGGATCCTCAGGCATTCGGTCAAAAATCCCCTATCTAATTATTCACTACATAAGTATCCTGTTCATAATAGTATTCATCCACTGGCGGTGGTGGTTTAGTAAAGTAATTCACCGCATTTACCTCAGCACCTCTAGTATACCAACCCAAGATCAGTTCTCTATTAAGCCATCTCATCACGAATCTCATCTGTGGCCGAATTGTCTCTAACTTGCACTGCAAAGGTGTTTCTCCTAGTATCCGACTTTCTAGTACTCCAAGTCATATTGTTGCGAGAGATTTTCTCCAACTTCTCTGCAATCTCTGCATATGTACACTCACCATAAGAACCACCCGCATTAGTATCAAGCACTGCCTTATAATTATCATCTTGTCCCTGATAAAAGTACTCTTTCATCAACTCATCATCAATGTGGTGGTTTGGGACACTTCTAACGAACGCAATAAGTCTATCCCAAGAGCTACTCACAGACTCCCCATGTAGTGCCATAAAGTTGTTCACTCTATCTTTATGTTTGAGCTATTTTGACATTGTCTGGTACCGTGCTAGGAACACCTCCTTCAACTGATCCCAACTATAGATAGAATTATAGGGAAACACAATAAACCATATCGCGACCTTTCCCGTCAGTGATAGAGGAAACACTCTTAACTTGATGACGTTCATGTCCAAGTCTGGCCTCCCTACACAACTCTTGCACACCGACCTCAGTTTGGCTATGTGAGCATGGGGATCATAAGATGGTATCCGTTAAAACAAACGACTCGCGGTGAACAATTGCGTCAGACTACTAGCTACCATGAACGTGTGTCCCTGTGGTAGAGGAGGTAGGACAAGAGGCCCATCAAAATCAATGATATTGACGTTTCCCTGATTGAACTCTTGAGGGCGTGGGATGGGAGGTTGCATCATCAAAGAATCATCAACTGGATTTTCCACAACTACTTGATTGTGAGCATCAACTGGTGGTGGAGGCTGAAGAATGATCCTATCACCTAGATTAGCTGGGTTCTGCTGATTATTCATTCTTTGTAGTGTCCGATTAGTTCAGGATCGAATAGATGTATTGGTTCTCCTAGCTCCGTGTACTTGGCATACACTAGAGCTAGACCTGAGAGAAACCAAAACAAAAGAAAAAAAAGTAAAATTAGGAAATTGTTGACTAAAATTAAGTAATGTTATTAAAGTTAATCGGCAGAATGGTCTGGTGGACCCTTATACTTGTATAGGATTGTATTCTGGATACTCCTACTTACCCTTTTGTCATCTAGACCCCTGAACGTAACCAAAATGAGATTTTTAAACCCCTCTGACCATGTGTGTAGTTCACTCTCCCTTACATAAATGACATGACATATCCACATCAGATATATTAATACCATGTCATAATTAGTTAAAATTTATTTTTAAATTGTTAACCAAAAATGTTACTCCATAAAAGAGATAAAAATAAGAAGTTTCTAGTTTAAAAGTTAAAATAAATTTGTTTCATCTATCACCATTCCTTCGCGTCCGTCAACTCACAACAACCATTAACGCCATCTTCTTTCCCCTAATTCCTTTCTTCTTCAGAAAATGAAAATGAATATCAGAAAACCACAAGTTGGTTCTTTCTTGGTAGGTAGCATTTGACTAACTAACCTAAATCGATAACGTTTTCTTAATGTTGAATTGTCACTGATTTTTGAATCTCAAAGAACAAGACAACACACAGTTAAGAAAAAACCCAGATTGAACATTGAAAAAATACTCTCTTCTCAATTTCACTTATCATCAATCACTTAAAAAAAATCTACTCAACCATCATGGAATAGTCATAACTATCAGAGCGAAATCGCTCAATTTCTATCAACATCATCACTCAAATCATCAAATAACCACCATTGAAGATCCTTAACTTCTGGAGCGAAACCTCCATTGAATGCTTTGTTCAACATATGAAAATTTGACATCGTTAAAACTCATAGAAAAACACCCAACTAAGGTGGACAGGAGTTCACCAAG
The DNA here is from genome assembly GCF_001406875.1 of Solanum pennellii. Classification (NCBI taxonomy): domain Eukaryota; kingdom Viridiplantae; phylum Streptophyta; class Magnoliopsida; order Solanales; family Solanaceae; genus Solanum; species Solanum pennellii. The sequence goes on from NC_028647.1 coordinate 15,632,720, forward strand.
CACCATGGTTAATCACCACTTACATAAAAAAAAATCATGGAGCTAAGAGTAGGAAACATGAAAAAAAGAAGAGAAATTGTAGAAAGAAAGAGATTAGAATAGACTAAAGGTTGGGATTATTTTTCCTTTTTTTAATTTAATATTTTCTAAAGCAAATTGAATGCTCTCACTCACCTTTTAAAATGTGATAGCACGCGCTATGATGAGTTGGCAAAAAAAATTGCCACATAATCTAGGTCAATGGTCAAAGGGCTTTAAAAATCTCATTTTTGTTAGGTTTGGGGGTCCTGATGACAAAAGGGTAAGTAGGAGTATCGATAATACAGTCCTATAAAAGTACAAGGGTCTACCATACCATTTCGCCAAAGTTAATCTAAAAGCCACTTTATCTAGAAGCGGTGCCAAAATTTGATACTCTCAAATTACACCTCCCTAAAGAAGAATAAGTGGTCGTATCAAGTAAAGAACCAAACTATTAGGTTGGGGTAGATCCCACGAGGAAAATGGTTTAGACATAACTTCAATGTACTATTACTTCTATTTAGTCAAGTTCTTTCCAAAAATAGGTAATTAAAGCGGGGGGGGGGGGGGTTTTGTGAAACAAAAGTATTTTAATATTGCTAAATAAAACAAGTAACATGAGCAAATCTTTGGTGTTTATCAATTTGTGAGACAAAATTAGGTGTAAGTGTTCCCCATAGGTTCATAACGCGGCATTCCTAGCTATGACAATTCTTCCATAGCGTTTTACATGCAAAGTGTTAAGTTAGGTATCTCTAAATCCTTGGTTTGTCATTTAGATAATTTCACCCGTACCTTGGTCCGCCTATGTGAGTCTAAGTTACTAACACTAACTTTACTTCATATTAAGCATCATATTCGATGTATGTCTTAGGTATTACGTCACACCAATCGAAACTAGCCTATTAGATAGTATTCCACTAAATCTATATTGATAATGCTTTTCCTATTAACTACCTCCTTGGTTCGAAAAATAGTATAAGGCGAGTTCTAACGCATGCACTTGTTAAAAAGACTTCAAAGATAAAGAATTATCAATGCATGCAATAACCTATTTGAGAATTGTTATTAAGCTAGGTTTGCTTAATCACCCATGGTTCCCACAACCCTAGTTGTGTATTTAGTTACAAATTCATAGAAGAACACAATTCATATTGGATAAGCAATAAATCATGAACTTACTTTGACAAATATAAAGAAAATCCAGAAATTCAACTTGAAACCGTAAAAATCACTTGAAAACCAAATCAGGAAATTTGAATTAATGCCACAGTTGCAAAAACAAATCTCCAAGAACAAACTAAGGAAAAATAGAAATAGAATCCGACCCCAAAAATGAGATTTTACATCCTATTTATAAAATAGATTGTCCTAAAATAAAAGGAATTCAGATAAGGAAAGTTGTCCAAAAATGCCGTTTCAATCGATGGCCCCCAAAGATGGTCCGTCGATGAAACGATGGACCGTCGACTTCCTCTATAAGTCCAGACTTAGCATTTCTTTTTTTTTTTCATATTTCAATTAGTATCTTCTCTGATTCAATCGACGGACTGACTAACATCACAGTCCGTCGATGCCTTCCATCATTCCATACCTAGATTTTCTTCAACTTCGATTATTGAGATATTTTTTGATTAGATCGACGATTTAACAGGACGATGCATCGATCAATCGACTGGCCGTCGATCATTTCGGAGCCCCACACTTGGTCAAATTTACCTTAGTTTCTCCAGATGCCTGAACTTCCAGTCGACGGTCACCATCTACGGTCCGTCGATGGGACGACGGTCCGTTGAAGGCCTTCATGGGTTACCTCTGCACTAAATCTTAGCTGCCTTCTGCATTTTGGTTTTGGACACCTTTTAGCAAAACAAAGATAAACATGTTTAAATCACTAAAAAAGGCTATAGACACACACCAATCTTAAGGAAAAAGCATTGAAAGTACCGTGAGACCTTGATACATCAGACCTCCAAGAGGTCAAGTACACTGTGTTGCTTCTAGAGGGTGCTCCCTGGTCGTGAGAACACTCAAGACATACATAACAAATGGAGAAGACACAACTCATAATCCTATGCAAGACTCCTATCATGATCAAACTTCTAGGAACTCTTTAGTTTCAAGCTCAAGTACGAATAGAAGGACAAGATAGGGATATCTACCACCTTACTACTCTCATCACCATCCCCCACTTAGGGTAAACTCATTTAAGAGCATATTAAATCCACCTTAGGAGAACTTTGACTTTAAAATATCAATAACTAAGCACATCACCCCACTCTTGGTAACTAGGCTTAAGCACACCTCCATCAATATCACCTAAAGGTGATTTCCATCATAAAGAAGTTCAAAGGGACTAATCATAGGAACATCAAGGTCACTCTAAACCTTACAATCTAGGCATATTATCCTCCACTTGGTGTAAGCCTAATCACATAATGCCCTTAAACACCACGGTCAAGGCAAGTCAAAACAAACCTATATACTTCTCGTACAAGAAGGTTTAACATCATTGAGGGTCTTCACTCCTAATCCCATATAAAGGAGCCTACTAACTCAGTCATCAAAGGCCACAACATTAAGCATCATCATCCCTCTAAGTTCAACACATAAAGGAAATCCATTACAATCATGTTAGGTCATACATCCTAACCACATAAGATCTCAACTATACCATGAATACCAAGGGTCATAAAAAACATAAGGGAAACACTAGAGAAGACTTGGCCATAAAAGACTCTTTCTTTTCCTTGCAATACTAAGGTAAGGTAACATATAGGTCATTCCAACCCACATCATCACCCTAATATTTAAGAACACTATCTCACTTTCTAAGATCAAGTCTATACAAAGGAGTCCAATCAATACTAGGCAACTATGAGGCATCACACATATACATGATTGCATCCTTACCATTTAACACATTCCTTCTAATGCATTTTAAACTCAAACCATAACATTATACTACCATCATGCATACTCATAAAGCAACTCATTATTCAAAAAAGGAACTCAATTAAACTTTAACAACTTTTAACAAGTTATAACCATATCATAACATAAATCTTCACATAATATGTCATATCACCTAAATCACATTAATAGACGTAGATGGAATCACATCAACATATATCAAGGTTCACCTTCACACATACTCATTAAATGATATAACCAAGATAAGCATAAAAACTCACCTTTTCTCCCTCAAACATAGAGATACCATCTGATCTAAGCAATCACATCTAAAGGACCACCAGACAAGAAAACATAAGAGAGAGATCTTATAGAGTTAAATTATATGGCACGACATGATAATAGTGAAGAAGGAAAACTCTATCGTCCTATAGACTCTCGCTCTTAGATGTGTCGCAACTCACCACCGATGAATGAAACTCTACTAGATGTGGCAATATGAGACTTTGGACCCTAAAAAACCACTTTTATAGCCTCGTGCTCTGATACCAAATTTATCATGACCTGGGAGCACCCCCTAGAAGTAACATAACGTACTTGACCTCTCAGATGTCATACACAAGCCCTTAGTTATCATTCATCACATTATCATAGGTAAATATAGCGGAAAATTTAAAACTTTCATAGAACATCATATGCTAGAACAGCACTTACATTATATATATAAGATATCATATTTACATAGTAGACTATAAGTCTCTTTGTCATCTTAGACTCAACATCATTAGAGTAAATTAGGGACACGAACCTTATATCATAAAATATTACTAATTTATTACATAACTTTACATAAAACATGACATATGCATTCTTTGAAATTAAGGATCACTTTCCATGAGCTTGGGAAACACATATCAAGCCCTTCACCTTAGCGACATCCTTTAAGCATCCATAACCTACACTTTGTCTAAAAAGGTGAAGAGGAGTGGTGTTAGTACAAGAATGCACTATGTATGACAACCATGCAAAAACATGCATTTAAAGAGGACATTTTTACTTTGAAACTATATTTCATGCCTTTTGTGAAAACTTCATAAATCTTTGATACCATAAGCATTATACAACTCACATACTTCATATAGGCATATACAATAGTCATAATATCACATAGAGTCATACATTTTATCTACGGCACATTTAGCATCACTTTATAGCAACTACTTTTCATTTACAGTAAGTTCATTCTTCATTCACAGTAAACTCACTCTTTCCTTAACTCCTTAACTTCCCAAGTAACCCTCTAGTGATACTTGGTGCAATGTATGAATAATGTCTCATTCAACTATCCACACTAAAGCATAACCTTAAGTCCACAAGGTTATCATACATACGACCTTCATTAACCCAACACATACATTCAGAGAACCATTTCATTTAACCAGACATAGACTTTACATTTGACCCAACATACTCTATGGATCACATACATTCCCAAGTGATAAGTACCTCATAGACATAAGTTTCACATATAAGGACCACAATCTAAGACAACCCCTAAGTCATACTAGTGCAATGTGTCTGTAGCATCCCATGATACTACTTCCACAACCTGTACCTAAGAAATCACCCTAGCCTAGGGATAACATACTTAACAAGTGATAACACTTTCCTTCATAACTAGACATAACGAACATACTTCATAGTATCATATAAGGACTTCTTTCCTTTACTACAATCTTAGTCTTAACTCATTTAGTTCATACCATAAGTAAACCACCCTCATAACCCCTTGACAATCTTATGTGTACAATGTACACATGGAGTCCCATACCCCCGCAATCTTATGTGCAATTTACATTTATAAACATAATTCATATCTTCACCTAGAAAAGTCACTTAACGATGCACTCATACAATTCAAACATAATATCACATAAGTCTTACTTGCATACATATACTAATCTCATCCTTTCTTGAAGATCATTTGTGCAATGCATGGGTAGGGCCCATGGTCCTACCTATACTAAGTAATCCCTTCAAGGATTTGTGATTAGAGTCCATAATCTTATATTAGTTTATTAAGTTTGAGAGACTTAGCCATAACCGACATAGACCATGTGAGATACATGGAAACTGATGTTATCCTCCCACACCGAAAAGAGAGGGTTAACACTTTCCTAAGGTTTAACCAATGGTATATAGCTATCTAGGTGGTATCTAGAATCTATAATCTACGGGGGCACATAGTTATGAAACAAGGAGATTGCTTCTAGAAACCTTGACTTACTAGCGTGGAGGTTTCCATCTCATGAGACAACATCTATGTTGGGAACCCGGACTTGCTAAACGTGAAGGTTCTCGTGTGGAAAGCTGGACTTACTAAACATGAAGCCCCCACTCTCATTTGTCATGTTCACTCAGTGCTAAGATCTAACTCCCATTTTAAATATATTTTAGCCTTTAATGCAATAGGTAAATATGAGGCTTTACGAGCTTGCTCCTTCATACATCATATTGCTCAAAGGATTCTATGATGAGAATGTCCTTTCATCATAGACCCTACTTCATGTGGGAATGCCCTCTCACATGTTCATACAATAATATATCATGTGTTGTTGCATATAATGTGAGATATACCTTTACATAACACCCCTTATCACACATGTTCATAACCTCATCAATCATATATTTCACTTGCATAAAATTAGGTAATGATTCATTGGAAATTTACCATTTCCTTAGTCATCATAAATCTATCCTATTTATAGTCATGCATGAAGTGTGTGTACATTGGTCAACATTATTACTAATGTATATCCACATCACCTTGAGTCATTCACCCTCTTTATACCATAACGCACATCCGAGCATAGACCACACATCACATACTAGCATAGGAGACAGGACAACTTCAACACTTGCATTCATGACTCCTAACTTTGGGTAATATCACACATTAATATAGGGGTACATAGGTAGGGGTTATTCACCATTTATACTTCATTATTGTAAGCACATAGACCATACCAAACCCTATCAAGTTCATTCAAACGTATTAGACATTATCAACACCTAGAACATGATACTAGATTAAGAGATTAGGCATGCTACTTCACTTTGTGTGATCATCATAACCACACATTCATAGTTCATAAATTTGAATTCAAGTACATCATCAACACGTAGAATGATTGACGATAAAGTAAACACGCCACCATAAGTGGATCATACCACACAATGCCATACAAGGCCAATTCAACTATCAATTCTATAGAGAAGTACTGGATATAAGGACAACGTACTATTTCTCCAAGATTTGATCATCATTGACCAAGAATATACTTCACCAACAATTCATATATAGGAAAGTAGGTAAAAGTATGATATCATTAACGATATCATGCTTCAACTATCCTATAATTGAGATCACATTGAATACACTACATTAGCAATCTATAGAATGTAGAAGAACATAGGTCAACCTTACCAATTCTTCTAGCCTTGATCCACATTGGATAAATTTCACATAATTCACCATCAATAAACATAATAGGCAATAGCTATAAGAAATTCAACATGCTAGAATCATAATTCAATCAAAGAGAATCAAGATCACAATGCCCATAATATAGGCTAATTTGAGAATTTGAAGGAACATGGGTTCATCATGAAATTGGATTAAAACTCACTTTAAAATCAGTGCATTGACATAAATTCATAATAATCATGCTTTTCAAATAAATTTAAGAAAGAAACCATTGCTAGATTCAAAGATAGGAGGTTTGATCAAGAACATTCATTGAAATTATAGGAAGGAACTCCTTAGAAGGAAGGTTGACTAAGTATGAAGGATCACAATACATCACTGCATGAAAATACCATGAAATATTGATGAAGAATACATGGTAATCCAATCTACAAGTTTTTCTTGAGCTTCATCTCCAATAGAGGTTTCTAGAGAGGTTTCTTTTGGAAAGGGAAGTCTAGTTTTGAATAATGAATTGGGTATGGGGTTTTGATCTTAATAACTAACTTAATATACCCAAAAATACCAAAATTAAATGCCTAGGGTCAGGTTAGGATGTGGAGTGAAGTTCGCATTCATCCCTTAATGAAACAGTGCACTTGGCAGCAATTGGAGGCTGCATCGACGCCACCAAACGGTGCGTAGTAACCCCATTGACAGGCCGTACTGGAAGCAGTCGTTTGAGTCTTAGGGTTGTCATTTGTCTTGAGCCTTCCCAATGCTAAGTGTTGTAACAGGCCTCTCCATCGATGGGGCGTTACCAAGCCTACTAGCCATCGTTCTTCGGCGTAGGTAGACAATGCCAAGGTAGCGTCTAGCAGTGTTTGGGTCCTCCTTGAGGGCCTTTTGAGGGAACCCTTGGGGAGTCGTGCCCAGCAGTTTCCAAAGAAAATACACTCATAAGCAATTTAAAGACCTTACATATAAATTTCAACGAAAACTAACACGAAAACATGTCAAGACACACAGGCACGTCTCAAGGCAAACTTTCAAACTTCATTGGACGTTCTTGGACGTTTGACCTCCAAATGGCTTCAAATTAAGCATGTGTACTGTAAAACACTTATTTAAAATATTATAAACCTTTTTAGACACATGTGAGTCTGTAATCACCTTAATTAATTTTGAGGGTCTTATAAAACATATCGGTGAATGCCTAGTTTTGACAGACAATTGCTATGGGTGTGGTAAAAATGGTGACAAGGTTAGAGATTTATGGAATGTGAAGGGGAAATACAAGAGGAGTGGTCAATCAAGTGTTTCTAATGTTGATGCTCCAACAAAGAATCACTTTTATCCTCTCCGTTCTAGGGGTGAATAAGATAATTCTCCCGATGTGGTGACCGATATATTACAAGTCTTCTCCATAAATTTCTATGCTTTACTTGATCTGGATGCTACCTTGTCGTTTGTTACTCCTTTGGTAGCTAAAAAGTTTAATATTTTGGTCTATATCTTAAATGAACCTTTTATGGTGACTACACCGGTAGGTAATTCGGTGGTTGCAAAAAGGTATACAGAAATTTTTCTATAATTTTGCCCAATAGAGTTACCTATGTTGAATTAGTAGAACTTGATAAGGTTGGTTTTGATGTGATTTTGGGAATCATTAGGTTGCATGTTATTTTTCTTCCATTGATTGTAGGACAATAGTTGTCAAGTTTAATTTTCCTAATGAACCCGTAGAAGGGGGAAAATCCTATTCCTACAGGTCATATCATTTCCGGTCTAAAAGTAATGTAAGATGATCTCTAAAAGGTGTTTATACCATATTGTAAGAGTAAAAGATTTAGACTCCTAAATTCCTCCCATTGAGTTAGTCCTCGTAGTGAGGGAATTTCTGGAGGTCTTTCCTAATGAACTTCTTAAAATTCCTCCCGAAAGGGAAATTGATTTTGGTATATATTAGCTATCGGATACAAATCCCATTTTAATTCCTCCTTATCGATGGCTCTGGTTAAATTAAAAGATTTAAAGGCTCAACTGAAGGATTTACTAGACAAAGGCTTCATTCAACCAAGTATTTCCCCATGGGGTGCTCTGATTTTATTTGTGAAAAAGAAGGATGGGTCCCTTAGGATGTGTATTTACTACCGACAACTCAATGAGGTGACCATTAATAATAATATATCCTCTCCCTCGGATCGACGACTTGTTTTATCAACTCCAAGTAGCAATCTACTTTTCCAAAATTGACTGAGGTTGGGATATCACCAACTTAGAGTGAGAGATGAAGATATTCCAAAACGTCCTTTCGAATAAGATATGGTGACTATGAGTTTAGAGTGATGCCTTTTTGATTGGCTAATGCTCCGATGGAATTTATGGACCTAATGAATAGGGTGTTCCGGAATTACCTAGATGCCTTTGTGATTGTCTTCATAGATGACATGTTTGTATATTCGAAGAATGAGTGTGAACATATGGACCATTTGAGAGTGGTGTTACAAGTATTGAAGGAACACCAATAATTCACCAAATATAGAAAATGTGACTTTTGGTTAAGGTTGGTGGCGTTTCTTGGTCATGTCATCTCTAGTGAGGGTGTAGAGGTTGATCCAAAGAAAACCAAGGAGGTTAGAAATTGGCCTAGACCTTTGGCTCCAACTGATATAAGAAGCTTCTTGGGTCTAGCAAGGTACTATAGGAGGTTTGTAGATGCTTTTGCATCTATTCCATCTCCTTTGACCAAGTTGACCCAAAATAATTTGAAATTTGAGTAGTCGGAGGCATGTAAAAGAAGCTTCAAAATCTTGAAAGATATGCTTACCACCGCTCCGGTGTTGACTTTATCAGAGGTACAAAGGGTTTCGTGGTATATTGTGATGCATCCCAAATGGGATTGGGTTGTATCCTTATGCAACACAGGAAGGTTATAGTCTATGCCTCTAGGAAACTCAAGGTTCATGAGAAGAACAACCCAACTCATGATCTTAAGTTAGCAGTCGTGGTGTTTGCCTTGAAAATATGGAGGCACTACCTATATGGTGTTCATATTGATGTGTTTACCGGCCACAAGAGTCTTCATTGTGTGTTTACTCAAAAAAGAGCTAAATCTTTGACAATAAAGGTGGTTGTATTTGTTGAATGATTACGACATAAATGCTCTCTACCACCCCAATAAAGCCAACATGGTTGTGGATGCTCTAAGTCTTATGACCATGGGTACCGTCACAGGCACGACGGACTGTCATAAGCTCCGTAGGTGGTCTCTTCTGCATTTTTCCGCTCAAAATCTCCGCATTTAGCTTTTGACAGATTTCCTGCAAAACAAAGAGAAACTTATATCAAAATTAGCACAAAAAGGCTTTTGGACACACTAAACTTAAGGAAAAAGTATTAATTATACCGTGAAACCACGGTATATCAGTAGTGTGTCTAATGGGGAAGAAGACAAAAAATACTTAGTGAAAAATATTCATAGGTTGGCTCATTTGGGTGTTCGATTGGAAGATTCTCCTAATGGTGGTTTTATGGTCCATCTTAACTCTGAATCGTGTTTCGTGATTGAGGTGAAATCTAGGAAACACGTTGATCCATCATTGATAGAGTTAAAGGAATTGGTTCTTGGTAAGCTTAATGAGTCATTCTCCTTAGGGGGATGGTGTCTTGAGGTACAAAGAGAGGTTGTGCATGCCCAATGTGGATGATGTGAGAAATCGGATTCTAGAGGAAGCTCATGGCTCCCATTACTCAATTCATACGAGTTCTACTAAGATGTATCATGAACTTAGAGAAGTATTTTGGTGGGATGGCTTGAAAAGGGACATAGCAGAATTTATTGCAAAGTGTCTGAATTGCCAACAAGTGAAAGCCGAGTGGATTACTTTAAGAAATACAATTTCCCACTTGGAAGTGGAAAGACATTAATATGGACTTCGTAATGGGTACGCCTCGGACACTAAGGCAAAATGACTATATGGGTTGTTGTGGATAGGTTGACGAAATCCGCTAACTTTATTTTCTTAAGTCTACTTATTCGGCGGAAGAGTATGCAAGAATCTATATCAATGAGATTGTGAGTCTTCATGGGATCCCTTTATACATCATTTTGGATAAAGGTGCTCAATTTACTTCTCGATTTTAAAAGTCATTCCAAAAAGGGTTGGGTACTCAATGGAAATTAAGCACCACTTTTCATCCCCAAACGGATGGTCATGCGAAGCGTACGATTCAAACCCTTGGGGATATGCTTAAAGCTTGTGTTATAGATTTCAAGGGAAGTTGGGATGAACCCTTTTTTTTGGTTGAGTTCTCTTATAACAATAGTTACCACTCGAATTTATCCATGACTCCTTTTGAGGCTTTGTATGGTAGGAGATGTAGATCTCTGGTTGAGTCGTTTGAGATTGGCGAGCCTTCACTTTTTTGTCTGGAATCAATTTATAAGACTTTGGATAAAGTTCATATGAACCGATTGAAAATAGCCTATAACCAACAAAAGTCTAATGCCGACCATAGGAGAAGAGATTTAGAATTTGAAGAAGGTGATAAGGTGTAATTGAAAATTCCACCTATGAAAGGGTTGATGAGGTTTGGCAAGAAAGGAAAACTTAGTCCTCGTTATGTGGGTCCCTACAAAATTATACAAAGGGTTGACAAGTTTGCATACGAGTTGTGATTACCTAGTGAGCTAGCTTCGGTTCAATCGGTATTCCATGTCTCCATGCTTAAGAACTGCATTGGTGACCCCGAGTCAATTCTTCCTATTGAGGGTCTAAATGTGGATGAGAGTCTCTCTTATGAAGAAGTTTCGGTGACAATCCTTGATCATCAAGTGAAGAAGTTGAGGAACAAAGAGGTGGCCTCCGTAAATAGGTTATGGATAGACCACCTAGTTGAGGGAGTAACATGGGAGGTCGATGATGACTTGAAGTCCCGTTATCCTCATCTCTTTGCTAATTAAGGTTAGTTTTTCCTATTAATAATGAATAAATCTTAATTTGACTTGTTTGGCAATGATATGCATAAGCGTGGTAAAAGGTTTTTGTTAAACTGAGTTTTCATGGAAAAATGCTCTATTGCTTGATTTGCATTTATTTGTGCATTTGGTATGTTGTTGCCTTAATGAAATGATATTGAGTATGTTGATGTGTTTTGAAAGGAGTTTTGGAATAACTGATTTTTGATGTTATGTTGAGCTCATGTTGTTATTGAGAAGGTAGTTCCTCATGTAATGATTTTGAGATCTTATGTGTAGAAATTGATGTTTTGAGTTTCTATATGTAAATTCAGAGTGGTTATGTTGATTTGAGTGGTAAATCATGTTGATTATGTATGTTGTTGGTTGGGATGCTAGTACTGAGTCTATTCTTTCCCCACAAATGATTTTTAGTGTCATTCGGGGACGAATGTGCCTTGGGGGGGAGGAGAGATAATGTAACACTCCGAAAGTCTATGATCTACCTTAGAGCCTCACATTATGAGCTAATACTCGTATCACTGTTTTAAGAACTAAAATAATGTAGATAAAATATTTAGGAGGTGTTGGAGTTAAAACGTCAAAGAACATCCACGACGTCTGGTGAACTTGTAACATTGACTAGTGTGGTGTCTTGATGGTTTTAAGGAGGTGTATAACGGATTAATCATGGTTAGGTGATGAGAATGGTCATAGGTGCTTAATAGGGGTTAAATGTAAGATAATCCAAGTGAGGATTGACATCCTTCAAGGGCAAGCCAAAGCCAAAAGGCTAAGGCTGCTTAAGAAGGGAGGCTACTGCCTCACTCTTCAAAAGCATGACCACGACCAAGGTGGGGAGCTTGTGAAGTTTTTTTTGCCATGGGGAAAAAGAGGTCATTATACCTAGCTATTGGCCAAGGCTCCAGGAGCCACTTGACGACTCGTGGTGCACTTGACTGAAGAAGTGGGGCAACCGTTAAAATGCCTTAGCCAATTGAGGTGTGTTTGGCAAGGCGTTGGTGAGATACTGCGTAACAACATCACGATCCACTTAATGGGACGTGGTGCATATTTACGGAAGGGAGCAAGGTGTCTCGTGGTCTTGCCTTAAAAGGAAAAACAGAGATGGCTCATTTGGAGGAGCTACATCCTCACCTTCCAGGACCACCACCACGATCCATCACGCACTTAACGGACCGTGAAGTGGGGCATGAAGGTGGACGAGGGCTAAAAATTAAAGTGAAGTGGACTTCCGTTTTTGAAGTCCAACTTAATACGGGGTAGTTTGGGTATTTTGCGAGTGGACTATATATTGACTTTAGGTCAAAAGTCATTCATTTTCCCAGTCCAAAACACAAGCCCAAATTTTTCCCACTTCTCTGTACTTTCTCTCTCCATCCATCCTCCATTTAAAGAAGAAGAAGCTTGAGGAAGAAGACAATGTCTCCAAGATTTTCACTCAATTTTTATGGACAAAGCTTAATTAAGGTATGGGTTCTTCACTCTTGAGTTTCCTTTCCCCAAGAGTTTCTCTCAAAGTTGATTTTCAAATTATCCAAATCTTAGAGTTTTCTTTTACAAATGAGTTTTCTTCTAGAGTCGAAATTGGTGGATAATTGTGATGAATTATTATTGCCTATGATTAATTAAGTATATATTAATGAGAAATAGATATCAATTAAGTGAATTTTGTATGTATCAAGTCCTCCTCCCAATTTTCCCAATTCTTGGTTCTTGCTTGTACATTGATGGATGTAGGTGAAGGTGTGGGTCGTAATGCTTGTTATAGTTCGTTTATGGATTGTCTAGTACCTTTTTGCTGTTGGGATTGGACCTAGTTCTTAAATAATTCATGAAAGAATCCTTTCCTCTAAATCCTTGATATGTGATGAACTTGTAGATGATTAGTGTTATCCAATTGATTATGTTATTGTTCAATTCACTATATTATGAGCATAGTGATGTGGTTGTTGGATAACTGTGATGGATTTATGATAAGATCTTGAAGGAAGCTTATGACGGTGAATTGGTAAGACCTTGTGATCTTGATCCTTATTTCAATGATGATGTTCCATGGAAGTATTCATATGTGATCAGATTGAGCAGGTAATGGTATGCTGAATGTAGTTAAAATGTCATGACTATATGAATTGTGAGACGATGATATAAGGTTGATTGTGAATTACTTATATGCCTTATTATGAAATGATGATGATGATATGTTGATCTCACAAATGAAGGGTTGTAATGAAATGACTTTCTCATGCAATTCACAATGAGCTAATGATTATGATATAGAAGGGGTTAGTCTCTTATGACCTAAACTAAGCTATGATGAATACTAAAGGCATAAAGACATTTCAAAAAAGGGACATTAGCTTAGCACCGAGTGTACTATATGTGAGATGTGTCCTTTTCCAATGTGGGAAGGTAGGTTTTTTATTGTACTCATGAAATGGAGACTATAATGCAATGTGCAAAAAGAAGGTCCCAAGTATATCTCCTAGTTCTTGAACTATGTTGCCCCCATAGGAATACTAGCTAGTGGATCCTCCTAGATGATATGTTCATATTTTTGTACTACCTTGGCAAGTAGTCCACCTTCTTTCGGTGTAGGTTTTAATGACACCGGATTCCACATTTAGCTCTTGTGGTCTATGTCAGTTAAGGAAAGTGTTCCTGAAAGTAAAATAAAGCAATAAAGTGAACACTAACTAGGGTGACTTAAGGGGTTTTACTTAGTCTTTATAGGGGTATGGGACTCTATACATAGGTTGCACTAGTTGGCCTTGAGGGAAGTCCTAGAAGGTTGTTCTGATGTTCTTACAAAGTAAATGTTATGCATATGTTGACTTTACATATTTATGATCCTATATGATGTTTTTTTCATGTATGGACATGTTAATTAGTCTATATTGCTAAATATGATGATGACTACTCTTTATTCTATGTTATGTGGTGGTAGGCATTGCTTCTGATCCTTTGTTGGGTTTACTTGGTTGAGTAAGGTTATGGGGCTTTACTTGTTCATTGCACTTGTATACTTGATGGTGGGTTATGAGTAAGGGTCTTGCATGTGTTGTAATGCTATGAACTCTTATACATGCATTGTTGTTATAACATGATGTTGGAGTTGTTTTGATTATGTACTCAAAGATGCTTTTACAAATGTTGACTTGGTTATACTTTATGATGTTGGTCTCGTGTTGCATATGGTCTTATCTTAAGGAATATGTTATTTTTTCCTTGTATTGGTTCTTGGTTGTACATAAGGCTTTTCCAAGTAACTTAGCTTGGTTTTTAACAAATGTCCCCTTTAGCATGATTTCAAATGTTTTATGTGCATGTTTCCATACTTAGTACAAGTGTGTACTAACCCATATTTCTATGTTTCTACAATTATGTAGGTTTCAAACGTTGAGCTTCTAGAGATCCATTTAAAGAAGACTTGGATTCTCATTCTCCAAGTTTGATAGGTCCTCACCTTCTGAGGACGATGCAACTATCTAGCTAGTTGATGTTTTTTTAATCTTAATGACATTTAGATCCTTCTCTTTAATTTGAATACTATTGTTGTATATGCATGTATGTGGGTTTTGTTGTAATGAAGTATGGGCTATGCCCAAATGTTGTACTCGATCTAGATGGTTCAACTGTGAGACACTTCCTATTAGAATATCTTCGTATATTGTGTATGTGAACTAAAAGTAGAAGCCTAGAAAATGCTTCCTATGTGAGGATTCTATATATACTCTCTATGTATATATGATGTGTAATTGAGAGGTCTATGTGAACATCACCATATAGATGTATATGAAATGTTTTAAATTTTCTGCAATTTAACCGACTATATAATATGAAAAATGCTAAGAGGTTACTCTTAGTCCTCTATGAAGACGCCAACAACGGTTACATCTATGGGGTGCTCCCCGGATGTTACATAGTCCGTGCAATAAGAAGCTCATTCTGAAACTCGTATCAACCACCATCATTGAAGCATAACATGATAGTTGAGCGAACTTGAGGTTGTACTTTTGAAAACTAATAGATTCTTGTTTCAGATTCAAAAAAAATATCTTACTTTCGCTTCCCTTAGGTCTCGAGGAAAGAAATACCCTATGAAGGCATTTTCAAACATAGCCCATGTAAACTATGGTGCCCCTTCGACCCAGTGCTTCTTAGCAATGCCTTTGGGCTAGTAAGTAACTAACTCCATACACTTTGAATCAATAACATGCATGACCTCAAACACCTTCTGCAGTCTATCCACAAAGTATTCTGAATCCTCATTGAGATTTGACCAAGTGAACTTTGGTATAATCGTTCTTAGAAATTTTGAAACTTTGGATGAATTAATCCCCTCTTGATGTCCAGCTCATTAGTGACCAACTGTGTTGTTAGAACTAGAGTAAACATCTGAATCGTATTCCTGAAACTCATATCTCCTGAGGTGGTTGCACTTCTGGTGCACTAGGAACCTCTTGATTTTAAGGATAAGTATTCCTACTAAAGCGATGTCCTCGAACATCTCTTCATGGAGGCATGATCTAAAAGATAAGCGTAAGCACGAGTTAGAAGAAATTTTCATAGAGTTGAACTCTATTGCACGAACATGAATAAAACAAAGAGAATTGTTTCTTAATGTTGTAGCCTCCTAATCATAGATGTGACGTGCTTCACACCGAAAATAATGACACTAAAGACACGGCTGTCACATCCGGGGAGCGCACCCTAGACGTAACCGGCGTCAGCGTCCTCTTTTAGGACTATGCCTAGCCTTTTAGCTTACATCATTAGATTCATAGGTCAAAAATACGAAAACTTTAAAAACTTTTCATTACTTCTATATGGAGGTTTACACAGACCTCTACAAACACATATATCGAGCATACATAGACCCTTCGTATATAAAGATTAATTAGTCTTCTACTTTTAATGCTCATAGATACATAGAAATATAACATAGTCTTAAATAGTCAACTCATCTCATAACCATCTAATAAGAGTATAAAAATTTGGACCAAGCCCACACGTCAATAGAACAACACAAAGTCTACGTCAAGTCATAGGTATGTACATCACAAGAACAACATATTCGTTAAGTCATGGACATGTACATCACAAGACCAACAACACAAAGTCTATGTCAAGTCAACATGCATATCATATAATTGAACACATAGTCAAAGTAACTCTATCATCAAGTTATGATAGCAACAAGCATGAATACGAGTACATTTTAACATGACCAAAGCAAGAAAATAACCCATGAACCCTTATTAAGTCAACAAGTGTGTTCACCAAGTAAAGACCCACAACCTTACTCAATCAAGTAATCCAAAAAGAATCATGATCAACATCCCACTTCACATGGCATGGCATTTAAGAGTACATACCATCATACTCTAACAATGTAGACCAACACATATTCATAAGTGAAACTAATCAACAAATAGTATCAGCAATGTGCAAGTTCATCATATACATATCATATACCATTATAAGCATATTCATACATAAGATCCTCCTCCTAATACTTTCTTCAAGGATAAATAGTGCAATCTTTAGGTAGAGTCCCATACCCTTACCTAGACTAAGCTAAACCCCTTAGGTCATCTTAGTTAGATTTCACTCTTTTATTTCATTTTACCTTTCGTGAACATATTACCTTATCTGACATAGACCACATGAGATAATGTGGAATCCGGTGTCCTTGAACCCTACACTGAAGGAAGGCGGACTACTTGCCAAGGTTGTAACAAAATATGAACATAGCAACTACATGGATCCACTAGCTAGTATTCCTATGGGGGCAACATAGTTCAAGAACTAGAGATATAGTTGAGACCCTCTTTATGGTACATGCATTATAGTCTCCAATTTCAAGAGTACATTACTGATCCTACCTTCCCTATGTGGGAAGGGACACTCCTCACTCTAGTTCACTCGGTGCTAAGCTAGAGTCCCTTTTTGAAATGTCTTTAATGTCTTTAATAATCATCATAGCTTAATGTAGGTATTATGGTACATCCCTTGTATAATCATCATCATCAGCATCATCATAGCTCAATAAAAATTGCATAAGTATATTCCTTTCGTTAAAATACATATAATCGAGGTTAGCACATATACATAGTCACATCATATTAAGACACATTGGTAATTAATCATTATCCTTATAACATTTACATATTATCCAAAACCTCATCAACCATAGTCAAGACATTTCAATTCAACACCATACCAACCGTATAAATCTTAATACAAGGCATACTCCAATATAACATCATGACTTAATCACAAATAACCATAATTGAAGTAAAGATTTGGGATTGCAAGACTTACCAAGTCTCCTTCATAATTCATCATCTCAACGCAACATGGGTATAGTATCATCACATAATTATACCCAACATGATAACAATGATAATTGAATCATTACATCACAATTCATCACTAGTTCATAGCTTAAGATAAGAGGGTTAGGTCAATTCCATAATATACTTAATACCCTAAATCAATTACTCAAGAACTAGCATGATAGGACCATAATTCACCCTAATCTATTTATAATTGATACAATAACATCATCTAGTAGTTATCAGCTTGAATGAGTGAAGACAATGTAACAGGATCAATACATCAATCTGAAGTGAAAACCATTTAAGCTTTACAATAGAATATATAACGAAAGAAACATGAAATTAATGTACTTTACTTTGGGGGGAATTTCATTAACCGACAACCATTACTGTGAGCCAAGCAATGATATAACATTTCGTCCATGTTGCAAGGGTCATCCTATACTTTGTTGTGGTATATCATGATATTGTGACTATGAATCAATCTAGTAGACCTTCTTAGAGGAAGTGAGGAGTCACATGAAGATTCAATGGTATCTTATCCTATGTTGGCTACATAGTTTTATATGACTTATGAGTTATAAAAAAAATTCAAATCCAATTCGGTGCTCGATACTACTCCCAAAATAAGTGATATATTTTATGCTCAATTCACCCATTAAAAAGAATGGACTTATTACTTTATTAAAATAATTCTTAAAAAAATTAGACGTGTTGACGTTCTCAAAACATGGACTTATCACTTATCTTTTAAGTCCAACATAGGAATATATAACATTTGAAGTTCTTAAGTTTTCTTGAAATGGAGTCTTTAAGCTTTCCCCTTACCTTACGTTTATTTTGAGTGTAAATTAAGACATGTGAGTGGGATATTTAGACTATATCATGGATTAATAGAGACATTAAGAGTTAATAACAAGAAGATAACGAATATACAATTCAAAGAAAGACATACGGGACGAAACCAGTGAAAAGAAAAGGACAGGCGACCCAGGCATACTCATGGCACAACGCAGAGAAGGAATTAAACTTTTGGTTGCAAATAGACTTTTGAGATAAAATACTATGTATCATCTCCATGACGCGGAGACGAGGTGATCTACTAAAGAAGGAAATTTTAAGCGTTTTCATGTCGCGGACCTGGACGCGAATATTTGGCCTTTTTGTTTTCCTTTTCCAAACTCACAATAATTCAAAAACCAAATGCAATTTCATTGAAATTTAACTCAAATTCTATCAACAAACATGAACCCAATTCAATTTAATTAAAATATCACTCAAATTATATCAACAGATACCACTCATTCGCAAGACCCTTACCTTAAGAACTCAAAACCTTCATTTTTAAAGAAAGGGGCTAATATTTAACAACTCTTAAAAAATCCTTATATAAATAATTTGTTTGACAAATTCAGTGATTGGAACGAGGATGAACAATTCCACCACTATAAGAAACCTCATATACCAGGAAAGAACAATATTCTTGGTGAAATTCCTCAATTCTTGAAGAACACTTGAACTTAGCCCGTTCATTCTTCTTGAAACTTAATCATAAAACCCTAAGCATGATTATTGAGAATATAATTAAAAAATTAGTTTGGGTCAAGAGAACTTGTTGTTCGCAACAAATTTTCGGAAGCACTGAAAATCGACTACAACAAAAATAAATCAAAGAAAAATATGATTTTATTAATGAATCGTATGAGTACAATTATGTTGTTCTCTTGATTCTTCTCTCCTAAGTTTCTTCGTGATTCAAGGTCCATCTGTAGTGTATTTCTCGAATGTAGGATGATGTAGACCTCCTTGAGATGTATTTGATCTTCAGGAATGTCGGAAAGCCCTTCGTTGTTGCAAGTTGATCTCCGGTAAGAACCCCGTTGATCAATCATTTGAAGAGCTATGTAGTTGATTTTTTAGATCATGTATACCTCCTTGAGATTTATTTGATCTCCGTGAACATCCAGAAGCGCTTCGTCGTTGCATGTTGATCTCCAGGAAGAACTCCATTGATCATTCCTTCGAAGAGCTATGTCGGTTATGTTGTAGCTTTCTCCAATTGCAAAATGCTTTTTGAATTCTTTTCTCCCTCCTGAATGTCATGTCCATCCCCTATTTATAGTTGTAAGGGGTGGACAAGGTTTCTTGTGATTGGCCAAAGGATGTCATTTTGACACTTGGCGCATAGTGATTCATTCTTGCATTTGACTGGGACTACCACCTCATTTGGACACGTGGCATCACAATGTTTGTCTTTGATGTCTAGTCACGATGGCACGTGCATGAGTTTGGGCTTTAAGGTGAAGTGGACCTTGGACTTGAATTTAATAAAAATGGATTTATTTATTTGTAAAGCCCAAATTAATCATTTAGCTCAAATAAACATGGATTTAATCCAAATTTTGTATGAATTAAATCCAATAAAATTTGTGTGTCTACAGATGCCCCCTACTTCAAGCCTTGTTGAAGTTTAGGTCTGCCAACACTTGGTGACAAGACTTGAAGTATTCATGTAGAGTAATTTTTTTAGATGTGTCAATGTGTATGCTTGTCGAATTTGACGATGAAAGTTGAAGTCTTTATGAAGGCATTGTTGAGACTTCAAGAGTATTTGTTTCTTGTCATTGCATTCTAACTAGGTCACTACAAATGATTTTTTTGTAGTGATCTCAAATATTTTTTAAAACATTCTTGCTTGACAACCACGTGGACCCTCTATATTGATTTCTAATAGATAGGTCTAGTGAGTAGTAACATTGTGTGATCCTCCTTGCAAGGTTTGAGAAGAACAAGAAGATTGATTGGATCTTGACTCAATAAAAGGATTGTTGTCTTTCCTTTTGTTGATTTTGTAAGAATCATTCTTGACATCTCAAGACTTATTGCTTTACTTTTGAGTGCTAGCAACTTCCATTTATATGGTATGATTAATATGATTTGATTCTTCCAATTTTCCCAAAAAATTCCTTATACAAGAAATAACAATTATTCAAAGGAACTTCTGTATAAGAATCTCCCATGTACAAAATATTGATCAAAGAATCATTGGAAAAATAATTCTTCTAACCAAATCAATGTGGAACTTCAAATATGGTGTCTTCTTTTCTCAATCTCGTGCAGTCCCAACAAAAATTTATTTTCTTAGAGTAAAAATGTCCAAATGACGAGCGGCTTGGATTGGAAGAAATAAGATTTGTAGTACTGCAACCTATCCGAAAATCAGTCTTAAAAACATCCAGATTGTCGGGAATTAATTTTGGAAGTCGGATCCCAAATCTGTCAGTTCTTCTCACATGTATGCACGATCTTGTCAAAACATCAGCTTTTTGATGTAGGAACATTCAAACGATGAGCGACTTGATTCTAGAAAAACTAGACTTTGAGTACTTCAACATATTAAAAAATCACAGTTAGAAACCTTTTGAATAGACAGGAATCAATTTTTGAAGTTGAACCCTAAATCTGGACGTTCTTCTCACAGCTACGCGCGATCTCGCCAAAACATCTGCTTCTTGGTGTAGGAACATTCAGACGATGAGAGGATTAATTCTGGAGAAACTAGACTTTGAATAGTACGACATATCCAAAAATCACATTTAGAAACCTTTTTGATCGATGGGAATCAATTTTTGAATTTGGACCCTAAATCTGGACGTTCTTCTCACGGCTATGCGCGATCTAACCAAAACATCAGTTTCTTGGTCTAGGAACATTCAAACGATAAGAGGCTTGATTCATAAAAAACTAGAATTTCAGTACAACGACATATACAAAAACCACAGTTCGAAACCTTTTCGATCAACTGGAATCAGTTTTTGAAGTTGCACCGTAAATCTAGACGTTCTTCTCACGGCTATACGCGATCTCGCCAAAACACCATTTTCTTGGTGTATGAACATTCAAAAAATGAGCGGCTTGATTATGGAGAAACTAGACTTCGAGTATTATGACACACCAAAAAATCACAGTTAGAAACCTTTCAGATCGACCGAAATCAATTTCTTAAGTTGGATCCTAAATCTGGACGTTCTCCTCATGGATTTGTGTCTTTTGGATTTTTCTTGTTTCTCTTCCTTGCAGGTAATGGCTGTGGTTTTGCATCTTTATTTTGCGTTGATATGTTCTTAAACAGGGTATATTGATTTTCAAGATCATATTTGACCATAATGCAAAACTTCGTGCTATTGGCACCTCTATGTCGAACAAGATTGTTGTGTTGCTGCTCATGTTTGTCATGTCATATTGAAGGGTCATGCACTTATTCCATGTATTATCATAAGTATATCAACCAAGAAAAAACTTCATGTAGTTGGAACCGATGGCTCCAATTTTTATTCTCTTTTTTTGTTTCAGATTTCCAAAGGAGCGTCACCAATCTCGACATCTTATCAAGAAGATGTAAATAACATTCATAATTTCAAAGGAACACATGATGTACCTACTCTTCTGATTGTAGTTATCGCATATTAAAATTTAGCGTGGCATCTACATTTTCAAACATGGATTTGACAAACAATCAGTTCGTGTTTCAGCTTAAACCTTCATCGCAAAGTTGGTTGAGAAAATCGACTTCTTTAGCTTTCATTGGAGACTTGGCGAGACACTACTTGGAGAATTCACCTTTCTTGTGGCATTGGTGGAATCAACTTGTCACTTCGAAATCAGCTTACAATTTTATCATTCTCGACTTTTCAGCTTAGCGCGTCTGTAGTATAAAATTCACAACTCAAAGTAGGAGTATTGAAATTGCGATTTTCTTTTTTTGATGGAAAAACAAATCAAGGAACTACACTATGTGTCTAAATCACGGACAAAACCTTTACGGATTTTTACAAATATTTCTTCTCATTTGAATTTCAAAATCTGATGGTCTATTTCGCAGCTTTGAGCAATCGTGGTAGAAACTCTATAACTTGGAATAGAAACCTCTGAATCACAAGCCAATTTTTACGTTGCGAAGAAGACTTCATGAATTTCAATATACGTGAAAAACATGGTTAAAACCTTTGTGAATTTTTACAGTTGCGCCTTTGAAGTCAGCTAAGATGTCTTGCTCAACTCTTCTCTTTTGCTCATTTGTGACATATTTGAACTCATATGCTACCTATATGATTTTAAAGAGCTAGTGTGATGATCCAGCAATGCCACCAATTTTTTTTTACTCATTTGACTGAACTTAGAGTGATTACTCCAAGCGCCTACATACCTCGAGAAAGAGGATCAAGTCATATTGTAGTTCAAGATGATGAGTTTTTTTAGGCTGTACACAGTTTATACTCTTGCGGGCCAGGAGTAACATGCAGTTTATGCTCATACCTTAAGGAGCATTGTATCTTGCATTTTAGGCTCGTACGTTGAGGAGCATTTCACGGAAGAATTCCATCAATGTAACTGGTTTTCTAACCTTTTGTGATTAATCATTAATGCAATTCACTTTGGAGTTGGATTTCATGCTTTCAAATTGCTGAACTTGATTTATAATTGATTTTGTGTTAACTTTTGAAAATTGGAGTTTAGAATTACCTTGATGATTCTGCCTTTTGCGAGCGACCAAAGTCCAAGTGTCATCGACCTCTTTATTTAAGAAGGCATCTACCTTTGATGTGTTTGTTGTTTTCTTCAAGACGGAAACTTCAACTGGTTCAAAGCTCCCAAACTGCAGTATGATGACATCTTCTTCAATTTTTGGCGATGACACAGTATGTAGAACTTCTGTAATTGAATCATAATATAGTTTGACACTACCATGGTATATCTCAGTTGTCTCACCATCGTCAGTGATCATCTTTCCCTCTCATACCAATGTCATGATCTTTTCCTTTAAAGTGAAGAATTTTGTGGTGTGATGACCAATGATGCGGTGAAATTTATAATACATAGGATCATCAACTTTATTGGATTCTTAGGGTTGCTTTGACACTGGCTGTACAATGATTTTCTTGGTTAGCAGCTCGTCAAGAATCTCAAGAACATCAGAGTCTGGAAAGAGATATTCTTTTACATGTAATTCCTTCAAAGTAGATTGATTTTTCACTTTTTCATTTGGTAATGTGCTACAATCTATTTGAACTTTTGTATCCCGGAGGCTTTCATAGAAGTTGTGGTTACCGCCATGGATTCATTAGTAGTATAGTCTAACGACTCTTTGAATTGTATGTCTTCTTTTTTTTGGATTAAAGACATGTGATGTCTTTCCATGGCTTACAATGCTCAACTCCATGTCATGAGCTCGTGTAGCTAATTCTTCAAAAGTTCGAGGCTTAATCCCTTGAAGGATATATATAAGGCCCCAATGCATCCCTTGTATACAAATTTCGACTGCAGAGATTTCAAAAAGTTGATCCTTGCAATCTAAGCTCAGCATTCGCCAACGATTGATGTAGTCCACAACAAGTTCATCTTTACCTTGTTTTGTGTTTGTCATTTCCATCATGCTCACTGTACAGCGAGTACTGTAGAAATGATTGAGAAATTGATTTTCTAGTCGTCCCCAACGGTCAATTGATTGAGGCTCCAAGTCCATATACCAATCAAAGGCGTTTTCTTTTAAAGAACGGACAAAATGCTTGACAAGAAGATCATCATGTGTACCGGAACTGCTATAAGTCTTAACGAAACGGGAATATGTTGCCTCGAATTTCCCGTTCCATCAAATTGCTGCAATTTTGGTGGTTGATATCAAATTGGCATTAGTAAACCCTCGATTCGCTTATAATACAACTTTGAATATCCTAAGGAACTTTGTGATGGACCACCATATTGAGCTTTAGTTATGTTTGTGATCATATCTTGTAGTTTTTGAACTCTTAGAGTGGCAGTTGAAGCAGACTGTTTTGCGCTTTAAGAGTCAACTGACTTGTTGAGAGAATCAATATCAACTTTTTCTTGAGTTTTTAGATTATGATGTGACTCTTTAGAGTTGTAGAGATCTAACTTGCTCATAAGTTGCGCAATTTGAAGATTTTTGTTATCAATAGACTTCTTCAAGGCTTCAATTGTTTGCTCCATCATTGTGAACTTCTCATCCATGTCAGTTGCATCAACCATAAAGGAGTTAACTTTGTTGAAATTGAAGAATCTGTTGAACTTTTAGATTCACCAAAGTTGAAGCCAGAGTGAGAAAGTTCATCAAACAATTTTGAGTGTCATTTGAGAATTCCTCTTTCTTGGCATCTCCAAAGAGGTGAAATATTCAGATCCATTCAAGAAACTTCCCTTGAACTTACGTCGAATGATTGGATCAACATCACTAAAATCAACAAATGTGGCAACACTAGAGTCCTTGCATGAAATATCATTGATCTTCTTGAAGGCCATTACAGAGTTGAACTTCTTGTTTTTTTTTGTAGGAGGGAGATATGAGCAAAAATTGTCCCACTAGGCGTGCCAAATTTGTTTGCAACATATTTTCATAAGCACTGAAAATTGACTGCAACCAAAATAAATAAAAGAAAAATATGATTTTAGTAATGAATCGTGTAGTACAATTCTGTTGTTCTCTTGATTCTTCTCCACTATATTTATCCGTGATTCGAGGGCCTTCAATAGCATATTTCTCGAATGTAGGATGATGTATACCTCCTTGATATGTATTTGATCTCCAGGAATGTCGGAAAGCGCTTCGTTGTAGCAAGTTGATCTCCGGAAAGAACTTTGTTGATAAATACTTTGAAGAGCTATGCAATTGATGTTGTAGCTTATGCAAACCCCCTTGATACGTATTTGATCTCCGAGAATTTCGGGAAGCGTTCGTCGTTGCAAGTTGATCTCCGGGGAGAACTCCGTTGATCACTCCTTCGAAGAGCTATGTCATTGATGTTATAGCTTTCTCCAATTGCAGAATGTTTGTTGAAGTCTTTTATCCCTCCTAAATTTCATGTCCATCCCCTATTTATAGTTGTAAGGGGTGGACAAGGTTGCTTGTTATTGGCCAAATGATGTCATTTTGACACTTGGCGCATTGTGATTCGTTTTTGCATTTGACTGGGACTACCACCTCATTTGGACACATGGTGTCACCTTGTTGGTCTTTGATGTCTAGTCACTATGGCACGTGGCATAAGGTTGAGCTTCAATATGAAATGGACCTTGGACCTGAATTTAATAAAAACAGACTTGTTTATTGGTAAATCCCAAATTAATCATTCAACCCAAATAAACATGGATTTAATCCAAATTTTGTATGAATTAAATCCAATAAAATTTGTGTGTCTACACGTGCTAAGAGAAGTAGGGGGAAAAGGACAAGACCAAACTGCCTTTTCCTAAAAATGATGAAATGCCTTAAATGGAGAGTCTTCACTCAAACAACCATAACTTTTTACATGGAGCTCGATATTGCAAACTTGGAGGCGTTGGAACGAAGATGCAAAGAACTTCCATTTGATACCTCATGGGCCACCTAACTCTTTATGTGTGAAAATGTGTAGTCATTTAAAGTTGATCTAGAACGTGAAAACTGACAAAAGTTCAAGGTGTTACAATAATCTAACCTACATTTCACATTAATATCCACGATCACCATAATGCCAAATCATAGTCTAACCCTCCTATCACATTTATATTCACGAATACCAAACAAAATTATTTTTCCTTCACAATTTCTTATACCAACTCTTTAACCCATTTAGTCTTGTACATGATATTGACACCATAAACCAATCCAATCATCTTGACTCACATCTCCATAATCAAATGAATTCTAAGACCACTAGGCAAACTATCTATTAAATAAACCAATAACATCATAAAAAATAGGAACACGGTTTAGAAACAATAGAATTGAGTCCCCATAAACTTAACTTAATAGTTAAAACAATTATAATCATAATTATAATATAGCTTGAACTCCTAGTCCTTTCCTTCAATTTATATGCACAACCGCAATATCGTAAACATATGTCAATCACAAATAAGAACAATCACGAATACAGAGATTCATAATGTCAATATTGTGAAATCAACCAACACTAGAATAAACTAATGCATGAAACATGTCCCACATGATCACAAATGCACATACCTGGTCCTCTTATGGGACGATAAACACATACCTAATCATCTCATTAAACTCAACCTCAATCTATTTGTGTGCTGACGTGGTGTACTCGATCCATCCATGGTTAATGTATTGGTGTGGTATCTGAATCATTTTGAGTTAGTGTGTTGATGTGGTATCCGAGCCAACTATAAATGGATATCTTTATACCCGGCGTGGTACCTGAGCCAACCTCTAGTATATACCAGGCGTAGTATTCGAGTCAACCATGAGTATATCATGTACCATGTGTGTTACCTCATTTTAGCAGCCCAACCTGTTATAGAGACACTATTATAACACAAATTTACCCTGTTATAGTGGTCTGAGTGTAACTAGTGGAACACATCCCACTATAGCAGCCCCGACAAAACATCACAAACTCAAACGTATGAAAAAAGACTATTTTTAGAACACAACTTCTTTCCTTGACGTCCTGACACATACCTTTCACAACAAAATTAATTCCAGAAGCTCTACTTGCCCGAATTTGATTCAAAAAGGTCTTATGGACTCCTGAATGCCTTGGCTACAAGAATATCTCAATCAAACCTCAACGTTACACCCAGCCATTCCCGAGTGACCCTAGACTTCACCTAGCCCATATCTCATATGAGGATGACCTAGCCCAAAAAAATGGTCTCATATGAGGACAACCTAGCCAAAAAAAATTAGTCACCATCCGAAAAGTTTTTAGCCCAAATTCTTTCGCTATTGGTTTACTCATAATGATTGGGTTAAGTCGTTACATATTATCAGTTATAAAGGTACATGAAGTTATTTTATTTGAATTGTAAAATGATATTAAAAGGAAAAATGATCATTTTCTACTTGTTTATTTGTTAAAGTGATTTTAAAAGAAATATAAAATTAAGAATAGGGTTTTATATGCCATAATACTAATTATTATGTTTCATCATAGTAACCCCATCATTAATTTTCATTTCGATAACGATAAAAAAATTCTAATTAAATTTAAAAAAATTATTTCTTATATTTTTTACGAATTGAAGTATGATAAACATTTTCTAGTCAAAAAATCATCATTAGAAAAACAAAATGTTTAAAAATAAAAGAAATAATAATATATAAGGAAGGAAAATTTGAAGATGAATCTTTTCCCAGGAGCTGGAACAACATGTTCTTCCTGCCCCGATCAACGCCAAAAGTGGGTTGGTCCCTACCATAAAGTATTCATATTTCCTGAAGAAAGTATTTTTTTTTCTTGATCTCTAAGATATTTCATAAAACTCTGTATGGATCCTCAATCACCAATCCTTGCATAAACATGGGTTGTGCTCGAGAGACTATGAATCGATTCTACCTGCGAATCGAACGACTATTAAAGGAAATACAAAAGAAAGTGTAAACCTAAGCCAAGAGCTCAATTCAGATTTATAACATCTTCCACCCTCTTAATTAAAGATTTAGTCACTGCCAACAAAAACATATTGTATTTACTAGTTCAAATCGATTCACAAAACTACTTAAAAGTCTTATTACGCAATTTCACCAGTGTGTAATACATCTAACATTCTCAATATTAAACGATTTTGGCAAGCCTATAGCAAGACTTCTCTATGGGAATCCCCCCTCCCCGGGTAGAGGAGACATGCCTAGTCATATATATATATACACACACACACATGCGCGCATGCACACACATACATACATTTGGGAAAAGGGGCACTTTTGACTCATATGATAAAAATAAAGACTTTTTTACCAAACTATTGAAGACAAGATTTTTTTGCACCAAACTATTAACTGAGTGCATGTCTGTTCATTTTAAGGGCATTTTGACCATTCCGATGTTTATAAGATGTATAGAATCAGATATGATACAATTTTTTTGAGTGATCCTAACTATATAGAAGCCAGTATATAAATAGTATAATAATAGGTATATTAACATAGGTGAATCTGGGTTTTTAAGAAAAAGGGTGCATCATTGCAATAATGATTTGTTTTGTCATATATTATTTTTGTTAGTTTGTTCATTAATAAGAGAAATCATAAACTAGAAAAAAAAACTACCACAACCTTTAACGCTGATTATTTTTCTAGATTATTGACTTGAAATTAGAGACTTGAAGCTTCATCTTTATGTGGAAAATAAAAGACTAATTTGAAGAGAGAAGAAAAACACTATCGGAACTTGAAAAGAGGGTGGGAAGGAACTTTGAAAGATTTTATAATTAGTTTTTAATGAAAAAATGTGTTTTTAATTAATAAAAATAAATTGAAGGAAATAGGGGGTGGCGGGGATCAAACTTGCAACCTTGATGTTAAAATTTGACCGTCAAACTAGTGAGCCATCCAACCATCTTGAGAATTGATTCCACAAGTTTTAATTCAAGATATTCTTTAATAATTCTACAAGTAATGTATCGAGTTTAGTCGGATGACCATGTGTTCCGGTGACCCAAATTTAACACAAATTTGCCCCTTGGGCTGGGTATACACCTATTCCTTTGTACACAAATGTAGATGTATTTGATCAGGTTAGAGAATGCTTGAACCAGGGGTCTCGGAAAAAATGATGTATATATGTGTATACATGTATTATAATTGAATAATTATTACCTTTGTCACCCAGTAACTTAAATGCAGAAGAACTCAAGTGGCAAAGGAAGGGGTCTGCCATCTACGAAACCATAGTTCGAACGACACCAACAACATCTACTGTTTTGTTGTTCCTTTTTTGCTTTTTTTTTCTTTTTCTCCAATTATTTTTATTTATTTACTATTCTTTATTTATTTTAAATTGACCCCTTTCCATAATTAGTTTTTAGTATTTTTTTACTTCCCCTTGTACTAATTTTCTTTTTCTCCAATTATTCTTATTTATTTACTATTCTTTATTCATTCAAATTGACCACTTTCCATAATTAGTTTTTAGTATATTTTTACTTCCTCTTGTACTAATTTTCTTTTTCTCCAATTATTCTTATTTATTATTTATTCTTTATTAATTCAAATTGATCCCTTTCCATAATTAATTTTTATTTTTTTACTTCCTCTTGTACTAATTATTAAAATCTTGATACGTGTGTAACATGTTTATTTTTTTAATTAATTAGCAAGTATTGAATTATAAGCGTCAAATAAATATTATTAAGAATATATCTAAATGGAAGTTTTAAAAAAGACATAAATTTTAAAAATGATGAATATTAAAGTCAGATTTTTTATAATTTTAAGTTTCTTTCGATCTTCACCGACGTTCTTCTAAGTAAGATGACTACGCTTAAAATACATTTTTATTCTTTTCCTACTATGTATCTCCAACAACACATAGGTCAATGAAAGATGAATATATTATATTAATACTATAATATGGTTTATACAAACTCAAATTTTAATGTGAAATTTTTTTCCTCAATGTTTCAGCAAATAAGACATCTAATTTCGAAAAGGAAATAAAAATTAAATTTTTTAGTTATCTCTAATCACAAAATATCTAAAAGAAATATTACTAACATGCATATTTGATCGATTTATTTATCAAAAAATAAATCAAAAACTCAAATTGTAACCAAAAATTAAAGCAACCAATCCTTTATCACTTCACTCCATCCCTAACAACCCCCATAAAAAATTCCACCCAACCCCCCACCCCCTACCAGCCATTCTCCCCCACACCCCATGCCAAAAAAAATTAGCAATTTTTTTTAAAAAAATACCCCCCTCCAACCCCCCT
>NC_028647.1:15664099-15714849 GCF_001406875.1 Solanum pennellii
CACACACACTTACCACCCCCTTTCCCAAATTAAATGTAAAAAAAGTTTCATATTTTTTTTATAAAAAGAAAAAAAACTTTCTCACTATCAAACCCTGTATTTGTTTGCTTTTACCATATTATCCATTTAATTACCATTTATAAATTGGTAATATGTGTTACTCAATTTTTTATCCATTTTCAAATGAGCTGGATACCCAATTTATTTAATATGGGTAATATGAATGGATAGCCATATTGTTTACCCATTTTGCCATCCCTAGTGGAGACTGTAAACAACAGGATCGACATATTTATTTTTAAAAGGGAAAAGGCTCAAATATGCAATTGAACTTCCAGAAAAGACTTATTTATGCCATCAGTTAAAAGTTTGGTTCATTTATGTTATTACCATTAAAGAAAAGTCTCATTCATGCCATTATTTTTTAAAAGTGGTTAAGCAAAACCATTTTTGACACGTGATCAATTATTTCGATCACGCCATCAATTTTTTTTAATAAAAAAATTCAATTTTTATTAAGAATTTTGACTTTTTTTCATTAAAAAAATTGATGGCGTTGTCAATTATAATTCAGCCACTTCATCAATTTATTTAATAAAAAAATTAATTCATTTTTTTTTTCAGAATTATGATTTTTTTATTAAAAAATTGATGAAGTGGTCGAATTATAATTGGCCACGTGTCAAAATGGTTTTGTAAAACCACTGTTAAAAAATAATGGCATGAATGAACCTTTTGTTTAACGGTAATGACATAAATGAGTCAAATTTTTAACTGATGACATAAATTCAAAATTAATGGAAGTGAGCTTCTCTTTGAAATAAGAGAATTTGCATCTCAAATGTGGTTTTCCCTCCAAATTTGTTTCGGATCCAACTATTTTTAAACAACTACTTGACTGTTAAATATATATAAGAGAAAAAATATTACATAATTATTTTCTGTAGAAGTAGTACAGAAAATGATCTTAGCCTCAAATATTCATTTGTTCACATAGCATACTATACTAATGAAAAAAATTGACAAAATATATAGTAATGGAAGGATCCTTTATTGAACAGAAAAGAAAGAACAAATTAAACTTGGCGTTAATGATTTTGAATACTACAAAGTCTATTATAAATGGACGGAAGCTATAGAAGTTGAGTGATAATCTAGTGTAGATACAATTCCACAAGTTTCAAAAAGTTAATGGTTAGAAGTCATAAAGAAATAATATATATATATATATAAAATATTATCTGTGACTAATATGAGAATAGACAAATAAATATATGTTCCAAGACTGTTCTAGTTAATATGAGAAATGGACATTAAATATATGTTCCAAGAGTGTTCAAGAAGGAAGTGATGATCATCATCATGGAAATTAGATTTTAATGACCACTTACAACAATGAACAAACACTATATGCATGCAATCAGCTTCTTACACATAATTATATATTATGAAGAAGGTGAAATATAGAAATAGTATTGCAGTGCCATGCATTTGAATCGTCCGCAGTGGTGTTCCTTATCCTTACAGCAAACATATATTATATTATGATATGATTTAAGTGCACGCTAATTTCTCCTTAATAATATTTGCAAATCACAACTGCTGACTAGACACACTATTATCAGCAAAAGAGTTCAATACTTATTTATTACAGTATGTAGTTTGAAGATAAAATTTCAACAATCCAATACTATTCAATGTCCAAATCTACTCAAAATGGCATTAAGGCATCATTTAAATTTGGATAAGTATAAAAATAAGCACGTGTGCACACAACTTTAGGTAAAGAACCAATTGTTAAAGAGATCATAAATTGTAATATGGTGAAAATATAACAGTCAGTTGCATAATCAAACATAAGTCTTAATTTCCGAGTAATCTGCTCATTGTCGTTTCTTTACAAATATAAACTACAATACAATGTTTGGTTTTTTGAGTAAGATGTTCATTGCCGTTTCTTTACAAATATAACTAGAATGATTGATTTTCGAGTAAAATGTTCATTGTCATTTCTTTACAAATATAACTAGAATGATTGATTTTCAAGTAACATGTTCATTGAAAGATAACTAACATGCTTGACTTTCGAGTAACTTGTTCATTGTCGGGGAAATTGTTCGAAAAGAAACTGAGAATCGAAAATGATAAAGAAACAGCCCGCAACACGTGCATAACCATTTACACGCCTGGAACCCTAAACAGTTTTTTATGATAAAAATAACTCGTCGTTTTCGTAACCATAGCCTACCACGAGTACAACATGCAACATAGCTCCTGCACATGGCGCTTCACCCTATGAAGGAGAATAAACCCCTGACATAAAAGAAACAACATTACCTAGAACTTAACTTTTGATACTAACTGTCAACATCTTCCCTTTCGTTTTAAAAATTAAAATTAGAACGTTAATTGAAGGCTATATATGTCTATTACTTGTTCCAATATCTTTTTCTTTTAATAAAGTTAATTCCTTGATTCAAAAGCTAATTCAAAGAAAAATCGAATATGAATAATTTTTGCAACAAAGAATAATTGCAGCAACGTCCATAATATTTTGATACCCATAAAATATTGAACAAGAATCTACCAAAAGGAGTAGTATGTATATATGTATGAACAAGTTCTGGGAAGACGACATGCTATAATACAACAATCTTATAGACATTTTGGTCCACCTAAATTTGATTGTTTTTTCTTTTCTTTTTAAACCTTATATGGCGTAAAAATAGAGCACCAAAGTCGATGGAAGATTTTGAAACTGCCATTCATTTTAAACGAATAGGAGAACAAAAACATGAAACCAATTAAACTGTAAAAGTAAACCTAATAGGGAAATTACACGCAAAAGAAGTACAGAAATAAAATATGAGTAAGAAGATTATATATACATATATATAATGGTCAATACACGACAAAATAATGGAATATAATAGTTCATACAAGGTATCTATTAAGTTATATACTCATTGTATTAAAGGATGTGGTCAGGGGCGTAGCTACATACTCTCTAGTTGACACCCTTCGTCGAAAAATTATATCGTACATACAAGTAACATAATATACAAAATGGTTAAATAATGTATTCTGGACGTCCTTACCACAATAAAGTGTTGTAGCCTAGTTGTTTAAGGTGCCTTGAAAAAACCAAGCATTTTAAGCTTTTGTGAGTTCAAATCTCGCTAGCCGCAACTTTAAGCCTCTCTTTTTTTCATTTTTTTTCAAGTTTTTTAATGCATATTACATACTTTTTTATCAAAAATTTTATGTATATTACGTAGTTAAATTTTTAAAATTTCTAGTGCACCTTTCATCTTTTTCCTTTTTTTTTTTCATTTTGTCCATGTATATTACATTCTTTTTTTTTTAATTTTTCATGTATATTACGTAGTTTAATTTTTAAAATTTCTAGTGCACTCATTCATCCAAAATTAAAAATTAAAAATTTACTCTTGTAGAATTTCTTGTCACCTTTCGTGAAATATCTTGCTAAGGAACTGGTTGTGCTGGGGTAGAAGGGGTTTCTACTTCCTTAATTAGGTAGAGGACTCGAGTTCCGAGTTGTGAGTAATTTGATACGCTAAAATTACACCTCCCTAACGAGGCATAAACGATCGATATCAAGTAAAGAACACAACTAGTAGGTTGGGGTCGATCCCACGAGAAAAATGATTTAGGCTTAAATTTAACCCAGGATTATATCTTTTTAGTCAAGGTATTTCCGAAAAACTTAAGTAAATGGGGGGTTTGTGAAACAAATTCCTTCAATTATGTGATTATCAAGTGAACAAAAGGAAACTTTGGTTTTTATCAAGATGAGAAACTAACTAGGGTGTGTCTTCCACACAAGTTCATAACGTGGTATTCCTAGCAATCCTTTCTTAATGTATTACATCCAAAGTGATAAGTTAAGTATCACTAAATCCTTGGTCCGGCATATAGAGAACTTTATCCCGCAACTTGGTCCAACTACGTGTGTATAATTTACTAACCCTTACCATTACCTCATAATAGACATCATAATCGTGTATGCTTAGATATTACTTTGCACCAATCGAAACTAGCCTATTAGATAGTATCACACTATATCTTTGTTGATAATGCTTTTCTTATTAACTACCTCTATGCTTCAGAAAGTAGCAACAAGGCAAGTTCTAACGCGTGCACTCGTTAAAAAGACTTCTAAACGAAAGAATTATCAATGCATGCAAAACACTATTTAAGAATTGTTTATTACTAGTTATACTTTGTTAATCCTTCATGGTTACCACAACTCTAGTTGTGGATTTAGTTACCCATATTAGCAAGAACATAATTCATGTTTGTAGATGAAAGAATTATGAACTTACGTAAGAAGAATAGTATCCCAGAAGTCCAACATGAATTTTAAACCAAAATCTTCAAATAAAAATCGAAAATCGATAATTTGCTAACGTTTCAAAGAATAATTTCCCAAGCAAGAACTAGAACAAGAGTTGTAGTAGCTAACCCCAAATACGAGGTTTCAATCCCCTATTTATAGAAAATAAAGTCTTAATAAAAAAGTATTCAAATAAGGAAAGTTTTGTTCAGACACACGACTTCAATCGAGATACTGACTGACGAGCAATTGATCGATTGACGGTCCGTGG
This sequence comes from Solanum pennellii, assembly GCF_001406875.1. NCBI lineage: Eukaryota > Viridiplantae > Streptophyta > Magnoliopsida > Solanales > Solanaceae > Solanum > Solanum pennellii. Next base: position 15,668,728 of record NC_028647.1, read on the forward strand.
ATAGCTTCTGTCAGTCAAGATTTAGAGAAATATTTTGATCTTAGGATGGCATCCTCTCTGAACCAAATGACGAACCAACAACACGATCCTTCGTTCCATCTATGGTCCGTTGATGCTCCTCCATGACTCCACACTTAGATTCTTCAAATATCAGGTATTGGAACCCTCGTAGTCGCAAACTACGGTTCACCAATAAGGTCTGTCGATGCCAATCGTTGTTCCACACTTGGTCAGAATTCCCTGATTTCCTTCAATACCTGAGTTGATTTTCTATGATCACCACTGATAGAGCGTCGAATGAACGATGGACCGTCGATTGCCTCTGTAGGTCTGTTTGTACACTTTTTCCAGCTGTCTTCCTCGTTTTAGCCTGAACATCTTTTCTGCAAAACCAGACAAAAAACTTGTTAAAACAAATACAAAAAGGCTCTATACATGCACAACTCTTAAGTGAAATGTATACGAAATATCGTGAGCTCAAGGTACATCAACACCCTCAACTTAAATTCGTTGTTTCTCTATAAGCGACACAGTATGACCCTAAACTACACTTGCGTAGAAGGAGGCACGTTAAGCTCCAGCAATCACATGGCTATCTATCTCGATTCTTTCTTGACTTAGTGCAGGCCTACGCCCAGTCTCGACAAGATAACTCATACAGATCATATCATGATAGAAATTCACCATGAAACAAATACCTCTACTATTTTTCCTCTCACCAAGGTACCAATTTTCTCATAATGTAACTAGTGCCCTCAGTTCAAACAAAATCCACAGTTTTCACACAATGACAATGAATTTCGAGTACAAGCATCTATTTCGACATTCATGCTCAGGAATGAGTTTACAAATACAGTTAGTGTGCCATGCCATAGGCTTTCCCTAATCTTAGTTGCTTAGGTTCACAACACTAGACTTTAGGATCACGGTAGGACTTTCTTGCTTATAACGTAGGCTCATGGTCAGGTGTGGTAGATTTGGATACATGTAGTGACTGTGTGCCCTTTTTTACATTAACACTTATATTTCCACCTCTTTTTATTATTTTTACTTCTTATTTGTTTTCTCTTCTTTCTTTCGCCTTATATCACCCTTAGATGTGACTTTCGCGTTTGTATCTTTTTCTCATAAACTTTTCTTTTCTTTTTTTTTTCAACTTTTCTTTCATTTTTGCCAAGTCACATCCTTCTCTTACTTATGCTTTTCTTTTCCTCATCCAACTCTTTTCACACCCATTTATGGGTCTCTATCATAATAAACACCCTCAACTCATGGCTTTTAGACGAGTCATGGTTCACAATACCCGATGTCGGTCAGAGCCAAGACGAGGTCACTTTTTGCATTAGCCACCCTCAACTTAGGTTTTTGGCCTAAGTCGAGGTGCACATGTCCAAGGAGGGACTGGGCCAAAACATTAGACCGTAGGAATGTGAGTTGGTGAAAAAATGGTTTATTACAGGCTCAACATATTTTGATCAAAAGTGACATTTCTTTAATTTGGTCAACCTCTTTTAGGATAGATGTGGGCTATTTCGGACACGGTCCTACGATTACATCCTGGCTCCAGAGTAGATTTACTTAGCGGGACTAACGTGGCAAGTTCTAGTTAGGCACCAACTTCTGAACACTTAAATCCTGAACTCTCACTTGGAACATCGTTGCACTATTAGATTATCAGAATTCCCAGTTCAAGTTTTAGTTGAAGGTCATGCAGCTGCTGCCCTTTCATGTCATGCATCGAGCCAACACATTAAACTTATCTGAACATATATATGCAAGTAAGATAATTTGACGGGGTATCAATTTTTATCATCATGCTTCAGTCTTTCATGCTTCTACACATACACTCACTAATACATGCCAGTTCAAAAAAAAAATTAAGCAGTCTCTTGGGGAAAAAGAATACACGCAGGAAAACCCCAAGAGAGAACCGTGAGTTGAGCTACTCAAACTTCACCCTACCACTCACATTCCATTTACCCCACCCCAATAAAAAAGAGTGCAATTGTCCCCAATGCACAACAAATCATAAACATTAGGATGGTAGGTGAAGCAAACATGTGGTGCATAGCACCAAAGACCTATCAACAAGAGGGTGGGTCTGGTTTTTCGAAGCCTGCAGGATCAACAATTATGTCACCATCAATAGTGACCACATCTCTAAGGATGACACCATCAACTTGTCCATCAAAATCTATATCCGTACCATTAGTCAATAGTGATCCTTGCTCCTCTCACAGGAACAAAACTTGATGCCCCAACAGCTAACTCTTGCACCATCATGTGGCGCATCTCCTTATCCGCTAACGTCGCCTTTCTTAATTATTTCAGCTCCGGTTGCTTCATTTTTCTGGCATGGGCCTAATCATTGGCCTTAGCTGTGAGGCTAAAACGGGGCCTCTTGCCATGAACACTGGGTTCCGATTGTGTATCAACTGAAGCCTTGAACAAGGCCTCAAGAACGGTATCTTTAGCTAGCTCTGAGAAAGAATGTTATGACTCAGTCCCCCGCATCTCGAAGATAGTGTCAAAATTGGCTCGTAGGCTAGCCATCTCACTTTGAATGGCAGCGAGGTCAGTGATCGGGGTTGGTCATGCCATAACACATATCTCAAATGTTTCAAGGCATTTATATATCGCCTAAATCTTCTACTCCATTCGCTTGGCCACCCTCTCTATAAGGTCCTCTTCCTCCACTATGGACTTTTGTATCCATAGATGTATATGATAGAGTAGGGTGGTCATTTTCGCCTCTAATTTATGGAATCTACCTAGAGGAATCACAATTTCGGCTGGTGGTGCTGGATGCATGAGAAGAAGAGGCTGGGGTGAGGCCGGCATGTTCTGGTGTAGAAGGTTCTTCCCTCTCAGTTAGATCTTTCGTGTCTACAAGGTTTTCGCCTAAAGAAGGGACCTCGACCAGGGGCCCTCTGTAGGGTACCGTTACATTACCCTCATTTCTGATGAGGCCTATATCCAATATCCTGGTCTCTCGATGGAGTATATCACAATTCCAGATTTGCACTCCTGCGTCCCTACACAATTGAAATATCAAATGCAAAAAGGGATAAGTATTGGAGGTCTTGAATGCCCTCTTGTGTATCTTCTCCAACATCATCCATGCGAAGTCGATCTCCAACCCTTTTACCTGTGCTGCCACTATGACTGTCCTATCCCATGTGAGTAAGTTGTCAGCCTTAGTGGGGTATACTTTGTTACGGACAAACATCCAGATGATTTTTGCCACAAAAGTCAGTGTAGTCTTCTTGATAACCCGGTTCAATGACCAAGTCAACCCTCTCACCATCAGCCGCAATGTATTGGGCTAGCCATATTTTAACTGCTTCCTGTTTATTGGCACTACATAGTCAAACTCCTAATGTTGAAGCTCCAGTCTATATCAGTGGTGGGTCATATAGAAATCTGCGGATAGTGGCTCGTGAGATGTCAACACGGCATCCTAGGACCATGGTGTACATAGGAGGGTCTTCTTTTGTGGGTTTGTCCTGCTTATGGATGGATCCTTGGAGAGTGGAAGCGTAGGAAGCATAGAACTCCCTTAATATCTCATCACTGTATGAGCCCAATTCCTATGCCATCCAGTCACACTTGTGGAGGTTGAATAGACGGTGCACCTAGGTCATGGTATTTAGACTCTCTGTGAGGACTCGACGTTCCTCGGTAACTAGTCGAGTCATCACCCCCTTCTCATTGATCATCTTAGAATCTCTATAAACTTGCCATTGTCCATTGACGCACCACCAGTTCCTTCATTTTCCATTAAAAGAGGGTAATAAGTTTGGGGTGCAGGAGAAACTTTTGAGCTAGTGGCCTCATCACACGAGGCTTTTTGTTAATTATCTCCTAATCCAGTGGCCCTCTAAAAAGTTGAACCAGATGCGGTGGCTGACTTGGACCTTGAAGACTGGCTAGACCTCGAGCCGGAAATGGTGGCAGATTTGGAGCCAGACATTGATCAACCTTCTGAACTAGAGGCATCTCCAGTTGGTGAGCCGATTAATGTGCGCTCTTCATCATATAGGGAGACAATGAATACGTAGGTATTTACCTTCTGGGGTATGCCCCTAGTAGATCGAGAGGATGCCATCGGTGTTTTAATGGCCGTAGGAACATAGGTTAGGTCCTTGTCTGTGTCGGTGTCTTCGTCAATCTATCAATATGACGGGGCGAATGACTTTGATTTTCCCCTTTTGAAGTAGAACATTTGCTTCTTGAGAGCCATTGTACGTGTGGAGCAATTGTTAGCATAAAAATAACTTACGACACACTTGAAAGAAATAATAAAAATATATACAGGTAGAAGTTAAGGTTGACGGACCCCATCGATGGTCCATAGATTTATCTACGGTCCCTGGATCCTTCTGTTTGGCTGGATTGAAAACATACCCTCTATAGAAACTATGCATGTACAAGAAGACCCGTCAATCAATCGACGGACCGTAGTCCACCGTCATTTGACACATATGCTTTATTTTTGGGAGTGGCAAACTATGGACCCAGTCTATTGTCAGTTGATTGAACGATGATCCGTAGATGGAGTCTCATGACTTAGGCCTGTGCCTGATTTCAAACCTCCTTCAATTTAAATTCCAAGTTTCCTTGGTGACAAATTTAACTGCAATAAAATCTATACATGTTTTCAACATATCATATGCTAGTTTATCGTTCATAGGGTTCCGATTTTGTACAATTTTCTAACCATGATTTGATTAAAGTGTTGAGCCCTAGGTCAAAACTGACATGTAGACTGACACACAAATGTAGGGTGGTGCCACGACCAAGAAGCACCCCCTAGACGTAATTGGTGTCGTTGTCCTCGAAGATGACTTAGACTAGTCCTTAGCATTTGTCATTACATGTAATAGGTCAAAAATACAGAAAAGTTTTACATAGTGAGGTATACATAGACCTCTCACATATCATGTATGAAGTTTAAATACACTCTTCTCTTAGTGAAGCTATACAAGATTCTCGTATACATAATAATTAGTCTAATAATATTGTCTCACATTAAAAACATAAAGGAGTCCAATATTGGACATAGCCATTACAAATTCAATATGCCGTTATAGGCTTACATCAATAGTCTCAAACGATAACATAATGAAGTAGTGTCTTAGACATAACAAGAACATAGCTAGAGTAGTGAAATGGTAAAATCCCCAAACATTGAGGACCTACAAATAGCTTGGAGAAACTAGTCCAAGCCTTCTTTCTTTTAGCCTTAAAGTACTTCAACAACCTGAACCTACATTGTTTGGGAAAAGGGAAAGAATATGGGTTAGTACAACCACTTGTACTAAGTATGGATATATGAAAATTAACCATTTTAAGACATGCATAAAAAGGACCATTTCTTGAAAAACATGCTAAGTCATTTGAAAAGCCTTTATGCACACACAAGAGAGTATATAAAGGACAAGGATCACAACAACATAAGACATGTTCATAAACAAGGACAACATCATCATAAAATCATATCAACATTTCATGTTCATTAGTTGATATCATCAACATACAAGACCCTTACCAACAATCCCATCCCAAGCCTACATGTGCAATGCTCATGTGAAGCCCCATAACCCTACATAATCAAGTAAAGAAGAAAAGAGATCATAAGTAATGTCTTGCTTCATATAACATAACCATCATGTGTATTCATTATCACACACATAGCAATTTAGACCACCATCATGTCCATCAATGTAGCCAACATTATATACAAACAATATCTTATAGAGTTAACATATGTACATTTCATGATATCATAAGAGCATAATAACATAAGAACAAACTCCTTGGACTTTTTTCAAGGCCAACTTATGCGATATATAGGTAGAGTCCCACACCATACCCAAACTAAGAAGAATTCATTACTTCATTCATTCATTTAATGTTTGGGAACAATTGCCTTAACCGACATAGACCATGTGAGCTAAACATGGAATCCAGTGTGATGAACCCTGCACAGAAAGAAAGTTCTCTACTTGCCAAGATAGAACTAAAACATGAATGTAGGATTCTAGGTGGATCCACTAGCTAATATTCCTATGGGGGAAACATATTTAAGGAACTAGGAGACATGCTAGAGACCCTCTTTATGCAAAATTGCATTATAATCTCCATCTCATGAGAACTATTGTGAACCTAACTTCCCACATTGGGAAGGATACATCTCATATCTATTTTTCTCGGTGCTAAGCTAAAGTCCCTTTTAAAAATGTCTTTAAGTATTTCTTAATCATCATATCTTAATATAGACCATGGGATACTAACCCATTGTATATTATGTCATTAGCTCATTAAGTATTGCATGAGAATTTCCTTTCATAACAACTCTTCATTTGTGAGATCAACAAATCATAGTAAGGAACATAAGTGATTTACATTCAACCCTGTATCATCATACCCTTAACATGATCTCACAATTCACATAGTCCAGACATTTCATAAAATTCATTATATCATCATCTTCTTAATCCAATCACATATAATAATACTTCAATTGAATACCATTATCATGTATAAGCCATCATCATTGAAATAAAGGATTCAAGATCATAAAGTCTTATCACATATCCTTCATGAACCTCCTTCAAGATGTTACCATCAATCCAATCATATTCGTCCATCAATTCACTTAATAACATCATACAATAGTAGTCTATACAAGAACTAAGTCAATTGTATCATCACTAATCAAAGCAACATGAATCCAAAGTATAGAGTTAGGGCAAAAGGGTTAAATCATGAATTATTAAAGAAATAGATTCAATACCAATAATACATAGCCATAGGCAGTACATGAATGAACTACAATAGTTAAAACGAGTATAACAATCAATACATTCATCAATTTCCATCAATTTTTAAGCAAGTTCTAAGATTTGGAGAAATTGGGGAAAGGATATGGATCAAATGAGTACCACTTAATTAACTTAAATTACTAAAAAATCTACACTTAATTAGCCATAGGTTATCGCAATTGGTGATAATCAATCATCAATTTCATGTTTCGATGAAAACCCATTTGTAGAGAAAAGTCGTTCGAATTGAGTGATTTAGAAATCAACTTTGAATGGACCTATGGGGAAAGAAATACCAAGAGTGAAAGAATCCTTACCTTCTAGGGACTTAATCCATAAAATTTGAGTAGAAAATAGGGGAATTAGGTCTTCTTCTTCAAGCTTCTTGATCTCTTCAGTGGAGGTTGAATCAAGAGAGAAAGTAGAGAGAGATGCGGGCTTTTGGGTTTTAATTTGGGGATTTGATTTGAGTGAGTGAATATGAGGTAAAACTGATTTTAAAACAATATATAAACCTCCCATAAAATACCCAAAAGACCCCTCACTTAAGTTGACCTTTTAGTGAAGTCAAACTTGAACTCGAAATTTCAGATATTCAAAAGGAAACAAGTTCACGTCGCGGAACTGTTCCCACAAGATTTCTAAATTTAATTTATGAGACACTGGAGTCCTCTAAGTGTTCGAGACGCGGACCAAGACTGTTGGTCCTTGGTGGACCATGTCTGCGACGCGGACTGGTTCTCATCTAGTTCATTTAGTTGCAGCCTTTGGCAGATTCTTTGGCAAAGGGTGGGGTCCCTTCAAGGACCTCTAGGGCGGTCCTTCGGGGGTAGGACTTGGACGTTTTGACCCTATATACATTATTTTAAGTACTCAATGTATTTTTACAAGTTTTATACCTCAGACAACCCTTCCAAACCTTCACAAAACCTAAGGATGTCCACTAGCTCAATTGCACTAGTTTTCGGACGGCATAGTCGTCCCTTGACGTTTAGGCTGTAATAGTTCCTACTTTGTTTCAATACATTATCTTAGGCTTAGAAACATTGTTTTAAGTCTTAGTTAATCATGCGACGCTCTAGACTAAGTCATGAACTTACAGAGTGTCACATTATCCCCCCGTACGAACATTCATCCCCGAATGACACTTGAATCTTTTTGTAGGGAGGGGATAGACTCAATACTAGCATCCCAACCAACAAAAACATAAAATCATAATAAGTCATAGCTCATAGGAGTACTTCACAACTCCATTCAACATATAAACATGGAATTACACATAGCAACTCAAATCACAACATATAAGAGCTCAACCTTTTTTAACATATTATGAGGAACCACCTTCTTAACATCAACATGAGCTCAAAATTACATTAAAGAGTTACCATGCTATTCTTCTTCTCAATACAATATCAAAGTACTACAATCTCAAGAAGGCAAAACATACATTTCATATAAGTGCAAGTTAACACAAAAAAGCCCTTTTTTCATGAAAATTTATTTTGATATAAACCTTTACCAAAACATGCACATACTTAGAAAGTAAGAAAAATTCTCCTTTATTTATTATTTTCATTTTTAAGTGGAACTACTAATCTCAATTAGGAAAAAGATGAGGATAGCGGGACTTCATGTCGGCCTCGGCCTCACATGTTGCTCCCTCAACTAGTTGGTTTCTCCATATAACTTTTACGGAGGCCACCTTTTTTCTTCTCAACTTTTTAACTTGACGATCAAAGATTTCCACTGGACCGGAAAGGTTTTCAACCACACCTAACCCTTCAATAGGGAGAATGGACTTGGTGTCACCAATATATTTCTGAATCATGGAGACATGAATCTAATGTACCGAAGCTAGTTCAATAGGTGATTTCAACTCATATGCAACCTTGCCGACCCGTTGAAATATCTCATAGGGACCCACATACCGGGGACTAAGCTTCCCTTTCTTACCGAATCTCATCACCCCTTTCATAGGTGATATCTTCAAGTACACCTTATTATCCACATCAAATTCAAGGTCTCTCTTCCTATTGTCAGCATAAGAATTTTGCCGACTATAGGATGTTTTCAACCTATCTCTTATCACATGAATTTCTCCAAAGCTTTATAGACAATCTTGATACCAAGGAGTGAAGACTCACCAACCATAAACCACCAAACTGGAGACGTACATCACCTACCATAGAGTTCTTCAAATGGTTTCATTTAAATACTCAAATGGTAGATATTATTATAAGAGAACTCAATCAACGGTAGGTGATTGTTCCAATTTCCTTTGAAATCTACTACACAAGCTCTTAACATATTCTCTAGGGTTTGAATGGTACGCTCTGCTTGACCATCCCTTTGAGAATGAAAAGCGATGCTAAGCTTCACTTGAGTAACCAACCTTTTTTGAAAAGACCTCCAAAAACGAGAAGTGAAATGTGCTCCTCCATCCGATATAATGGACATAGCGATCCCATGAATACTCACAATCTCATTAATGTAGATTCTTTCTTGATCTTTCTCCGAATATACTTGATGGGGATAAAGTGAGCAAGTTTTCCAACCTATCCACAACTACCCATATTAAGTAATTTTGCCTACGTGTCCAAGGCAAACCCACTACGAAGTCCATATTAATATCTTCCCACTTCCTAGCCAGAACATGCATTTCTTGAAGTAAACCACCCAACTTTTGATGCTCAACCTTTACTTGTTGGAACTTTGGACACCTTGTCCACAAATTCCTATATGTCCCTTTTCAACCCATCCCACCAATAAACCTCTTGAAGATCACGATACATTTTTATGAAACTTGGATGAATAGAATATCGGGAACCATGAACTTCTTCCAAAATTTGATTCCTCAAATCATCAACATGTGATACACACAACCTACCTTGGTACCTAAGTACCCCATCCCCCTTTGAGAGAACGACTCATTAAGATTACCAAGAACCAATTTCTTCAACTCCATCAATAATGGATCAAGTTGTCGCTTAGACTTCACTCAACCACTAAAGACAATTTGGGGTTATGATGGACCTTAGAAACACCATTTGGGGAATCTTCCATCCGAACACACAATCAAGTCAACCTATGAAAATCTTTCGCTAAGTCCTTCTTATCTTCTTCCACATGTAATACACTACCCATAGTCATACGACTTAGAGCATCTGCAACAAAGTTAGCCTTGTTAGGGTGGTAGAGAACACTTTTGTCGTAATCCTTCAATAATTCCAACCATCTTCTTTGTCAGAGATTCAACTCCTTTTGAGTAAACACGTATTGATGACTTATGTGGTCGGTTATTACATCCACATGTACCCCATAGAGATAATGTCTTCATATTTTCAAAGCAAACACTATGACCGCTAATCAAGATCATGAGTTGGGTATCTCTTCTCATACACCTTAAATTTCCTAGAGGCATAAGCTATTACCTTCCCATGTTGCATAAGGATACAACCCAAACATACTCGGGAAGCGTTACAATACATTATAAAACCCTTTGTACCCTCCGATAAGGTCAACACTGAAGTGGAGGTAAGCCTATCTTTCAACTCTTGGAATCCTCTTTCACAAGCCTCCCACCACTCACACTTTACCTTCTTTTGAGTTAATGTTGTCAAAGGAGATCCAATAGATGCAAAACCTGTCGAAAAGCCTCCTATAGTACCTAGCTAGGCCCAAGAATCTTCTTATATTGGTTGGAGCCAAAGGTCTAGGCCAATTCTTAGCCACTTCCGTCTTTCTCGGATCGACCTCTACACCCTCACTAGAGATGATATGACCAAGAAACGCAACCGGTCTCAACCAAAATTCAAACTTGCTATACTTAGCAAAAATTTGATGTTCCTTGAGGACTTGCAATACCACTCTCAAATGGCCCATTTTCTCATCCTCACTCTTAGAATATACTAAGATAGCATCAATAATGACATTTACAAAGGCATCAAGGTAATTCCGGAACACTCCATTCATAAGGTCCATAAAAGCCGTCGGGGCATTGGTTAACCCAAATGACATAAGAAGTCATATATTTACCTCTTACCTTAAGTTGGTGATATCCCAGCCTCAAATAAATCTTCGAAAGTAACTCACACCTTGAAGTTGATCAAATGAATAATCAATCCTAGGGAAAGGATACTTTTTCTTTATGGTGATCTTATTAAGTTGACGATAATCAATGCACATCCTAACGGATCGATCCTTCTTCTTCACAAACAACACCAGAGCACCCCATGGAGAAATACTAGGTTGAATGAAGCCTTTGTCTGGTAAATATTTGAGTTGGGCCTTCAACTCTTTCAATTCGGCCAGAGCCATCCGATAAGTAGAAATTGAAATGGGGTTCATATCCGGCAATAAGTCAATACCAAAATAAATTTCCCATTCGGGAGGGATTCTGGGCAAGTCATCGAGAAAGATTTTTGGAAAATCCTTCACTACAGGGACCGACTCTAGAGGAGGATTTTTGGACACTAGATCCTTAACCCTCACAATATGGTGTATACACCCTTTAGAGATCATCTTACAAGCGTTTAAACAAGAAATGATACGACCTCTAGGAATTGAGTCCCCCCCATCTTCTGCTCTAAGACGAGTTTATTAGGAAAATTGAACTTGACTACCATTGTTCTACAATCTATGGAAGCAAAACAAGCATGCAACCAATACATTCCCAATATGACATCAAAATCAACCATATCAAATTCTACCAAGTCTACTATAGTAACTCTATTGAGTAACATTATAAGAAAATTCCTACAGACTCTTTTAGCAATGACCGAGTCACCCACCGGGGTTGTAACTGAAAATGGTTCAATCAATTTATTGGGTAATATATCAAACTTCATGGCTACTAAAAACGTCACAAGTGATAATGTAGCACCGGGATCAAGTAAAGCATTGACATTAATAGTAAAGACTTGTAACATACTTTTCACCACATCGGGAGAACACTTTTGTTCACCCCGAGAACGGAGAGCATAAACGAGGTTCTTCCTTGGAACATCCGAGTTAGAACCACTTTCTTGATCTTTACCACTCCCGTTCTGTTGACCCCTCACATTAGGGCATCCCTAACCTTATGTCCTCTCTTGCCACACTAAAATCAATTACTGTCCCAACTAGACATTCACCCACATGCTTCTTGCCATACATTCCATAAGTACGCGTCTTGCTTGGTGAATTCGCACCTCTTCCCTTAGGGGTTTAGTGTTAGATACCCTATCATCACGAGTCTTGGGAAGATTAAAAGAAACTTGACTGGAGACCCTCTTTTTGAATCTAGGCTTGTCTTGGATATCGAACCTACCTTGGAAGAACCACCTTCATATGACTTAGAATTCCTAGCATCTCTATTCTTCCTCTTTATCCTAGTCTCCTCAACTTGTTGAGCATTTACCATCAAACACCAAATATCCATGTTGTCATGGAGCATCACCGAACGACACTCTTCAACCAAATCATTGGACACTCCTATAACAAAGTGACTCATCTCATCCCTTGGGTTAGACACCACGAAAGGGGCATACTTAGACAATTTAGTGAGCTTCAAAGAGTAGTCTAGCACACTCATGCCTGCTTGACAAAGGTTGATGAATTCAACTTTAGCCTGCCTCTTCTCCCTTGGGAAGAACCTACCAACAAAATCCCTCTTAAATATCTCCTAAGTCACGGGACCACCTCTCAAAGGCCTATTATCTCTCCATTGGGTATACCAAGTTTGACCCATATCCTCGAGTTGATAAGCAGCTAGCTTGGCCTTCTAAATTGAAGTTAACCCATAGCAAATAAGATCTAGCAGATCTCATCAAGAAAGTCTTACGGGTCTTCATCCACCTAAGACTCAAAGAATATTAGAGGGTTCATCCTAGTGAAGTACCTCAAGCGAGAAGCCATGGTACTAGCATTTTGTTGAACACAGGGTCCAACTTCCTGGTTTGCTTGAGCCGTCATGGTTTGAGCTTGAGTAGTTACGGCTTGGGCTTGAGTAGTCATAACATGATCCCAGGTCACAAAAGACGACCTTATCTTTCCATCCGTCATAGATGGAGGAATGACTGGAGCTTGGCAACCCAAAGGAACTTGTTTTTTAGAAGGAGCTTGATTGTCTTTTGGAGGAGCTTGGTTGTCTTTGGGAGGAGATCCCGCATTAGCAATCTCTTCTTTTACTCTTCTTGCGGCTTGCTTTCTAATAGTCATAGACTATAACAAAAATATAAGGGTTAGAGGAAAAGGACACATAGAGTTACCAAACTAGAGGCACGAATTTCAATATTACCAAAAAAGTGAGAATTCCTAAGCATCACATAGCCTCTTGTCCATAAGTGTGGTGCCCTTCGAAACTATGAAAAATACTCTACATAAAAGTTGTTTAGTGAGACATCAATCCTAAGATTACTCTAACCTCATGCTATCATACAAAGTTTATAATGTCCGGGGAGCACATTCTAGACGTAACCGGCGTCGTCATCCTCGAAGAGGACTCAAACTAGCCTAAGCATTTGTCATTAAATGTTATAGGCCAAAATGCGAAAAATGCGAAAAATTTTATGTAGTGAGGTATACATAGAGTTCTCACATATCATAAATGGATTATATATAGACTCTTCTCTTAGTAAAGCTTACATATGCGTCTCGTTTAGACAACATAACCAACACATAAGAATTAGCCTAATAACATTGTCTCATATTAAGCCATCTAAAAGGAGTAAATATTTGACATAGTCATTACAAATTCAGTATGTCATTGTAGGCTTACATCAATAGTTTCAAATGATAAAGGAATGATATAGTGTCTTAGACATAACAACAACATAGCTATAATAGTAAAATGGTAATATCTCCAAACATTGAGGACCTACCAATAACTTGGAGAAAATAGTCCAAGCCTTCTTCCTTTTAGCCTCAAAGTACCTCGACAACCCGAACAATGTTTGAGAAAAAGAAAGAATAAAGGTTAGTGCAACAACTTGTACTAAGTATGGATATATGCAAATAAACAATTTGAAGACATGCATAAAAATAACAATTTCTTCAGAAACATGCTAAGTCATTTGAAAAGCCTTTATGCACACACAAGAGAGTATATACAATACAAGGATCACAACAACAAAAGAAATGTTCATAACCAAAGACATAATCATCATAATGTAATATCGACATTTCATGTTCATTAGTTCATATCATCAATATACGAGATCCTTACCAACAATCCCATCCCAAGGATATGAGTGCAATGCTCTTGTGAAACCCCAAAACCCCACATAATCAAGTAAACAAGAAAATAGATCATAAGTAATGCATTTCTTTATATAACATAACCATCATCTGTAGTCATCATCACACATATAACAATTCAGACCACTATCATATCCATCAATGTTACCAACATCATATAAGAACAATATCATATAGAGTCAACATATGTACATTTCATGATATCATAAGTGAATAATAACAGAAAACCAAGTTCCTAGGACTTCCCTCAAGGCCAACTTGTGCAATGTATAGGTAAAGTCTCATAACCCTACTCACAGTAACAAGAACCTCTTAATTCACCCTTGTTAGTGTTAAACTTCATTACTTCGTTCATTCATTTATATTTTAAGAATAATTTCCTTAACTGAAGTAGTCCATTTTTGTTAAACATGGAATCCGGTGTGATGAACTCTACACCAAAAGAAGGTGATCTATTTGCCAAGGTAGAACTAAAACATGAACATAAAATTCTAACTAGATCCAATAGCTAGCATTCCTATGGGGGGAAACATAGTTAAGAACTAGGAGACATGTTAGAGACCATCTTTATGCACAATTGCATTGTAATCTCCATCTCATGAAAACCATTCTGAACCTACCTTCCAATATTGAGAAGGGACACCTCTCATATCTAGTTCGCTCAGTGTTAAGCTAAATTCCCTTTTTGAAATGTCTTTAATCCTTTTTTAATCATCATATCTTAATATAGACCATATGAGACTAACCCCTTGTATATCATGTCATTATATCATTAGGTATTGCATGAGAATTTCCTTTCATAACCAGCCTTCATTCGTGAGATCAACACATCATAGTCATATCATAGTAAGGCACACAAGTGATTCATATTCAACCTTGTATCGTCATACCCTTAACCTGATCTTACAATTCACATAGTCAAGACATTTCATCACATTCATCATATCATCATCGTCTTAATTTAATCATATATAATACTTCATTGAATACCATTATAAGGTATAAGACATCATCATTGAAGTAAAGGATTAAAAATAATAGTCTTACACATAGCCTTCATAAGAGTCCTTCAAGATCTTACTATTAATCCAACCATATTCATCCATGAATTCACTTAATAACATCATAAAATAGTAGTCTATACAAAACTAAGTCAATTGTATCATCACTAATCAAAGAAACCTCAATTCATAACCTAGCGTTAAGGAAAAATGGTTCAATCATGAATTCATCGAGAATAGATCCAATTTAAACAATACATAAGAATAGGTAGTACATGAATGAATTACAATAGTTAAAACGAGTCTAACAATCAATACATTCATCAATTCCTATCAATTCATAAGCAAGATCTAAAATTTGGGGAAATTAGGGAAAGCACATGGGTCAATGCATACCAATTAATTAACATCAATTACTCAAGAATTTATATTTAATTATCCATAGGTAATCACAATTCGTGATAATTAATCCTTAAATTCAAGATTAGAAGAAAACCCATTTGTAGAGAAAAACCCTTAGAATTGGGTGATTTAGAAATCAACTTTGTAAGGACCTCTTAGGAAAGGAATCCCAAGAGTGAAATAATCCATACCTTATAGAGACTTAATCCACGAAATTTGAGTAGAAACTTGGGGAATTCGGTCTCCTTCTTCAAGCTTCTTGATCTCTTCAATGGAGGTTGAATAGAGAGAGAAAGTAGAGAGGTGAGAGTTTTGGGTTTTATTTGGGGATTTGATTTGAGTGAGTGAATGAGTTAAAACTGATTGAAAAACAATATATAAACCTTACTAAAATACCCAAAATACCCCTCACTTAAGTTGACCTTTTAGTGAAGTCAAACTTGAATTCTAAATTTCAGATTTTAGTCGGAAAACAAGTTCGCGTCGTGGAGCTATTCCCACAATATTTCCGTCCGCAACACGAACCAAGATTTTTGGTCCTCGGTGGAACATGTCCGCGACGCGGGTTTGTTCCGAGATAGTGCATTTAGTTGCTGCCTTGGGCAGCTTCTTTGGCCAAGGGTGAGGTCCGTTAAAAGACCCATAGGGAGGTCGTTGGGGGGTCGGACCTGGAAATTTTGACCCTATATACATTATTTTACCTATTTAAAGTATTTTGAAAAGTTTTATACCTCATACAACCCTTCCAAACCTTCACAAAACCTAAGGACATTTACTAGTTCTATTGTACTAGTTTCCGGACGTCATGGTCGTCCCTTGATGTTTAGGCTCTAATACTTCCTACTTAGTTTCAATACATTAGTTTAGGATTAGAAACATTGTTTTAAGTATTATTTCATTATGTGAGGCTCTAAACAAAGTCATGATCTTCCTGAATGTTAATGCTAGTTAAGATGTTACACAATCAGTGTCTATCATCCCGAGGGTAATTATTATGAAACTATTAGCATGCAATGTTGATCGATTTAGTCCTAAGGTCAAGAGCACACTCCCGACTTCCTATATTCAACTATTAACAGAATCTAGAGTGAGGGGAAGTCGAATTACCATTCTGGCAGTTAAGAGTGTTGTGATTGTGTGCCTACAATGATTTGCGACCCAAAGAAAAAGGCAAGCTCACCGAACCCGATCACCGTACTTTAGATGGAGAATTTGTGAGAGAGATGATTAGAATTTGGGGTAAGTTATAAGAAAAAGGGTTTCTAGATATTTGGTAATGATTTGGGGAGTGATTTAGGCAGGAATTTAATGGGGAGAAACGGTTATGGAAAGAATTTTGAAAGAAAAGGGAAAGGGGGAAAGAATTTGAATGGTCGATTTTAAATATAGACGGTCGGGTCAGGTCGGTTCACTACTAGACTGGATCCACGAGACCCCGTTGATGGTCTGTGGATTGATGAAGGTCCGTCGATGAGGAACTCCAATCACTCTTAGACATGGACAAGTTTCAAGGATTATCTGGGATCTAGGGACACCATTGACGGTCTGTCGATTGAACGACGGACCGTCGATGGGGTCCGTAGACCTCTATACCAGACCATTTTCTACAGATTTCTAGTTTTTCCTCCTGTACATGTAAAAATAATTAGGCCACTCTTTTTGTATTTTTCTAGATACTTTTTAGACACGGACCCTATTTTAATCTCTAGCCAACACTTAAGACACAAAGAACAAAAAAAATGAAACACTTAGAGAAACTAAACAAAACTACGACTCTTTCGACAAGGAAAATAAAACCTATCGTTGGCTAGAGTGTACAACTAGGGTTGCCTCCCAAGCAGCAGTTGTTTAATGTCATGGCACGACATAGGCCCCTTGATTACTCAAACTTCATCAAGATGGTAGGCCTCAAGCACTTCGTGAAAACTTTCTGCATGCCCAAGATAGATCTTAATCATTTCTCCATTGATTGTGAACCTTGTGCCTTCCTTGTTCTCCAGATCAACCTATCCATGAGGGAACACCTTAGTGATGAGGAATGACCCCGTCCATTTGGACTTGAGTTTGCCCGGAAATAAGCACAGTCTAGAGTTGAATAGAAGAACAAGATCACCAACCTCAAATTCTCTCTTTTCAATTCATTGGACATGATACTTCTTCATCTTATCTTTGTGGATTGCTGAACTTCCATAGGATTTTAGGCGAAACTCATCAAGCACAATCAACTCATTTAGCCTCTATTATGATGATCCTGTCAAATCCAAGATCAGTCTCTGCATTGCCCACATCATTTTATGCTCAAGCTCGACCGGTATGTGACAAGCCTTTCCACATACAAATTGGTATGTAGACATACCTATGGAGGCCTAGTATGTAGTGCAGTAGGGACAAAGAGCATCATCTAACTTCCTTGACCAACCCGTCCTATTGACATATACAGTTTTTGCCAAAATCTATTTGATATCCGGTTGGACATTTCAACTTGCTCGCTAGTCTGTGGGTGGTAAGGAGTGGCCACATTGTGGAGAACACCATATTTTTCAAGAAGCACTTTAAACAACTTATTGCAAAAGTGAGAACCTCCGTCTCTAATAGTGGCCCTAGGTGTACCAAATCTGGAGAAGATATTCTTCTTCAGGAATGCGGTGACACTCTTCCCTTCATTGTTGGGGAGCGCAATTGCATCAACCCATTTTGACGCATAGTCAACCGCCACTAGAATATACTTCATCCCATGAGAAATCACAAACGGGCCCATGAAGTCAATGCCCCATATATCAAGTAGCTCAATCACCACATTAGGATTCATGGTAAGCTCTTGTCTCTTTGAAATCCCTCATTCTCATTGGCAACGATCACATGATTTGGCAAAATCATGAGCATGTTGGTCGATGGTGGGTCAATAGTACGCACACTGCAAGATCGTATGCGCATTTCAAATACCACTATGGTGCCCACCAACAGGCGATGAATGTCACGCCTCCAAAATACTCAACATTTCAATCTCATGTACATATCGATGAATAATCCCATCTCGACAACTCCGATATAAGTAAGACTCATCTCAGAAGAGCTTCTTTACATCATCCACGAACTTCTTCCTTTGGAGGAATGTCAAATCCGACGGAGCCAAATCACATGCCAGATAATTCACGAAGTCTGCAAACCATGGGATCAGATTCTGAGAATCAACCAATTCATGCTCATCTGGGGACGCATCATCAATTTCAGCCTTTTTCCCCAAGTCATGCTTAGCTTCATCCTCCAATCTAGAAAAGTGGTCGTCCACTTGATTTTCGGTCCCTTTCTATCCTTTACCAAAAAATCAAAATGTTGAAGAAATAATACCCATCTGATCAACCTTGCCTTCGCATCCTTCTTCGCCATCAAATACCTCAGAGCAAAATTATTTGTATACACTGTGACGCTCGTACTAATAAAATACGAGCGAAATTTCTTGAATGCAAACACCATTGCGAGAAGTTCCTATTCATTTATAGTGTAGTTGTTTTGGGCTTAATTCAAGGATTTACTCACATAATAGATAGGAAGAACGATTTTATCTGTTATGTGTCCCAATACCACACCAAGTGCAATCCTGATCGCATCACACATCACCTCAAATGGCTCACCGCAATTTGGTGAAATAATAATGGGCACAAACACCAACTTCCTTTTCAACTCACCAAATGCTTGCATATAGGATTCATCGTAATAAAACTTACAGGCCTTCCCGAGTAGCTTTCACAAAGGATGTACCATTTTCGAAAAATCCTTAATTAACCTCCAATAAAAGACAACATGCCCAAGGAAACTTCTAACTCCCTTGACCGAGATGGGTGGTGGAAGCTTCTCTATCACCTCAACTTTGGCTCGATCAACATTTATCCTCTTTTCTGCGATTTGATGGCCTAACACTATACTTTCCTTCATCATAAAATGGCACTTCTCCCAATTTATTACCAAATTGAAATCTTCACATCACTTGAGCACCTCGTCTAGATTATTCAAACACCGATCAAAGAAGTCACCAACCACAAAAACATCATCCATGAACACCTCAATAGTGTCCTCCACCATATTAGAAAATATTGACATCATACAACGCTGGAAGGTCGCAGGCGCATCACATAACCCAAATGACATCCTTTTGGATGCAAAAGTCCCATAAGGGCAAGTAAAGGTGGTCTTTTCTTGGTCTTCAGGGGCGATTCATATCTCGTTGTAGCCCAAATAGCCATAAAAAAACAGTACCAACAGTACAAGAAAAAGCTTTATTTAAGACCAATGTTTAGGGAAGAGTTAATAATCCTGTCTCTAAAAGTACATATATTGGGACGAGATTTTATTTCGGTCTTTAATTCCATATGCTATTGTGAAGGCTCTAAATCTGGTCTCTAGAGAAAGTAGTAACTGGTCCCATATTAAAACTTAAGGCGTCTTGTGAAGTATATTGAAAGGCAGAAACTTCATATTTTCATCGAAATTGGCCGCCTAAAATTTCACTATTCATTAAAGTTCTAAAAGAAAAATAAAACAAAGAAAAGAAACTTCAGTTTATTTCCCAAAAGATATCGTGAAATCAAACAAGTGAACAACCCTATCAGAGATTTTACCAAGCTAACAACAATCTTCCACTCACAACGATCTTAGTAAAGCTCTCAACTAAAAATGAGAAAGCACAGGATTTCCTAGCAGCAAACCCAGGCTAGGTCTCATCTATTAGTGCTTCATCTGTATGTTTTTTGAGAATAGTGAAAGCACATGTCTTCCTAGAAGTGATCTACACCGAATATATCTCTTCTATTCACACGGATCTAAGATATGCCTCACCTTCTATTAGTGTTTTTGATTTTTTTTATGTAAAGTCGTTTTTCTATTTTTTTATTCGAGTTATAACTCTGTCTTGTTTGATTTATTGTTCTATAAGATAGGATGTTGATTGTTTTATTAAAAAAGATTCAGTTTTGTAGTGAAATATGATCCCAAAACGAAGAAGATCGATCAGTCCTTAAAGAAGTAAGAGTTCTTAAAGATAAGTATAATGAACTAAACTTTAAAAGAGGCACTAATAATTCAATGAACTAAAACAATATTAAGAGATAATATAGAGAGAGTTCAGTTCAGATTGATAAATCTGTATGAATTACAAGTGAACAAAACTCTCTATTGTAATTGCTGAATGTTAAAAATGAGCAAGTGATTGCAGAATGTTAACAGAATAAGTGAGACAAGTGATCGCATAACGTTAAAAATGAATAGCTGAAACAAAGATTAGTTTTGTTTGATACTAAAACTGACGAAATATGTAAAACACAATTGAACTGATGCAAAATGACCTCCTATGGTGTTGCACATTGAAGATTGAAAGGCTGACAGTTTCGTTTGGGTCTAATACTTGGAAAACTTTATAACTTTCAAGAAGATACATTTTAATAGTTGTTTAAAGCATTATCTCAATTTTTTTAGTTGGTTCTCTGATCTCTGTCACTTGTATATCAGCTATGCATCCTCTTCTGTGAGTTATTTTCCTTCTTTAAACTTGACTTCTTGAATGTTTTCTTCTTATAGCATATATAGTGTATATTGTGCGCATAAAGAATCGATCATATTTTGACGATGAAATTAACTCGAGTTGATGAAAGATGAAGAAAGCAATAGAACTAATGCAAGTTACCTCATGTATATAATGTACATAGTAGGTAGAAACAACGATAGTTTCATTTAGGTTTCTAAACTTTGAAACTCAAGATTTTCCAAGAAGATACGTTCTAATAGTTGCACCATATTTTTTTCTGTCGTTGTAAAACTGAATCACTAGCTATTCTTTTTGTTCAACTTTCAGATTAGTTTCTTTTTGGGAGCTGATTTTTTCTTCTTCTCTATATTTGCTTTGTTTGAGTTACACTACACTTGTTTGAATTACTCTTCTTCTCTAAGATTAGGTAGTCAACTTTTTGAAGTATATACATGTTTATAGGATCCCAAAAATAAGGGGATTATCCCTAAGAAAAATGACTGCTCCTAAAGAAACAATACAGTAAGCTACTCTTGTACAGAGGCACCCACATGTAATCAGTTAAAACAGTGTTCAGAGAGAAGAGATAGGAATTTGTCTTCGACTCGAAAAATCTTTTTTGAATTCCAAGGGAATGATTGTTTACATTTTAATACTAACAGAGCACGCGGGGTAGTGGTTGGAGTTATGGAAACTGCTCCAAATAAGTAGTCATGTGCAACTGATTCTTAAAAGATTTCTATATAACTAAAATAAATTAATAATTTCAAAAGAAACATTGAATTATTATATATTATAAATGGATCATACTATAGTGTTTTGTGTGTGTCTAAGGAATCGATCATATTGTTTTTACAATCATATTAACTCTAACTCACAAAAGATTTAAGAAGCACCAAACGGATAGAAATCACCTCATGTGGTATTGTACATAAAAGGTAGAAATAGTTATAGTTCTATTAGTTACAAACTTAGCAATCTTGAGATCTTTCAAGATATATGTTATTACTGTTTCACCATATATTCGTCAATTCCTATCAAACTTAATCACCACAAATTTATAAACAAAAAGTGTAAATAATAGATTGTCATGAACTTTTAGAAGCTTAAAGATGTAACTCATGAGTTATTATAGTTATACATCCTGTGGTTCTATATATAGAAGGTAGAAAGAATGATAATTGTTGCCATGATTCTTGTTTTGCGGTGGGGTTCACGTGATTGATTTCTCCGTTTGATTATTGATAATTACTACTGTTAAAAACTCCTATTATTGACTACTTTGATTTTCTTCATTAGTTCACTAGTAACTATCTGAAAGACTACTTTTATTTTGTTTTTCAGTTCATTGGACATAACTTGTTTCCTTATTAATTTTCTACATGTGGCTCTTTTTACAGGCTCAATACTAAAACTGAAAAACTGGATGGATCAAGTATTAAATGTACTATCAGATATACATTTGTTGCGCACGGAGAAATTGGGAAGGAAGTGGATGAGGGATTAAATATTTAACATCAAAAGGAAAAAATCCAAGTGTAAGTTGAACTCTTAGGATACTAATAACAGTTCTACATGTCCTACATGTAATGGTGCCCCTACTTCCTATGTTGATGCAATCTGTGCAAACTCTATAGCGTTCTAATATTTATTCAAAGGTTGTGGATTTAACTGAATTGTCACAAGTGATTTGAATTTGTGCAATCTGTGCAATATGTGCAAGTGATTTGAATTAAATTTATTTGTGTCATCTGTTCAGGTGATTTGAATTTGAAGAACCTGATGGTGCCAAGTGATTTGAGTGCTTATTAGTTCCAATCTATTCTTAATTGTGATTTCCTGAGCCTTGCAGACCATTCACTGTTTGGACCTGGTTGTGTTTAGGTAGACTATCTTCCTTCCTATTCAATTTGTTGTGAGATTTAGAACAACCGTCTGTTTGTTTAATGCGTATCTTGGAGTTGTTGGATTTTCTTGTTACCCAGATTTAATGTTGCTCCTCCAGTAGGGACCCCAAACGCCCCTCCATTCCTTTCTACCTGAACGAATCCACCTAAGGTTCATCGAGATAATTTTCCTTCCCAATTACAACTCTCCTTCTGAAATACTTATCACTGTTGGAATCTATGCGTCCACTATCAGTCAATGGACCAGGTCCCTTGAAACACAAACAAGGATATAATAGAAAGTAAATGTCGTTTAACAAACCAAGAGTTTAATGTGGAAACCTCCTTGCTCAAGGGAGTAAAACCACGACCTGTCTCACAGGATTTTCACAACTGTTTCACTAATCTTCGCAAGCAAAAGTAAAAGCAGTTACACAAATGTGAAAAAGTTTTTAATCTCACCAACAAGCAATAACTCTATTGCTTGATGAGCCTAAGTAGAAGTTATTCTACCCACTAAGCTATCACTCTAGACAACTTAGAATTTCAACACAAACCACACTGATTCCTTTATAGATTTAGGATCAGTTTACAATGTAAGACTAAAAGAATGTATTCTCAAACAACTACACAATATACGGCTGGGTTTTGGTTGTTCTTGAATGATTCTTCACTTTAATTTTCTATAGCCTTTGCAAGAGTTCTTGAGTATGCCTTTTCAAGTTACAAAAACTAAAAAACAATGTTAGGAAAAGTGATATTGTATAGACAAGTCCCTTTCCTTAAATTCATGCCATTGGTTGGGAAGGTCTGAATTTTCTGACGCAGTTGGGAACTGTGCACCAACTTTCTGTACCTTCTCTAGTTGGCAGTCAACAAACTGTTCAAGTTGAGAACAGGGTACCTTCACAAGGTCACTGATTTTGTTACATCATAAAAACTACAAATAACATTTTCCCCCTTTTTGATGATGACAAACAATACTCCAGACACCACTCCAGCTTCAGAACAAATTCCCCCTTACTTACTTGTCCACCCTCCTTGCATAAAATCGAGACCAAAAGAACAGAATATACAATGCACAAATTATTTTCCCCCTCACTGTATTCCCCCTCACAAACATGTCCAGCTACAACTAATTACTCCTAAAGGTTGACATCAAACTAGTGCTAGTTCACCTCAAACTAGTGCTAGTTGATGAGAGTTACTTACTTATCAGTTGAAATTCCCCCTTTTGCCATCATAAAAAGGAGATACAGTAAACCAATAGTATCAATAATAATATCAGAGAAGATCAAAGCCTTATAGCAAGCAAACACAAAGGAAAGCATTCAACAAGAGATAGTAGATAGAACACCAAGGGAATAATATAAATAGCATTGCAACATAAACATTTTATACATTAACAACAAACTGAAATACAAGGACGAAAAGATAAGCCACACAAGGAAGACACGGAAAGAGATTTGAACAAACTATGAAGGGGGAGGCTGATGAGAAAGAGACTGAATAATGAGAGTGAGTCTATCATTTGCAACATTATTATCCTTTATTGCTTTTTCTTGTAAAGCAATAACCTTGGCCCTCAGCTCTGCATTTTCCCTTTCCAGGGCTTGAACCACAGCGGTACCAAGTTCCTCTATCTGTGCAGTGAGCAGCTCGGCTTTTAGAATAGCAATTTCAGCATCCTTTCCACTCAGTCGCATAGTTAGTTCTTCAACTTCATGCTTGGGTTGTTCCTGGTCTTCAATGAGTTGAGCCATTTTGCTCTTGGGGTTTCCTTTCCCTTCAATGCACACACATTCAACCAAAGTAGTTTCTGAAAAAGCTTGTTTCACTGTACCAACCTTGCCAACACTAAGTGGAATGTTAAAGTATTTGAATACTTCAGTGAGAAAGTATCCATATCCCATTTTATGTATTCCTTTCCGCTCAATGACAGTTTTGTACATATGTTCAAGCATGATTCCTGGAAGATTCAGAGGTTCAAATTTGCACAACAATTCAATCACATACAAATCAGCAGAAGTATCTGAGTTCCTCTTTTCAGTTCGAGAAAGTAGAGTTTTGTTGACAAACTCAAAGACTAACTGATACTCACTTTTTATCACCTTCTTAAACAACCCTACACATTTTTTTGTAGGAAGCCTCGAAACCAATGTCACAAATTCGACTGAACATGTTTTCCCTATCACAGACCTGGTACCATCTCGAGGTACCCTAAGAATTTTCCCCAACAGAATTTCATCCAAGTACACTGCAATATCATTCACTCTGGTATGGACACTTCCATCTTCCTGAAATTGAATGTTATAGTAAAATTCACGCACTTCCTCTTCATGAAGAATGAGAGATTTTTTGTTGAAGAGATGCATCCACCGACTGAATCTCCACAATATCATAAAGTGAGTCCATTCCAGTTTGATTAATTATCCCCATGTCAAAAACATTGCCAGCCAGTACAGACTGCTTTCTCAAATTGTCAACAGTTTCTTGTTTGTTGACCTGCTCTTCAATTTTTCTTTGTGTACCAGGTCCCTGTGACCTTTTCCTTTTTCCTTTAGAACTCTCCTTTGTGGATTTTGTTTTCTCAGCCTTTTTGGTATCTCTTGATTTTGTCTTTCCTGATTTCTTCTTCCTGTACTCTTTTTCTGTCTCTTCAGCAGACACCTCTATGACACCAGACTCAGGCATTTTAAAATTTGACACTTTGAATGTTCTAGCACTCATGTTTTCTGCTGTAGACTTTGCACTGGCTTTCAAAGCATCAGCCATCATCTTTTTGGCATCAGATCTAGTAGTAGGTCTCTTTTTGGGCACTTCTTCCATCACTTTCTGTTTTCCCTTTTTTCATACACTTACATCTCTCCGTTCAACCTTCCACTGTATGGATTATTCATCACTTGCTGAATAAGAGGAATTAGAAGATGGATATCTCCCAAAATCTGGAGTTTTATCAAAAATAGGTTGGGTCTCTCTGATATGTTCACCTTGAAAAGATTCACTTTGCTCAACCCTGACTTCCTCTCTCATCATAGCAAGACTCTCAATCACTAACTCTTCACTTGCAGCAAGAATGTTTGACTCAAAAGACTTGTTCCTTGGAAAATCTCCTTCAAACAGAGCATCTGAAAGCATTTAATGATGAGGACCAGGTCCAGCAGAAACACTTGAGCTATTCAGATCTATGGAGTGAAAAGGATTTTTGGGAATATCTGGGGAAGAACTTGTCGGAATATTAGACCTAGACCCTACTAATGAAGGAGAATAGAAAGAAATTTGTTCAATCTGACTAAGGGCTATAAGCATTTGCTTAGAGGCAGATGAAGGATAAGACATTTTGTCAAGAAGAAGAAAAGAGTAACAGTTTTGAAGAAAAGAAAAATAGAGACAAAAAAAGATTTAGTCTTTTCCCTTCTCCTTTTTTTATAGTGAAGGAATATTTCAAGACGAATTAAGGATTAAAAAGGAGAGAAGAAGGGCTTAGAAAAAACTGAAACGGTGCCAGGTCTCTATGATTTGACGCGTCGCTTGGAAAGTAACCGATGGGACTAATGGTCACAATAACCGATGACTGACACGTGGCTTTATCAACGGTCACTTTATCTAATTTGAAATTAATGTACAAATGCTAACCTCGACTGGGACCAGGTCCCATAGCACAACTTTATCATCATTCCTCAACTATTCTAGCCATGTCTTTGCTTTTGCTAGTCCTTCCTTAATGTATACCTACAATAGCTACCAAAAACGATCTAACTCAGATAATATATTATTGAGATAGAGGATACCTGCACTGCAAGTTTAACCATCAAGGGAATTCAACTATTGAATATCTGGAAATCAGTGTAAAGTCATCATGCCCAGCTTCACCTATTACTCTCTAATTGATCTTTGCTAAGAGCCTTTGTGAAGATATCTGCAATTTGTTCCTCCGTTTGACAATATCTAAGAACAATATTTCCCCTTTCAACATTGTCTCTCAGAAAACGATGTCTAACATCAATGTGTTTGGTTCTCTTGTGTTGAACTGGATTCTTTCCCATATTGACTGCACTAGTATTGTCACACATAAGGGGTATAGCCTTAATGTTTACACCAAAATCCTCTAAATGTTGCTTGATCCATAACAATTGTGAACAACATGCAACAGCTGCTACATATTCAGCTTCGGCTGTTGAATGAGCTACAGAATTCTGTTTCTTAGTTCCCCATGAAATAAGTGAAGATCCAAGGAAATGGGTCATTCCAGAAGTACTCTTTCTGTCAACTTGATAACCAGCAAAATCAGCATCTGCAAAACAAACAAGATCGAAAGTGTCACCTGCTGGATAGAAAAGGACCAGGTCCCCTGTCTTTTTCAAATATCTTTGAATCCCGTTTTGCAGCCTTCAAATGTGAATCACGAGGACATGCTTGGAATCTAGCACACATTCCAACACTATATACAATATCACGTCTGCTAGCAGTCAGATACAATAAGGATCCAATGATTCCCCTATACATGGTTTGATTCACAAGAGAACCAGATTCACCTGCTATAAGCTTGGAGTTTGTTCCCATAGGAGTATCAATAGGTTTAGAATCAAACATATTGAATTTATTCAAGAGCTCCTTAATGTACTTCTCTTGACCAATTGAGATTCCATTTGATGATTGCTTGATTTCTAGCCCCCAAAAGAAAGTCAATTCACCCATCATGCTCATCTCAAACTCCTTTCCCATTAATGATGAAAATTCTTCACACAAATGCTCCGATGCTGCTCCAAATATTATGTTATCTACATATACCTGAATAACAAGCAATTCCTGTTCTCTTTTTAATAAGAACAAGGTATTGTCTATTTTCCCTCTTTTGAACCCATTATTCAACGAAAACATTGACAATCTTTCATACCAAGCTCTGGCGGCTTATTTTAAACCATATACAACCTTATTAAATTTGAACACATGATCTGGTAACTCAGAATCCTCAAACCCAGGAGGTTGTTTAACAAACACCTCCTCTTTTAAGTCTCCATTTAGAAAAGCACTCTTGACATTTATTTGATATAGCTTGAATCCCATGAATGCTGCAAAAGCTATTAGAATTCTGATAGCCTCCATCCTTGCAAAAGGAGCAAAAGTTTCATCACAGTCTATTCCTTCCTCCTTATTGTATCCTTGATTAACTAATCTGGATTTGTTTCTAGTAATCACACCATTTTCATCAAGCTTGTTTCTGAAAACCAATCTAGTTCCTATCACTGTTCTGCCAACAGGTCGAGGAACCAGGTACCAAACCTAACTTCTTTCAAACTGATGAAGTTCTTCTTGCATTGAATTGATCCAATATGCATCACCTAATGACTCTTTCATATTCTTAGGCTCAATAGATGATATAAATGCTGAGAATGCAACTAGATTTCTTATTTTTGATCTAGTGTGAATTCCAGAATTCCAAGGTTAGATAAGATTTTCAAGTGGATGTGATGAACTATGTTTCCATCCTTCTCTCAATGTCAACTGGTTCAGCTGATCAGTATGCTCTTCTTTTTCAAGGAAATCATCATTTTCTGGAGAGTTTGAGGTATTCTGGCTGGAGTTCAGAATGGTACCACTTGTTAGAATCTATGCGTCCACTATCAGTCAATGGAACAGGTCCCTTGACACATAAACAAGGATATAATAGAAAGTAAATGCAGTTTAACAAACCAGGAGTTTTACGTGGAAACCTCCTTGCTCAAGGGAGTAAAACCACGACCTGTCTCACAGGATTTTCGCAACTGTTTCACTAATCTTCGCAAGCAAAAGTAAAACCCGTTACATAAATGTGAGAAAAAGTTTTTAATCTCACCAACAAGCAATAACTTTATTGCTTGATGAGCCTAAGTAGAAGTTATTCTACCCACTAAGCTATCACTCTAGAGAACTTAGAATTTCAACACAAACCACACTGATTCCTTTATAGATTTAGGATCAGTTTACAATGTAAGTCTAAAAGAATGTATTCTCAAACAACTACACAATATACGCTTGGGTTTTGGTTGTTTAGAATGATTCTTCACTTTGATTTTCTATAGACTTTGCAAGAGTTCTTGAGCTTGCTTTTTCAAGTTGCAAAAACTAAAAAACAATGTTAAGAAAAGTGACATTGTATAGACATGTCCCTTTCCTTAAACTCATGTCATTGGTTGGAAAGGTCTGACTTTTCTGACGCGGTTGGGAACTTTGCACGAACTTTTTCTGTACCTTCTCTAGCTGGCAGTCAACAAACTGTTCAAGTTGAGAACCGGGTACCTTCACAAGGTCCCTGAGTTTGTTACATAATCAAAACTACAAATAATTATCACCATCGCTTCAATTTTTTCAATTTTCGAAGAGTTTGATAATGAATTCGTGGATGAAGAGTCGGTGGCTGTTCGGTCACCTTTATTGAGCGGGTCATTGGAATTGATCTCTGTAGTTTCTTTATGTTCCCTGAATTAGTGAGATACAATTGAAATGTCACTGCACATATAGATTTCCTCTGTTTTTTTATTGATCTCTACTTAACTATAATTGTTCTCTGTTTTTTCTATTTTCTGCACATAAAGTGATACATCTTTTTCAATTGTTTCCAGCGGACACACCTTTTTTATTCTCAAAGATACATAATGATATTTCTTCAAATAAGTATTGTGATAGAAAAATCACTCAGCAGATCGCAGCTTCTGTTTTTTGCCATTTTCTAGCAGTAATCATATCTTCTTTCAACTCATCAATTAGCTGCCCTCATTCTTGGTTTTTATCTTCTGCACAACCAGTTTTTGATATACTTAAATCAGTATTGATGTTTTCCTCTTCTATTTTTATTCATGTTGTTCCTTGATCTGTATAGGCAGGGGTTGTTTTTCCTCTTTGATTCTGGCCTTTATTCCTCAGTATGTTCTCTTCATCTACATCTGATGTGATAAGCCTTTTGTTGCTGTAACTTTTTCCGGTGGATTCCTCGTCTTATTGTATGTTTTTCTTTTAATAGGTAAAACATTGTAATGCAATTTGTAGACGTTTCCTCGTCTTAATATATAGTTCTCTTAGATTTGGTACAATGACTATAATGCAATCTGTAGGCGTTTTAGACTTGTGACACACTCTCTAGGATCAGTTTGAGATTGTTTGGATCCTACACAGATTATGAATTGGATGAAAACACTAATACCTTGCTTGTTTCCTCTGCTGCTACACAGATAACATGGTTCCTTTTCCTGAAACGTTTATATCTTGATTGTTAAATTCCTTTGCAAGAGCTTGTTTCTCTTGAACCATAATAAAAATCTTTTTGATGGAATTTTTTTCTATTTGTACTAATCTTTTGTCATTGAAACTATATTTTCAATATAGATTTTGATTTTAGGTTCATTAATCTTTTTTTTAATGTGTCTATTTGCTGCTTTAAGTAGGCATTATTTGAAATATGACATTTACTAGATTTCTGCTTTTGAAAGATTTATACGATACATGCAACATTTAGAATCATATAGAAGGCTAGGAAATGTTGTTGTTATTGGACACAAACCACAGTTCAGTAATAAATTATAGACCTTAAGCATAAGACTATGATTCTTAATTATGTAAATTTTCTTCTAAACGTACTGAATTAGAAATGTCTGTTCTACTTTCGGCCACAGTCCATGAGTGCTGCTATAACTTGAGAAACGAAAAAGACTACATACTCTTCACATAAATCTGATTCAAGCATTTACATTTAGAGAGTTCACTAAAAACCTCACTTGATTCCCAAATTTCTAGTTCCTATTTAACTTCTTTTCCTTAGTAGAACCATCTGTGAGTTCCAAAATACTGATTTACTCATTTACAAAGGTTTATTAATCTCAAAGATTCTTAATCATTTGTTATTATTTTCATGCAGATTATTGATATACCAAGATAACCCTTGGTGAATCTTGGATTCTTTTGTGAATATTGAAGCTACAAGTGAACATAAAAGTTTAGAAGAAGCATAGGACCATAATATTATTCTAGGAGAGTTATGACAACTTCAAATCGTGGCCTAGCTCTGGATATTGTTCATTTGCCGAGTTTTTTTTTGTAAGAAAATGTTGAAACTAAAATGGGATGTTAATTTATTTTATATTTATGGAAGCCTTTTGTATGAAGATATTCCGTAGCAAGCTTATATTTATTGACAGTACTTATAAATTTTTTGTGATATAAAGATCTAGATTGGTGGTCAACTAGAGACAAAAATATTTGCTCGTCTCTTAAGGTTCATCTAGGATGAGATTATTTATTGTCTCTAGAATTTTCATCTAGGATGAGACAACTTCTTGTCACTAAAGGTTCATCTAGGACGAGGTGTTTCTTGTCGAAAAAAACAATCTAGGATGACGTAGTTGATCATAAAAAAAGTAATCTAGGATGAGATAGTTGCTCGTCCCAGAAGATTATTCTAGGACGAGTTAGTTGCTAGTCTCTAATGGGATTTGAAGACAAAAAAATGACTAACTTTCCAAGAAAGAAAGCATCAATTTGGGAAGAGATATGAAGTATCTAAAGGTGTTTTGATGACTAGCTTTATTGCCGTCTCTAAAGACGGTTAACGACCGGCAAAAGGAACCCGTCCCAATTGACATTCCGTGAAAAAGCCTTTTAGGATGGGTGGCGATCAGCCTTTTCCCGTCTCAATAGACAATCTAGAACTGGATTTAGACTTTCTGGAACCAGATTTCGCTTCCTTAGATACTATTTTTCTTGTAGTGCAACCCTTGCCTGCAACTCTGGCTAACATCTGGTCCATGAAGGGTATGGGAAAATAGTCCTTTTCTATCCATGCATTCAACATCTACTAGTCCATGCAAACTCTTCATCCGGTCATGGGATGCATCAGAACAAGCTCGTTCCTTTCATTAGGTATCACAGTCATCCCACCCTTTTTGGGCAC
The DNA here is from genome assembly GCF_001406875.1 of Solanum pennellii. Taxonomy (NCBI): domain Eukaryota; kingdom Viridiplantae; phylum Streptophyta; class Magnoliopsida; order Solanales; family Solanaceae; genus Solanum; species Solanum pennellii. Next base: position 15,700,521 of record NC_028647.1, read on the forward strand.
ACACTAAAAAGGGCACACCCAACTGCTGTCCGAAATAGGATAAATGACCCCAGCATCAAACCACTTTATGATCTTCTTTTTAAGTACTTCTTGCATAGGTTTATTCAACCTTCTTTGGTGCTCAATATTAGATTAGTGATCAGGTATAAGTTGGATTTTATGGGAACAAATATTAGGAGGAATCCCAATAATATCTGCAATAGTCCATCCAATGGCTTTCTTGAACCTCTTCAACACCGCCACTAAGCACTCTACTTGTTGCCATTCAAATATGCTGCAATAATAACCGGCAAAGTGTCGTCTCTGCCAAGGAACACATACCTCAAATGCGGTGGTAGAGCCTGAAGCTCTAATTTCGGTGCTTCCACAATAGATGGTCTCGTGAGTGGAGACTCATGATGCTTCATGTACAACTCCAACTTCTTCGACTTTGACCATTATTCGGTTCTTTCATGGGCTTTCACCAAAGCATCATACTCTTCAATACCATCACCGTCAAAATTCATGATGACCGCTGCTAGTGCCTCAACACCTAGTGGCTCTTCCATTTTCACTTCACATACACTCTCAACTCTGTAGGTGATTGGAGATATTTTTTTGGAGCTCACCACTCTACTTTATGGACCTACAAACATTTAAAGTTCCTTTTTCATTGTTCATCCTAAACTTCGTCTGCCCTTTTTCCATATCAACTAAAGCATACCCAGTTGCAAGGAATGGTCTCCCTAGGATAATGGAAATCTCAAATCAACCTTACAGTCAAGAATAACGAAGTCGACCGGAAAGATGAATGACTCTATTTTCATAAGCACATCACGTAATACACCTATGGGCCTCTTAATAGTTCGATCGGCCATCAATAACCGCATTGTGGTAGGCTTTGGGTCTCCTATACGTAACTTCTTATAAATGCACAATGTCATGAGATTGATGTTTGCACCAAGACCACAAAACGCCTTCGCAAAACGTAGCAACCCTATTGTACATGGAATGGTGAAGGCACATGGATCCTCCTTATTATGCACAAGAGACATTGTAGAAACAGCAGTACAATGTTGTATTCATACATCATCTTCAAAACTCACTGACCTCTTCTTTGTCACCATATCCTTCATAAACTTAGCATATCCGTGCATTTGCTCTAAACCTACTATCAACGGAACATTGATGGAGAGTTGTTTCAACATAGTGATAAATTTGCAATATTACCCTCTTCTTTCGTTGTTGCTTCACCCAACTCTCCACTAGCTTCTTCTACTTCATCATTCTTTCTCACATGACCTTCTACTACAGACGGCATAGGTTGATCAATGGTCTTCTTACCCCCTCGAGTAGTAACAGTAATGCAATGTTAATCATTCTTTGGGTTTTGGATAGTGTTACTTGGAAGAGTCTCAGGTTGGCGTGCGTTAAGTGGAGTAGACAACTGAGTCATTAGTAGCTCAAGATGCTTTATTGACACCGCATTTTCATCCACATTTTGTCCAATGCCAGATAGGTCACTTCTCATTTCCTTGACATTCTCATCGGTTGCATCAAATATCCTCATCGTCTTATGCACTTTATAGTCAATCCACGCCATACTACTGCCACCTTCCCTAGGGGAAGCTTCCCAATTTTTAGTAGGAACATATGGCCCAATCCGATCGTTCATGTTACCATAGTTTTTCCGGTTGAAATTGTTGTCGCGATTGTTCTTCCCATCTCGGACATATTGACCCTCTCATTTGTAGTTACCATAGTTCTGACCTTGGCGCCAATTATTTGGATTGGAACCTTAGTAGTTTGGTTGGGAACCAACCATATGATCATTAACTGCATATGCATCCTCTTTGTAGTAATATTCTTTTGCCGGTGGTGGGGTTAGTCAAATAGTTTACCGCATTCACCTTCTCTGCGCCCCCGCTCACATGATTCAAGACCAACTCCAACTCAGTTTTCATCTATGTCATCACTTCACCCGACTGGATTGTATGAAGCTTGAACAGCAAATGTGCTTCGCCCGGTGTTAGACTTTCTAGTGCTCTAGGATTTGTTGTTGCGATATATATTCTCCAAGTCCCTAATCTCAGCATAGGTGAATTCTCAATATGAGCCGCCATCAGTAGTATCAAGCACCACTTTATTATTGTCATCTTGACCTTTATACAAATACTCCTTCAGTGATTCATCATCAATATGATAATTCGGGACACCGCTCACATATGCAGTGAATCTTTCCAAAAAGCTACTCACCAACTCACCAGGTAATATCATAAAGTTTTTCACCTTATACTTGTGGTTGAGCTTCTTGGGCACTTTGTAATACCTTGCTAAGAACACATCTTTCAATTGATCCCAAGTATAGATTGAGTTGTAAGGCAGATCGATAAACCGTATAGCAACCTCTCTTCTAAGTGATAGAGGGAAGACTCGCAATCCAATGACGTTCATGTCCAAATTTTGTCTACCCACACAACTTTTGCAAACAACCCTTAGCTTGGTTATATGATCATGTGGATCTGCCGATGTGACGACCTGGGAGCACCCCCAAGAAGTAACACGACATCATCGACCTCTCGAAGGTCTAAGACAAGCCTCTTAGCTTTCATTCATCGCATAAAACATAAAAATAGCGGAAAATTTAAAATAATTCATAGCACACCATATACTAGAACATCACATCATATATATGTAAAATATCTTATTACATATTCTTTTCCATCGTAAGACACAACTCAATAGAATAGAATAGGGACACGACCCTTAACAACATAAAATAATATCTAAGCTATTACATAAATTGAATAAGAACTTGACATAGGAATTCCTCAAATAATAAAGGATCTCTCTTCTTGAACTTGGGAGATCTATCCATGCTCTTTACTTAGGTGATACCCTCTCCACCACCTACACTTTGTGTAGAAAATGAAGAAGAATGGTATTAGTACAAGTATGCACTAAGTATGGAAACCATACAAAAACATGCATTTAAAGAGGACATTTTATTTGAAATTATGCATCATGTCATTTTAGTAAACTTCATGAACATTGGCATAACACAATATAGTTCATATACATAAAGTAGACATGTACACTATTGATAATAACAGATAAGCCACTCATCACATCTTTGAGGAATCTTCATTACATACAACTCATTTCTTCTCTTTCTGTCACATCTGAGGATCACCCGCTAGAAGTAACCAATGTCGTCGTCCTCAAAGAGGACTAATTCTAACCTCTTAGCATTCGTCATAACACTTCATAGGTTAAATTGCGGATAATTTAAAATTTTTTATTTACTTTTACATTGAGGTTTACATAGACCTCTCGCTTACACATAATATAGATATAGGGAGCTTGCTTAGACTCCTCGCAATAGGAAGCACTACATAGGCTTCTACTTTTATTTCACATGCATAATATAGCAATATAATCTCATAAGAAGTCCAGGATAAGTCTCATATTAAACCATATAGAATGAGTACGAACATTGGGCACAACCCTTACTTCATTACAACAAAAGCCGCATATAGGCTTATACAACAATCATCTTCAAACGAAAGAGAATGAAATAAATTGTCTTTAAGATTAAACAACATCAATATCAAGATATCGGCATCTTCCTCGGAAAGTGAGGACCTGCCGAACTTGGAGAATGAGAGTCCAAGTTATCTTCAAATGGCCTTCTAGATGCTCAACGGCCGGAACCTACATTTTGTAGTAAACATAGAAACATGGGTTAGTACATCAATTATATTAAGTATAAGCATATGTACATTAAACATTTAAAAGAATGCATGAGAAAGGGACCATTTCTTTGGAAACATGCTAAGTCATTTGGAAGTCTTCAATTCACAACCAAGAACGAATTCAAGCCAATAATCACATATTCATTAAGTCAATACGATGTATAACTCAAGACCAATATCATCAATGTATCACCAATTCAACATGTATATTAGCATACTTGAGTACATAGTCAAAACAACTCTAACATCATACTATAGTAACAAAGCACATATAAGAGTTTATAACATTACCTCATACACAAGACCTTTACTCATAACCCAACATCAAGTCCAAAAGTGCAATGACCAAGCAAAGCCCCATAACCGTAGTCAACCAAGTAAACCAAACAAAGGATCACAAGCTTATCTAACTTCACATAACATAGCATCATGAGTAGATATCATCATACTTAGAAATATAGACCAATATCATATTCATCAATAATAATAATCATGTAAGAATATCATCATATAAAGTCAAGATCATGCATTTCATAATATCATACATAAGAAGAACATCCTAGGATTCCTCTTAGAGTCAACTTTTGCAATCTCTAGATAGAGTCCCATACCCCTACCTATACTAAGTAAAGTTCCTTTAAGTCACCCTAGTTAGTGTTCACTTTGTTACTTCATCTTACTTTTGGGAACACTTTCCTTAACCGAAATAGACCAAAAGATCTAAGTGTGGAATCCGGTGTCATGAAATCGTACACCACAAAAAATTGGACTACTTGCCAACGCAGTAACAAAACATGAACATAGCATTCTAGGTGGATCCATAAGCTACTTTTTCTATGGGGGCAACATAGTTTAATAACTAGGAGATATACTTGGGACCCTCTTTATGCACATTGCATTATAGTCTCCAATCATGAGTACAATAGTGAACCTACCTTCCCTACTTGGGAAGGGACACTCCTCACTACTAGTTCAGTCGGTGCTAAGCTAGAGCCCCCTTTTGAATGTCTTTCAGCCTTTATTAATCGTCATAACTTAGTATAGGTCATAGGAGACTAAGCCATTATTTATCATTATCATTACCTCATTAGGAATTGCATGAGAATGTCCTTTCAATGCAACCTTCATATGTGAAATTATTACAACATCATCATCATCATGTCATAATAAGGCACATAGGCAATTCATAACCAACCTTATATCATTACATCTTAAGCATAATCTCAAAAACACATAATCAAGACATTTCAATTTCATCATTATACCAACAACTATCTAATTCAATCACAAGACATGCTTCAATTGAACTTCATCACCAAGTAAAAGTCATCACAATTGAAGTAAATGTTTAAGATCACAAAGTTTTACCAATTTCTCCTTCAAGAGCCATAATCACTGTTCTTACCCTAAACCAATCTAATTTCATCCATAAATAGGTGTAATAACATCATACAATACTAATTAACACAAGCACTAAGTCAATTGCATCATCATTATCCCAATTAACTTTAAAAATTCATAACCTAGGGTTAGGGGAAAAGGGTTCATCATGAATTTTTCAAGAAATATATCCAATACCAACAATACGTTATCCTATGCAGTCCATGAATGAATTAGAATAGATAAATCAAGTTTAACAATCAATACATTCTTCAATTCCCATCAATTCATAAACAAGATCCACGGTTTGGGGAATTGGGGGAAAGGGACATGATCCATACGAAATTCCAATAATCAACATAAATTGCTCAACAATCTACACACAGTAAGCCTTAGGTAATCACAATTAATCACAATCAATCATCAATTGCAACTTTAGAAGAAAACCCATTAGAAGAGGAAAACCCTTGGAACTGGGTGATTTAGAAATAAACTTTGAAAGGACCTCTTATGGAAACTAATCCCAATAGTGAAGAAATAATACCTTATTTAAGCTAAATCCAAAAAAATTTAGAAAAAAAGTTGAGAACTTGGTCTTGTTCTCCAAACTTCCTTGATCCGTCAATCGTGCATGAATAGAGCGAGAAAGTAAAGAAAGGTGAGAGGTTTTGGTTTTTGATTTGGGGATTTGATTTGAATGAGTAAAATTGACTTAAAACTGATCTAAAATGGATATATAATCGTAACCTAAATTACCCAAAAGACCCCTCACTTAATTGGGTCTTTCTGAGAAGTCAAATTCACATAAAATCGATGCGAACAAATCTGGGAAGTGGTTGCGCGTCGCGAGGGCAACTTCATATATTTTTTTTGAATGTGCGGGTTGAGACAGTGGACCTCATGGAGGCTCTACATTTCGAGGCAAGTTTTTGCTTTCCTTGTGTTGGCTGCGCGACGCGCTGTTGACTCCGTATCTTGGTTGCCACAAGCTACTTTGGCAGCTTGCTCGCCAAGGTTTGGGTCCTCCTCAACGACCCCTTGGAGAGGTCCTTGGAGATTCGTTACTTGACATTTGGACCTTATATACTACATTTTACCTATTTAATGTCATTTTACTAGTTCAATTTTGCTAGTTTGCAGACGTCATGGACGTTTCTTGATGTCTTGACTCTAAAACTTCCTAAATGACTTATAACCATTATTTTAGGTCCTAAAAATTTCTTACTAACCTTATACTCACATGTAAGGCTCTAGATTAGGTCTTGGACTTTCGGAGTGTTACACTTTTACCTCAACATCCTTCCTTAATAAATCTCAAGTAATACTTAGTACAATGTATCACCTTGAGATCACCTAAGATAGTATTTCATAGATATGTTTCATAAACACAACCACATATATTCATAAGTCTTAAGAACCCCATATATATTAACTTCACATAAGGACCATAACCTAAGACAACCCCCAAGTCACACAAGTGCAATGTGTAGGTATCATACCATAATACTATTTCCACCTTCTATACCTAGGAAGTCACCTTAGACTAGGCATATCATACTCAACAAGTCATAACACTTTCATTTATAACTGGACATAAGGCACATACTTCATATAACATATAAGGACTCTTTCCTCTACTACAACCTTAGTCATAACTCATTTATTGCATACCATAAGTAAACCACCCTTAAAACCTCTTCACAAGTTTACTTGTGCAATGTACACATCGAGTCCCATACCCCCACATATACTAAGTAAACTCATTTAGATGCCACAAGTTCCACTCACATACATAACCATAATTCATGTCTTGACATATCAAAGTCACTTAACATGGATTCATACAAATCTTACACAACATAAATCTTTACTTTGTAAGAGCCTCTAATCTCATCCTTTCTTTTAGTCCACTAGTGAAAGACATGGGTAGGGTCCATAGTCCTACCTATACTAAGTAAACTTCTCAAGGAGTTACAATTAGAGTTCACAATTTTATCTTAGTTCATTTATTAACCATAGGGAGACATAGCCATAGCTGACATAGACCATGTGAGCTACACGGAATCCAGTGTTCTCTTCCTACACCGAAAAGAGAGGGTTAACACTTGCCTAACGTGTAACCAATCATGCATAGCTATATAAGTGGATACAATAGCTATAACCTACGGGGCCACGTAGTTATGGAACTGGAGATTGCTACTACAAACCTTAACTTGCTAGACGTACAGGTTTCAATCTCATGAGACAACATCTATGTTGGGAACCCGGACTTGCTAAACGTGAAGGTTTACTTATGGGAAGTCGTACTTACTAGACGTGAAGCTCCCACTCTCACGTTTCATGTTAAGTCGGTGCTAGGCTAAAACTTTTTTTTTAAAACATACGTAAGCCTTTAGTAATTTATTTCATAAAGATGTCTTCAGGAGTTTGTTCCTTCATACATTATATAGCTCAAAAGTTTCTAAGATGAGAATGTCCTTTCATCATACAACCTATATTATGCGAGGAATGTCCTTACACATAATTCTACTACTCATACAATCATGTGTGGGTGCATACATATGTGTGATATACCTTCACATGAACACCTCTAGAACACACATGTTCATAACTTCATTAATAATTTACTTACATGCACGGAAATAGATAATGATACATAGGAGAACTTTACTTTCCATAGTCATCATGAATCTACCCTACTCATGGTCATGCATGAAGTGTGTGTGTGTATATTGGCAACATGATCACATAATCGCTATGACATAACATTGAGGAAGCCACCCTCTAAAGATCACAACACATGTACAACATTCCTCAAGTCTCAAGTCATACACATATAGAGCATTAAGTACCATAGACTACAGACACTCACATTACATCATAGGAGGCAAGAATATATTGAACATCATAATAGAAGACTCCTAACATACTTTGATCATACAGTCATATAGGGTCCATATAGGTAGAGGTCATGCTACAAAATTATTCATCATCATTAGCCATATAGGCCACACCTAACCCTAAAATGTTCATTCACATACACAAAACATCATCCACACACCTAAATAATACAACTAGTGTGGAATACTATACATATAACTTCACATAATATCAATTCACTTAGACATGATACTAGAATCAAGGCTACATCCTTCAACTTCCTAAACATGGAATCATCATATCAACTCATCTCATATCAAATGCCTTCAAGGCAATGATCATAACACATTAACATGTACAAGAATGTTAACACCACCACCACAAGTAGACCATATCAATCATCACAATTCAATACACAATCTTAGCTAATAAGAAGAATTATGTCAACTTACCAAATCTCCAAGCTAATGATCATCTTGATCAATTCCCGACACATCATAATCAATTGACATAAAGGAATCTAGATCAAGGCAATTCATCATAATCTAAACATAATCTAATCACCATCTTATCAAGATCACAATACCCATCACATATCATAATTTGTAGGAAGTCAGGCTTACTAAAAGTGAAGCTCCCACTCTCACTTTTCATGTTCACTTGTTGCAAGGATAAAACTTCCTTTTTAAACATATCTAAGTCTTTAGTAATTTAGTTCATAAAGATGGCTTTAGAAGCTTGCTCCTTCATGCATCATATAGATCAAAAGGTTTCTAAGATGAGAATGTCCTTTCATCATAGAACATATATTATGTGAGAACCTTCTTTCACATAATTCTACTACTCATACAATCATGTGTGGGTGCATACATATGTGAGATCGACCTTCACATGAACACCTTTAGGACACACATGTTTGTCACATCCGGGGAGCAACACCTAGACGTAACCGGCATCGTCGTCCTCTTTGAGGACTAAGACTAGTCTCTTAGCTTACATCATTTCATTCATAGGTCAAGATTAGCGAAAATTGAAAACTTTTCATTACTACATTGAGGTTTATATAGATTTCTACATACACGTAGTATATATATACGGAGTATACATAGACCCTTCATAGAGGAACATTACTTAGTCTTCTACTTTTATTGCACATAGATATATATAAAATATACGTAGTCTCAAAAGCATGTCTCATCTCATAACCATCTAAGAATAGTATATCATATTGGGCCTAGCCCATACATCAATATGATAAGACCACATATCGGTCATACAATGTTTAGTATCTAAATGAAAAGGAAAGAACATAAGAGTCTTAATACTAAAACAACTTCATAAGTTTGATAGTGGCATTGCCCTCGGAAATTGAGGACCTACTTAACTTGGATGATTAAATTCGTCTCCAAAAGCCCTTCAACAACTAGAACGTACAATGTTGGGAAAAAGGAATAAATGGGGTTAGTAGACTACTTGTACTAAGTATCAGACCATATGCACACATATTGAAATCATGCTAAGAAAAGGGACATTTCATAAAGGTATGCAATTCACTTTGAAAAGCTTTATGCCCATTAAATAAGACCATACCAATCAATAAAACATATTCTTTAAGTTATAGGCATGTACATCACAAGACCAACAATACTTAGTCTAGTCAAGTTAACATGCATATCACATAATTGGACACATAGTCAAGCAACTCTATCATCAAGTACTAACATCAACAAGCATGAATAAAGTTCATTCTAACAAAACCAAACCAATAAAATTACCCATGAACCCCTATTAAGTCAACAAGTGCAATGACCAAGCAAAGCACCATAACCTTACTCAATCCAGAAACCCAACAACAATCATGATCAACATCCCACTTCACATAACATGACATTAAAGAGTACATATCATCATACTTTAACAATGTAGACCAACACATATTCATAAGTGAAACAAATCAACGTATAGTATCAACAATGTGCAAGTACATCATATACATATCATGTACCATTATAAGTATATTCATACATAAGAACATCCTCCTAAGACTTCCTTCAAGGCTAAGTAATTCAATGTTTAGGTAGAGTCCCATACCCCTACCTAGAATAAGATAAACCCCTTAGGTTATCTTAGTTAGAGTTAATTCCTTTAATTCATTTTACATTTTGGGAACATATTGCCTTAACCGACATAGATCACATGAGATAATGTGGAATACAGTGTCATGAAACCCTACATCGAAGTAAGGCGGACTACTTGCCAAGGTAGTACCAAAACATGAACATAGCAACTAGTGGATTCGCTAGCTAGTATTTCTATGTGGGAAACATAGTTCAAGAGCTAGGAGATATAGTTGGGACCCTCTTTATTCTACATGCATTATAGACTCCAATATCAAGAGTAAATTAGTGATCCTACCTTCCCTATATGGGAAGGGACACTCCTCACTCTAGCTCATTCGGTTCTAAGCTAAAGTCCCTTTTGAAATCTCTTTAATGTCTTTATTAATCATCATATCTTAAGTTAGGTCATATGATCTATCACTTGTATAATCATCATCACCATCGTAGCTCAATAAGAATTGCATGAGTATAGTCCTTCCATTACAATTCATATAATTGAGGTCATCACATTTACCACTTTATAGTAAGGCACATTTGTAAATCATCACCATCCTTATAACATTTAAATCTTAGCCAACACCTCACAAACCATAGTCAAGAAATTTCAATTCAATATCATACCAACCCTATCAATCCTAATACGAGGCATACTCTAATACAACATCATGACTTAATCACAATTAACCATAATTGAAGTAAAGAATAGAAATCACAAGACTTACCAAGTCTCCTTCATAATTCATCATCAAGGTCCTATCCTCAACCCTTATTTCAACCCAAAAAGGTTAAAATATCATCACATATCAATAACTAACATGATAACGAATTGAGTCAGTAAATCACAATCCATTACTAGCTCATAGCTTAAGATAAAGAAACTTAGATCAAAGTCATAATCTAGATCAATTATTCAAGAACTAGCATAATTTGACTATAATTCACCCCAATCTATTCATTATTGATACAATAAGATCACCTAGTAGTAATTCAACCAATAACCAAGTCAATTGAACAAACATTGCCCAATTCATATCAAGATCATAACCTAGGGTTAAGGGGAATATGTCACCTTATACAAACTAGACATATCCATCAAGATATAACATAATATAGTTAAATACATGTTAATCTATTCAAAATATCCAAAATAAATCATAAAAAAAGTGATTCAGAACATCAATTTTGAATTGGATGAAAACCCATTTGAAAACCCAACTTTTCAAATCAATTTGATGGAACCCCTTGAGGAAAGAGGTCTCAAAGGTGAAAGAGATCTCATACCTTACTAATTGATGAAGATTGATGGAGATATTCGACCTTTGCATCCCTTGAACCCACCTCTAGCTTGGGATAAAATGGGTTTCTTTGGGAGAGAGAAAAAAGAGAAAAGGAAGAGAGTTTTGGGTGTGGGAAATTATGAGAGCTTAGGTTAGTCTAATTAGGTTAGAGCTTTATGTAGGTGGTTAAATAAATTTAATAGACCTTCCCTAACCCTTAAATAACCTCCTTACTAATCCAACTAATTAAATGAATTAGGTTAAAAGTGCAGCAAAAACAGGCCTTAACAGACGAGACCCTGACCAACGGTCCCTCTGTGAGACGACAGTCATATCACCTTCTGTCCTGTTGGTCCGTCGTTTTGGTCAGAGACTATGAAAAATGACCCTTCCAAGATTTTGTCTAAGTGACCATCGATGCTTTACATCGACGCCACGTTGATTGACACATGCCCCATCGATGGCACTCGTCTGTGCACACTTTCTTGGGCAGTCCTTTGACCCCAAAAATCAAGAGTCCTCCTCAAGGGCCCTTTATTGGTCCTTGGGGAGTCATGCCCAGATGTTTCGACTATGAATTAACTCTAATAAATGTTAGACACCCTTTCACAAATTTTCATTATTTTTCCACTACTAAAAGTTATTCAAATAGGCTAAAGCACGCTAGCACCTCATTGAACTAGTTTCCGGACGTCATGGACGTTCTTGGACGTTTTGGTTTCTAGACTTTATAAATGACTTATATTAATTAAAATAGACCTTAAAACAGTTTCTAAACCTTATGACACTCATGTTAGGCTCTACAGCACATCTTAGATTTTCAAAGTGTTACAATGTTCAAAACTTCATTAATCATATACTTACATGCATGGAAGTAGGTAATGATTCATAGGAGAAATATCGTTTCCACATCATGAATATTCCCTAGGCATGGTCATGAAAGAAGTTTTGTACATTGGCAACATCATCACATAATCGCTATAAAATAACATTGAGTAAGCCACCCTCTAAAGATCACAACACATGTACAACATTCCTCAAGTCTCAAGTCATAAACATATAGAGCATTAAGAACTATAGACTACACACTCTCACATTACATCATAGGATACAAGAATATATTCAATATTAGAATAGAAGAATTCTAGCATACTTTTATCACACACTCATATAGGGTTCATATAGGTAGAGGTCATGCTACAAAAGTATTCATCATCATTAGCCATATAGGTCACACCTAACCTTAACATGTTCATTTACATATACACAACATCATCCACACAACTAGATCATGTAACTAGTGTGGAAAACTATACATATAACTTCACATAATATCAATTCACTTAGACACAATAATAGAATCAAGGCTACATCCTTCATTTTCCTAAACATGGAATCATCATATAAATCCATTACATATAAAATGACTTCAAGGCCATGATCATTACACATAAACATGTACAAGAATGTAAACACCACCACTATAAGTCGACCATACCAATCGTCACAATTCAATATGCAATATTAGCTAATAACAAAAAAAAGGTCAACTTACCAAATCTACAAGATAAAGATCATCTTGATAAATTCCCAACACTTCAAAATAAATTGACATAAAAGAATAGAGAAGTAGGCAATTCATCATAATCTAAATATAATTTGCATCATCTTATCAACATCACAAGGCCCATAACATATCATAATTTGAGAGGTCAAGGAGATCATGGGTTATTCATGGAATTGACTTAAAAATCATGTTTAAACCATAATTATCATATAATCATCATTAGAATGACATTGAAATCACCTTCACAATGAACCAATGGCTAGATTGAAAGATGAGATTTTTGACTTAGAATCATGTTTGAAAAAGCTTTGAAAGGACCCCATATATGAATGCTTATCTTAAAATGAAGGATTATAATACCTTATACATTAGGACGCCAAAGAAATTCTGAGAAGAAAGATCCAAGAATCCACCTTCATTGCTTGGTCTTGAGCTTGGTTTTCAATGGGATTTTGGGGGTTTTGGAAGAGTTTGATTTGAAAGGGAAAGATTTGATTTGAAGAATGAGTTATAATTTAGAGTTAAGGCTTATATACTAACTTAAAATACCTAAAAACATTTAATAAATAGTCTATAATGTAATTAGGACGTGGGGTGAAATTCCAATTTACCCCTTAAATGGACAACAAGCTCTAGCAGAATGCAGGCACCAAACGACGTCCATGGACGACGGGGTGTCTATGGAGTGACGGCTCATCATGTTGCTTCGTCGATGGTGACTAAGGATGCACTTTGGGTGATTAATATCACACGGCTAATTGTTGAGCCACGTCCCCCATCGCGGGGCATTGTCTTTGTAACAACCCTAAAACTGGATATGCTAAGTAATGCATAATGTGTATCGAATGCCTACGATTAGACCGTGTTCACACAGGTTGATGCGCTTAGAACCATACCTCTGAACACATAGAATATACAATCCAACTAACTGGGGACTTAGTTGAGCTAGGAAAGATTGGGTCCAGCCATGTAGGGCTTTCGAATATGAAGATTTACCCAGATGAGTCTTTACCGGACTTAAAAAGGGGAAATCTTAAGTTTGGAGGGTCTAGTGGTAAAATGGTTTTTTCCAGTCTAATGGTAGTACCATAATTAACCTAAATATATAATTAATTTTTTAATTAATAAGGTGGAGAGGTATTTTGGGGAGAGAGGGCCGAAAATTGGCACTTAGAGTGAACTCTTGCTCCACCCGGGTTCAAACCTAGGTGGAAGCAATGAATTAATTTTTTTTAAATTTAAGTTGGTAAATTAATGTAATTAATTAAGGGAAAATAACTTGTGTGTCTACTTTTTAAAAAATAATTGCCATATTTGTCAGTATTATTTTTTTAACCATAAATGTCAATTTAATTGAATATTCAACTTCAT
>NC_028647.1:15724849-15725888 GCF_001406875.1 Solanum pennellii
TTGGCTGGTCAGCGGCTGGGGTGGGGACCTGAACTGGTGCGCCAGATGTAGAGTCTGAACTGTTAGCCTCATCAGACGAGGCCGACGCTGTAACAGTGGCGGGTGCGGGACCTCTGCAGAGCCAGAAGCATCCTCGGACCATGATACTCCTAAGGAGCCAGACGCTCATTCCTCATTTGTGGCCGACCCAGAGGGTGTGCCGGTCAGTGTGCGCTCCTCATCAGACTGGGAGGCAGTGACTACGCCGGTCGCCACATTTTTGGGTGTGGCTTTGGAAGCACGTGCAGCGCGGGAAGGGGCAGAAGTGCCTGGGGGCACGTACTGAGGGTCACGCTCATCATCAGAGCCGATGACCATGCGGGCAGACGGGGCGACAGACTTAGATCGCCCGCGTGCGTAGGTGCGGTCTTGCTTGGGTTCCATAGTGGATAATACCTGTAAAGGATCAGTATTAGTATGAGTAGTGGAAAACAAGACAGGCAAAACCATACGAAATAAAACAGTGAAAGTAGTGTGTCAGTGATATTGAAACTGTATCACACGACGGGCCATATGACGGCTCGTCGTGGCTATGACGGACCGTCATGAGGTCCGTCGTGTTTTACTTGGTAGATGTATACATAAAGAACCCTGAAGGAGGGGTCTCCGACCAGCATGACGGTCGTGCAGGACGGACGACGGTCCGTCGTAGGTGTCTGTCGTTGGACACTTGGAAAAATTATTGGAGACCCTTAGCAGAGGGGTCTCTGACCATTACGACGGTCGTGCAGGAGGGACCGTCGTGGCTACGACGGTCCGTCGTGGGTGTCCGTAGTGTGACACTTGGAAAAAAAACGAGAGACCCTTAGAAATAGGGTCTCTGACAACCGGAACGGTTGTGCAGGAACACGACGGTCCGTCACATGTGTCATGTAGGACAGGGGTGCTAGAGCTTGTGCAACGGACCCTACGACGGTCTGTCGTGGCTACGACGGTCCGTTGTCGGGGTCTCGTTCTGAACGACAGTGACAGAACTAAAGGTACCCTAAGCAACCCCGAT
>NC_028647.1:15731078-15748915 GCF_001406875.1 Solanum pennellii
AAGTTAAGTCTAGACTATTTTCCTCGTGGGAACGATCCCAACCTCACTAGTTGGGTTATTTACTTGACGCGACCGCTTTACTTCTTATTTGAGAAGTAAGTTTGAGCGTATCAGGGATCACTTCTCTGATCTTCACGATGAACCTGCAGGACGGACCGTCATAGCCATGATGGACCGTCACAAGCTACGTAATCCCACACTTGGTCAGACTTCCCCATCTTCCTTCAGCAGCTGCACTACTCTGCCACCTACGGACCGTCACAGGCACGACGGACCATCATAAGCTCCGTAGGTGGTCTCTTCTGCATTTTTTCGCTCCAAATCTCCGCATTCAACTTTGGACAGAATTCCTGCAAAACAAAGAGAAACTTATATAAAAATTAGCACAAAAAGGGCTTTTGGACACACTAAACTTAAGGAAAAAGTATTAATTATACCGTGAAACCATGGTATATCAATAGCCAAACCAAATCCCCTTTGCTTAGTATCTTCCTTCTCATTAAGTGTTGGTGCTTTCTACCCAATAAAACCATGTGTCCAAAGCTAAGATGGTTTCTGTAATGTCATAAGATTTGCCTCCTAATATGAAATAGAGCATGTTCTCTGTAGAAGCGTGGATTAAGTGATGGGAGAGAGAAAAACATGATACAAAAAGGAAGATTCTAGTAGTATAGTGTCGCCATTGAGGATAGAAAAGAAAGAAATGAGACTCCGATGGCAGAATACCACCAGAAGGAGATCATAGAAGCCCAGGAGGGGCCTCCTAAGTTTGTCTTGGGAAGAGTGCTAAGCTTTTTGCAGAGAGGTCACTTTAATTAATTTGCAAAACCAAAAATATCTAGCAGATCAGTCATCTACTGCCAGTTTATGTATACCAATACTTCGGGTTGCGCCTGATAGCTCATAGTGTTAATTAGTGAGTAGTTCAGTTTGCAAGGCAAATGGATTTCTCTTCATGTTAGAGAGTAGAGTACTCTTGCCTTTTATGAAGAAGCATGCGTGCGTTAAGTTGGAAATGGTCACAATACTTCCTTTTAGAAGGACAATTGGTTGAGATTATATACCTTACAAACGTTTGTTCCTTGATTTAATTGTGATGGTTGTACAACAGAAGGTGAGTGTGGCTGACACATGGATACAACAAAGCTGGAACATTCATTTCAGGATGAACTTCAATGACTGTGACATTGATTCAGTCATTGAGTTCTTCAGTATGTTGGAGGAATTTAAAGGTACTAATCAAGAAAAAGATAGACTTTGGTGGAAGTTAGATAGGAAAGGTAGATTCAAGGTGAACTCTGCCTACAAGTTTTTTAACCAAAGAAATCTAAATAGACAACATTGTCTATAGAAGCATATATGAAGATAAAAATCCCCTTCAAAGTTGTATGTTTTACTTGGTTATTGGAAAGAGAGGTCGTTTTAACATGAGAACCTGAAGAAGAGGAAATTTTTCTTGTGTTCTATATGTTACCCGTGTGGTGAACAGGTTGAGATAGTTAGCCATTTGTTTCTGCAGTGCAGGACAACTACACAGTTGTGGAGAATTTTTGTTAGCCTTAGGGGTATTAGTTGGGTCATGCCTAACAAAATAACTCATTTGCTCTATAGTTGGGAGAAAGCAGGAGGAACTGCTGACAACGACAAATGGAGGATTATCCCGGCTTGTATCTGGTGGACAATATGGAAGGAAAGGAATTAAATGAATTCAAGATGTTTTGAGAGCGAAATTGTGATCTACAAATGATCAAACTAAATTCCATTAGAATTTTTTGTTTCTAGTTTAAACAAATATACTTAGGAGGACATTGACATCCTAGGATCTTGTTAGAACTTTATGTCTTTTTTTATTTTGCTAAAAATATAGTTTCAGTGCAACTATGTACTAACTTGTCAATAACACAAATTTTACCTTCTAAAAATTAAATTGCCATATTTCCCTCGGGAATGAAGATGGGGATGAGATAGTCAAGTCAAAATGTGTTGAATCAGTCACATTGACTGAGACATCTGACTTTCCCTGACCAGGAATATCACCGTTTCTGTTTTCTCTGCAATTTTCATGGTATTAGAGCTACGATATTCGATTAATTAGAGATCCAGTGTTGGTGATTAGTTCGTTAACATTTTTTTGTTGTACTTAATATCTTCTCAGAGATATCATTGATGGAGGTTGAAGATAAACATGTCAATGCACCCGGAGTAATTCGTGTAGTTGAGATTGATCATAATCACCCATTGTTTCTTCAACCTAATGATTCTCCCGGTAGTTCTCTGGTCTCAATTTAGCTCACTAGTCCAGGAAATTATGCGATCTAGAGTAGGTCCATGTGTGTGGGTTTGCTTGGAAAGAGAAAACTTGGATTTTGTTATGTTTAAAATCCTAGAGAATTTTTTCCTCATGCACTCCACGATTCATGGGAGAAATGTAACACCCTAGTTCTCTCATAGATCATCAATTCTATCATAAAGAATCTCTTGAGCAGCGTCATCTATGCATCTAATGCTTCAAAGGTGTGGACATATTTCAAAGAACGTTTTGATAAAGTTTATGTATCGAGAATTCCTTTTCTTCACAAGGAAATTCATACAGTGTCTTAGGTCACTATTACTGTATTTGTATATTATTCTAGATTACGAGAGTGTTGGGATGAGTTTGTGCAATAATGCCATGTCCAGGATGCAATTGTCCAGAATCAAGAGCTTATGTGCATCATTTTAACTATAAGAGGTTGCTTTAATTTTATACGTCCTCTGGCCCTACTTAGTTGTCCACTTTAGAAGTGGCACACCTATTAAGGCACCAATGATTATCATAGATTATCATAGGTTAGTTACAATTTTACCCTTAACTTAAAAGATTATGCAACTCCCCAAGTAAAATAAATGTATTTTCTGGTTACAAAAAGCATGCATTACAACTTAGTAGTACTAGAATTTTTCTAGAATTAAATAAGGGCATATTTTAGGAAAACAATTGTTTTCCTTTCTTGATTTGTTAAAATGGACAAGTAAATAGGGACAGATATAAAAGGAAACATGAACAAGTAAATAAGGATAGAGGGAGTACTAGTCTAGATTAGTCCTATGCTCAGAGTCATAGTTAAATTCTTATGATGTCTACCACACCCTCTATCAATCAAGTTTATTCCATGTTGATTACAGAGGATTCTAATGCTGAAGTGAGTGATGGTGCTACATTCTACAACAAAAAGTAATTTCAAACATGGATCTGGTCTACACCCTATAGGTTTGCATATAATGGAGGTACTTCTAAATCTAGAGCTAGATAAAATTGCAATGGAGGCACTTATAATGGAGGTAGAGGTGGTGGCTCCATCTCATGTGTGTCGACTAATCCTGATTCTGGTTATAAGTCTAAAAGGAGTAATCAACATTTGTACTGTGGTTATTGTCATCATTTTGTCCATACTAGTGGTGTTTGTTACAGACTACATGACTATCCAGCAGATTTCAAGAACAATTCCAAGAAGAAATTTAATCCAAATCCAGCTTCCACATCAGGAGGAAGAGGTGATGCACACTATGCTACTGGAGAATATGAATCCTCTGATCCTAGCAATTCAATAAGCATTTTTACCAATAGGGATTACCAAATGTTGCTGATCAGCCCCTTGATAGTTCAGCATAGGTGATAAATTCTTATCATCAGCATCAAATGCAAGTGGACCTTATTTCACACCTGAACAGTATTGTCAAATCCTTTATATAATTGACCAAGGAAATGATAACAATGGTACAACACTATCCGCAGTTTTTCCTAGTTACACTACATTTCCGAACTGATATTATTAACTAGATAGTGGATACATGAACTACCCATCACATGGTAAATAATCCTAAAATTTTAAATGATGCTAGTCTTCTCTCTAATCCTAGTTCTGATAGTGTTTCTCTCCCTACTGGGGTTGTTGTAAAAGTTAGTTATGTAAGATATACTGCAGTTTTGAACAATCAAAAAATACATAATGACATGTGCCTACCTGAGTTCCAACATAATTTGCTATCAGTATCAAAACTTGGAGTTAAGATGCTCAATTAGCTTCTTCCCAGACTTCTGTGTTTTTCAGGATCTCTTTAGTGGAAGGGTGAGAGGAATTGGTAAGCATGTTTAAGGCTTGTATATGATGAACTCTGCATGAAACTTTCTGAAGTCTAATGCTTAAAATAAAGATCTCTACAAGTCTAGGTATTGTTCTTTTATAATTAGAAAACAGAAGAATAATTTAGGCCTAACTCTCTGGCATAATAGGTTAGGTCATGTTCCTATAGACACATTAAAGAAGTTGAAATGTCTTGATGTTTTATGTATGACTGATTCTGATTCTGTTCATTGTATTGTATGCCCTTTGGCTAAGGAATCAAGACTTTCTTTAACTCTTAGTTCCACAGTGTATGATGCAAGTTTTACTCTTATTCATGGTGATGTGTGAGGTCTTTATTGGGTCAAACTCATGATGGGAAGAAATAATTTCTCACATTGGTTGATGATCACTCTAGATTCACCTGGTTATTTCTACTTAAATCCAAGTCTGAGGTCATAGTAGCTCTTGCAGATTTTCTGTTGATGATCAAGAATGTTTATTCTGCAGTAGTAAATGTCTAAAGACAAATAATGGATGTGAATTCTTCAAGTCTCTCAGGTTTCCAAATTATTGAAATATTTGGGAGTTATACATCAAATTTTGTGTGTCTATACACCCCCAACAAAATGGGATGGTTGAGAGAAAGCATAGATATATCTTGGATATTGCTAGAGCTATAAGTTTTCAGGCTAATGTTCCTCTCAAGTTCTAGAGAGAATGTGTCACTACTGTTGTTTATCTTATCAATAGGTTGACCTCTTACTCACTTAAAGGTAAGGTTCAATTTGAATCTCTTCACGTGCATCATCCTGACCTTGATCACTTAAGAGTCTTTTGCTGTTTAGGCTATGTTACTTGCCTTAAAAGGTTAGATAAATTTTCTCCTAGAGTCGCACCCGCAGTTTTTGTTGGTTATTCCCTCACTCACAAAGGTTATTTGATGTTTAACCTTCATACACACTTATTTATACTGAGCAGGGATGAGGTATTCAATGAGGACGTGTTCCCTTTTCAGTATTCCTTGCAGCAGGGCTTTCCTATATTTAGTATGACTCATGCTCCTAAACACTATCAATCATCTGAGTGTATTATTTTTCATGTTTCTCATTATTCTAATCCTTCTATTCATAACCTTGCTAAACCTCCTGAGCCTATTGTTGTTCCTCCTTCACCTATTATTGTTTTATCTCTCAGACAGTCTCATAGGACCACCAAACCCCCCATGTAGATGAAGGATTATGTTGCTACCTCTAAGGTTTCTGGTCCATGTTTGTTTCCCTTCTCAAACTATGTCAACTATGAATATTTTTCTGAGTCCTATAATGTTGCACTTACTGCTTACTCAACTACTTCAGAGCCTTCCAGCTACTATGAGGCAGTTCAGAGCTCTGACTGGGTTGATACTATGAAATTAGAAATTGTTGCCCTGGAGAACAATCACACTTGGAAACTGGTGGATCTTCCCTCTGGCAAACCTCCTATTGGGTGTAAATGTGTATTCAAAATCAAACACAAGGCCAATGGTGAAGTTGAGAGGTATAAGGCTCAACTAGTGGACAAAAGGTTCAATCAGAAAGAGGGATTAGATTATACTGACACTTTTTCACCTGTAGCTAAATTGGTAACTCTGGGAGTGTTGCTGCAATTGTTGTTGCTCAACACTGGCCTATATTTCATATGGATGTGCACAATGCCTTTCTCCATGGTGATCTCTTTGAAGAGGTGTATATGCATGTTCCTCAGGGGTTTGGTAGTAAGAGGGGGAAGGTTTGTAAACTCAATAAATCTTTGTATGGCCTAAAGCAGGAACCTAGACAATGGAACAAAAAACTTGTACTTTGTTTTTCTCAAAGTCATTTTGATTACTCCTTGTTTACCAATAGGACAAGCTCTCATGTAGTTGTAGTATTAGTATATGTGGATGATTTTCTAGTTATTGGCATCAGTTCAAAGTTGATATTACAAACTAGAAAAGGAAAATGGCCTAAAATATCCTTGAAGTATTCGAAATGGTACAATCCTTTATCCACCTATTGGCTCCAAAATGCACTTTTTCATCCATCTATTGACTCAAAAATACCCTTGTCATCCACCTTTGTGTTCAAAATTGACCACTTAATTAACGGTTTCAAATTTAAATTAAATACTTTTTAAAAATACTTGCGCTCAACTACTGGATATAATTTAATTTATAATATCATTTATAAACTAATCAACTACCACCTAATACAAATTAAATCTCATCCAATTAATAAACCAATTCTAATATCAAAATCGCCTTAAACTCTACTAAAACACGACGAAATTACATAATTCTAAAAATGACATCCAAAATTATTCGAGACCAAATTGAAGACCCAATTAAATTTAGGTTGAGCCACTTATTTAGGAGAACACTTTCAAAAGGATTCTCTTTTAAACTTGAATTCAAATTTTATGATTAAAGATAAAGAAGTAGTACATCCCGAATTGATTCATACACTTTTTTAAATATAATTTTATAAATATTTATTATTTGTTTATATATTAAAACTCTTATATATTCTTTTTTTAAGAAAATTATCTATTAAGTAACATCACATAATCGAGACGAATGAATAATTAAGATGAACATAGTCAGACTTTTAAGTTTATCGGTAATATTTATTTAGACACTTGAATTATAATATATTTTGATTGATGACTTGAACGTACGATAATGTACTTCTATAGACATTTTCGACTCAAATATATAGAAACACTCATTGGCAGTAGCTTTCTAGTTGTTGCATTAGTAATGGGGAAATTTTATTAATTGGGTGCGGTTTAATTAGTTATGGGTGGGTAGTAGATTGATTTATAAATTATATTAATAAGTTAAATTATAACAAATAGTTGAGCGTTATGGATTAATATTTTTAAATAGTTTAAATTTAAAATCGTTAAATGAGTGGTCAATTTTGAACCCGAAGGTGGATGACAAGGGTATTTTGGAGCCAATAAGTTAATAAGAAGGGTATTTTGGAGCCAATAGGTGGATGGAGGGTAATTTTGTACCATTTATAATACTTCAAAAGTATTTTAGGCCATTTTCCGAACTAAAAATGAACTGAAGCTGAAATTCAAGATGAAATATTTGGGACATCTGAAGTTTTTCTTGGAGATTGAATTTGAAAGATCCCCACAAGGTATTCACATGAGCCAAAGAAAGTATGCTCTAGAACTAGTTGCTGAGATGGGACTAAGTGGAGCTAAACCAAGCAGCACATCAATGGAAGCCAATATCAAATTAACTTCCACTGATTTTGATGATCATGTGAAGAATCTAACAGATAAAGTCACTGACAAAACTGGACCATATCAAAGGCTTGTGGGAAGACTACTCTACTTAACAATGACTAGAGTGGATATAACATATGCAATACATGTGTTAAGACAATTTATGCACAAACCAAAACAGTCACATACGGATGCAACTTTCAGGGTGGTAAGGTATATCAAAGCTAAGTCAGGACTTGGATTGCTAATACCCTCAAAAAATACAGATATGGCATATTGTGACTCTGATTGGGGAGGTTGCGTTGAATCGAGAAGGTCTATTACTGGGTATATGGTGATGTTCGGGAAAGTCGTGGTGTCTTGGAATTCAAAGAAACAAGACACAGTGGCTAGGAGCTCTGCAGAAGCTGAGTTTAAGTCCATGGCAGAAGTTTAGAAGATTTGTATAAAGAGTTGGGAGCGAGTATCACACGACCAGTGCAGCTATTTTTTATAGTAAGTCTGCAATTCAAACATTTTGACATAGATTGTCACGTGAGGGAGAAGATTATGCAGAACTTAATTCAAACACATCATGTATCCACCAAGGAGCAGTTGGCTGACTTACTTACCAAGGCTTAGGGAAGCTACCACGTGACTACTTAATGTCCAAGTTTGGGTTGAAGAATCTTTTTCAACCATCAGCTTGAGGAGGGGTGTGAAATTATGTACAACTAAAAGAGGCCAACTAATTTAGTTTAAGCTTAAGCACTGTTTTATGCAGCAGATTAGCTAGAATTAGTTACTAAATTATCAGAGTTAGTTATGCTTAGTTACTTTTCTATATTAGAACTGAATTGATTAGATTCTTTTATTGATAATGAGAATGTTCGTTCTTCTTTCTCCCATGTATCTTATTGCATCTCCTATCTAGATTCATTAAACATTTCTGTTTCCTCTGCAATTCTTCTCCTCTTCTAATTCTTTTTTGGACAGAATTTTCTCTTGCAATATAAATGAAATTACGTCAAAGTAGAAAAGAAAAAACAATATGTTGACATGGTTGTTTGTATAAAGAAGTTGTACTGACATATTTTATAATTTATGTGCTTCAGGGTCTGCGCTAGTCTTCTTTTGAGCGTTATTTCACTATACATCTGGAATATGTTATGACGACTTTAGACAGGCACACAGTTACTGCCGGGATGATACTTTATGAGAAATTTTCAAAAGTTTTATTCTCCATTTGTATCGAAATATGATCCGATGGTAAGTTTTTCAGTACTTCTCTCACTTCAGAAAGCATATCTTTAGCTTCTTTGATATTTTATATAACTTAAATAGTGTGGTTGAGTTCCATTTATTTCATTCAGAGATACTGGAGGGACTTGACCTAACTGCTTTTATAAAAATGGTTACACCATATGCTGGAAAAAAATCATGAGTAACATGTTATAACCATAGACTCGAAATTTATTAACTAACAGAGAAATTTAGTTTGTTGTGTTTGGTCCTAAGCTTCGCATCTACCAATTTTCGATATGTGGAAGGGATTTTAAAAGTTGTAGGCATTTTTAGTGTTAATGTCAGTAACTATTGTTAGAGGTCCTCCTACTTAGCTCATTGATGGCACACGTCATTTTAAACTTAGAAGGTGAAACTGCTATAATCTCTAACAAGGGGGATTCAATAGTTGCAGAATATGTTCTCTTGGCAAACTCAGCCAGTAACACTATGTTTGGAGCATTGTTATTCATTGTATTATATTGTATTGTTACAATACCTATAATGTTTGTTTGGATTATTACTTAAAATGTAATGTATTGTATTGTTAAATTTCGTTGTTACGTAACAATGAAAACCCTATTTTATAGAACAACCAATTTGGTGTGTTTCCATTGTTACTTAATTTCTTTTTCCAATTTATATTTACATAATATTTCAAAATACTATTTTATCCTTTATCTTAATTATTTTAATCTAGTCAAACCTCCTACCCTAGAATAATTAAAGATATTTTAGTAAATTTATAAATAAACAATTAAAATGTTATTAAACAACAACAAACAATACAATCTAGCCAAACATTGCATCTACCATACATTATAGTATAATAGAATACAATACAATACAATAAATTATGAAACAATGCGTAACAATGATCCAAACAAAGTGTAAAAGTCGTTTCCAACCATCTCCCGTCCGTTTTTTCTCTAAATTATTATAAATCATCTAATTATTTAAATAATGAAAAGTAAAGAAATTTTTTGAACAATGTTAATTGGCTAATAAGTTTTATGACGATAAAAACTAATCATAACATCATTACCTTCCACTTAAATGAGTATATAATTTGATACATGCATTGAATGAATTATTATTATTCCACTGTTATTATTATGTCGTGTATTAACTGTCATATATATAAATATGTGTGTGTTACTCATGTTTCATGTTTTATTTTTGTACCTTTTTTGCATGTAAGTTTCCTGTTATGTTTGTATTTTTACAGTTTAATCGGTTTTATGTTTTGTTTTCCAATTCGTTTAAAATGAATAACAGTTTCAAAATCCTCCATCGGCTTTGCTGCTCTATTTTTGCGCCATAAGCACGAAATTTATGGTTTAACAAGAAAGAAAAAATAAATAAATTTAGGTAGAATAAAATGTCTATAAGATTGTAGTAACACGGAACTTTAGAAATGTCATATATCATGGGCCAAGCTCTTTAGTTGTTAGAACTTATTCATACATACATATATACGTACTCCTCTTTTTGTTAGATTTTTGTTCAAATATTTTATAGTTATCAAAATATTATGGATGGTGCTGCAATTATTCTTACTCCTCTTTTTGTTAGATTTTTGTTCAATATTTTATAGTTATCAAAATATTATGGATGGTGCGGCAATTATTCTTATATGAAGCAAAAATTCTGGAGCTTAGTTTTCTGCTATTGAGGGATTCATATTTGATTTGTCTTTGAATTAGCTTATGTGTCAAGAAATCAACTTTATTAAAGAAACATATTGGAACAAATAAAGGGTATACCCTTCAAGTTACCTTCTAAATTTAATTTTAAAAAGAAAGAAAAGATGTTGAAGGTTACGCTAAGTTTCAGCTAATGTTGTTTCTTTTGTTTCAGATTATTTATTCTCATTTAGAGGGTGAATGACTAAGTATTAATGGTGCAAGACAGATAATTTCGCATGTTGTACTCGTCGTAGGCTACAATTTTGAAAAAGGTGAGTTGTTCTTTATCATAAAGAACTCTTGGGGTTGCCTGGGGCATCACGTGTTGCGGCCCATCTTCTGAATGAGTTTAGCTTCTCAGCTACTTGTCGAACAGTCCCTCGATAATGAACATGTTACTCGAAAATCAGGAATGGTAGAAATAATTCCCCCGACAATGAACATGTTACTCGAAAATCAGGAATGGTAGAAATAATTCCCCCGACAATGAACAGGTTACTCGAAATCAAACATTCTAGTTATATTTATAAAGAAACAATTACCCCATCAATAAACAGGTTACTCAGAAGTAGTTACATTTGTATATACTTTATCTCCGATTATGCAACTGGATCATAAATGTGTAATGTTTTCACGATATTACAAAAATTTATGATCTCTTCAAAAATTGATTCTTTACTATTTTGTCCAATTTTTTTTCATTGGTATAGTATAGTTGATGTATGGTATGAGAAAAAATGAATAATTGAGGCTACGATATTTTCTCAAGTACTTCTATGAAAAATTATTATGTAAAATATTTTATTCTTATTATATACTAGTTTTGATTATGTACGTTGCACGTATATTGTTATTAGTTGGTATCAAAAGTTTCTATACAATTGATAAAAATATATAATAAAGTATATCAAAAGAATTCTAAGGAAAATGAATATTAATCTTATATTTTAATATCCTACACTTGCATTCAAAATGGATTTAATATTTGCAAAGTTGAATTATAAACTAAGGTAATTTTGATACTGTTATAATAGTTATTGTATATTAAACATGCAAACATGTTACTCTATGATGTAAAAGAATACAATATTTCTTTAAAATACAATTTTTTATAGAATATTCCACACAATTTTTATATTAGATTTAAGATATATTTGTCTGCTTCTAACAATTAACATGTTTGTCCACCTGAAAAAGATAATACAAAAGAAAAAAAAATTCCTAATTGTTTTCAAATGCAAACCGATTTAATTAGTATTATATGTGGTATTAAGTGGTTATTTAACCTTTTGTTTTAGAGATATTGCTACGTAGAATTTACTTCAACATTTATGGAGTTAAGAATTTATCAAGTCATTAAGGCAGTAAATATTTATAAACATGATTAAAAATATAAAAATATGATATTATGAAAATTAACTTTTCATTAAGGTCTTTCCACTTGTAATATGATGCATGATTTATCATATAATGATTGGATTAAATGATTTATAATATTATAATTTAGTGTAGGGATAATGTGGTAATCCAATTTTAAATTTAAAGCTTCATTTTTTATAATACTAGTCTCTAGTCACGTGCATTGCATGTGTGCTCCATACAACTAATTCATACAATATAAATCATATTAAAATACATTGTAATGAATAATAGAATAAAGTGAAAAAATCAAGCTGAAATAGATGAATACTCAACTTATATTTGATGATTTCTTCTAGATGATTAAATATTATTTGAAACTACAAAATTTAACATCTAAATTTAGCTAGGTAGGTAAAATGTTTAATGAATTATATTTTGAGCAACATTTAATGTGTTCATATATTACATGAAACTCTTCCACCAATAAGTAATGTTCTTGATATGTAACTCCACTTTATTGTTTCGATTACTGATTTCAACTGTTAGAGTAGTTTCATTCATCCACTTATAAATAGAATTAGAAAAACATTAATAAACATGAATCACCAAAATATTATATATTAATACCTAGTTTTTTCATTTATCCACTTTTTTTTACCAATTTCAGCGAACTTGAGGTATCAAAAATTAAAGTTTCAAATAACTTTGGAATTGATCTCCTTCCAAATACCCAGCCTATTTCTATTCCTCCTTATAGAATGGCTCCAGCAGAGCTTAAGAATTGAAAGAGCAATTGAAAGACCTTCTACATAAGGGCTTCATCATACCTAGTATTTCGTCATGTGGTGCACCAGTGTTGTTCGTAAAGAAGAAAGATGGTCAAGTTCCAATGATCAGATTATTGTGAGAAAATCTTTGCAGAATTGAAAACTAGACTGACTACAGCTCCTGTCTTGACTCTACAATAGGGTTCGGATGGTTATGTGATCTATTTTGACGCATCTAGAGTTGGCCTAGGTTGTGTGTTGATGCAGCGAGATACGGTTATAGATTATGCTGCTAGACAACTTAAGGTGCATGAGAAGAACTATCCAACTCATTAACTCGAGCTTGAAGCAGTGGTGTTTGCACTCAAGATTTAGAGACACTACTTCTATGGTGTTCATGTAGATGTGTTCACTGATCATAAAATCCTTCAGTATGTGTTTACCCAGAAAGAGTTGAATCTTCGCCAGAGGAGATGGCTTGAGTTTCTTAAGGATTATGATATGAGTGTGCATTATCATCCTGGTAAGGCGAATGTAGTAGCATATGCTGTTAGTAGATTATCTATGGGTAGTGTAGCCCATGTTGAAGAAGAAAGGAAGGAGCTTGTGAAGGATGTTCACAGGCTTGCTCGCTTAGGAGTTCGCCTTATGAGCATATCAGTTGTGGTGTGACAGTTCAGAATGGGGCAGAATCTTCTTTGATAGTGGAGGTTAAGGAAAAGCAAGACAGTGATCCAATCTTGCTTGAACTTAAGGGTGTAGTTCACAATCAGAGAGTGGAGGTTTTCTCTCAAGGGGGAGATGGTGTACTTCGCTACCAGGGTAGCTTGTGTGTTCCTGATGTGGGTGAGTTGAGAAAGCATATCCTTGCAGAAGCCCATAACTCCAGATATTCTATTCACCCAGGTGCCACTAAGATGAACCGTGATCTGCGGGAAGTATATTGGTAGAATGACATGAAGAGGGATATACCAGATTTTTTGAGTAAGTGCGCAATTGTCAGCAAGTCAAGGTAGTACATCAGAAACCAGGAGGTATGACTCAAGAGATCGATATTCCTACTTGGAAGTGGGAAGTGATCAATATGAATTTCATCATAGGGTTACCCGTACTCGCAGACAGCATGACTCTATTTGAGTGATAGTTGATAGGATGACTAAGTCTTCTCGCTTTTTAGCGATCAAGACTACAGATTCGGCAGAGGATTATGCCAAGCTTTACATTAATGAAATTTTGAGGTTGCATGGAGTTCCTTTGTCTATCATCTCAGATAGTGGTCCTCAGTTTACCTCTCATTTCTGGAAGTCATTTCAAAAGGGTCTTGATACTCAAGTTAGTCTTACCACATCATTTCATCCACAGACAGATGGACAGGCAGAGCGTACCATTCAGACCCTAGAGGACATGTTGAGAGCTTGAGTGATCGATTTCAAGGGTAGTTGGGATGATCACCTTCCTCTGATTGAGTTCTCCTACAACAATATCTACCGTTCCAACATTCAGATGGCCCCTTATGAGGCTTTGTATGGGCGTAGATGTAGATCTCCTATTGGTTGAGTTGAAGTAGGTGAAGCAGCTTTGATAGGGCCAGATTCAGTCCTTCATGCTATGGAGAAAGTGTAACTCATTAGAGATAGACTTAAGACAACCCAAAGTCGTCAGAAATCTTATGCAGATGTAAGGAGAAGGGAACTAGAATTCCAAGTTGATGATTGGGTTTTCCTGAAAGTGTCCCCTATGAAAGGAGTGATGAGATTTGACAAGAAAGGGAAGTTCATTCCTAGATATGTAGGCCCTAACAAGATCTTGAAAAGAAGTGCCAAGGTGGCATATGAGTTAGAGTTGTCAGCAGACTTAGCAGCAAAGCATCCGGTCTTCCATATCTCGCTCTTGAAGAAGTGTGTGGGTGACCCAGCCTCTATAGTTTCATTAGGGAGTGCGGCAGTGAAAGATAGTCTTTCTTATGAGGATGTACCAGGTGATATTCTTGACCGTCAGGTTAGAAGGTTGAGAAACAAAGAAGTCGCTTCAGTCAAAGTTTTGTGGAGGAGTCAGTCCGTAGAGGGAGCTATTTGGGAAGCAGAAGCAGCCTTGAAAGCCAAGTGTCCTCACCTCTTCCCTTTCGATTCCACTCCAGCTTGAGGTATTCGTTCCTCTTCAGTTTTCCAGTCATTCATGCGTGAATTCAGTCTTAGAGTCACGTTCCCTCGGGTTGTACTTGCATTTTCAGCATATTTACATGTTCTCGGAACTCAATTTTGTTAGAAACTCAGTTCTCAGTGTTTAGTAGTAGGGTTTGCAGTCCTCTCCCTCTATTCCATCTAGTTTAGTCTTCATTTGAGGACGAATATTCTCAAGGGGGAGATAATGCAACACCTTTGATCCAAAACAGACCAATAACCAGCTTTTCAAAAAATCTGCAGGTGCATCGACGGTTGCCATCGACGGGCCGTAGCCTACCCACGGTCCGTCCTACAGATCCGTCGATTGGGTCAGAAACCCTCCAAAAATCTCAGTCCAAAAAATTTGACTAAGTGTCGATTGACAGACGGACCTACGGTCCGTAGGTCAAACTACGGTTCATAGTCTGAGTTTGTCGATCAACACCCCACTTACCCATTCTCTGATA
Source organism: Solanum pennellii (assembly GCF_001406875.1). Lineage (NCBI taxonomy): Eukaryota > Viridiplantae > Streptophyta > Magnoliopsida > Solanales > Solanaceae > Solanum > Solanum pennellii. The sequence continues at coordinate 15,746,152 of NC_028647.1, forward strand.
TGCACAACGATTGACCAACACAACCTGTCGTTCGATCTACGGTCTGTAGGTCTGATCATAGGTGAGAAATAGTAGATAGTTAGGGGTAAAATGCAATTGATCAACTTAATATGGTCATAACTCTTAGCACAAAATGAATTAGGTTTCCCATGACATACCACAGATAGATAATTGAATTAGATTTTCATAGTCACCAACCTTTCTAAAATCAGACATCCGAGTAAAAAGGTATGCCCGTTTTAGTAAAGGTATGTCGAACAAACCCAACCTACGGACCCAAAGGACGGACCGTCGATTGAACGACGGACCGTCAGTCCAGCCCGTCGTTTGGTCTGACAGTAATCAACTAAGGGGTCTTTTGATCTTTCCCCACTTTGTTTAAACCCTAAGATACGTCGTTTTGACACTAAATCATCAGATTTAGTGTTTAAGCCTAGAAACATAACTAAAACTTACCTAAGTCAAATCATTAATCAAAACTTAGAAAAATTAGAAGCAAGAAAGGACAAAAAAGTCAAGACCCCTAGTTCAAGAACGCAACAAAGTTCCAGCAGTTCTAGCCCCGAAATTTGAATATTTCTCTGTGAATTTCAGCACCCCGTATGTGGAATTTCACTAATGGGTTCCTTTCACCCATTGGGTCCCTAGTTTTCAGTCAGATTCTTGATTCTCATATCACGCTTAGACCTAGGGTTTCTAGAACTTCGACAGAACTTCATGAGTTTATTATTTATATGTTCCAAATCAGATTTTCATGTTATTACTCAGTTTATCGCATGAATTTCAGAATCGTAGCTTTGTATTTCTTTAGTTCCTGAATTACACATGCTAGGTCAGATATTTTAGTTATTCAATTATACATGCCTCAGCATTTAATGCATCATTATCAGATTAAATGTTGCATTCTCAATTTGCATGTTCAGTTTTTGAGCTATCCAGTATTCAAAGAAATTTAGACATAAACAGTTTACATAAATCAATGCGAGTAGCATAATATCGAGTTGGACTAGGGTTCAGCGTACCCAATTAGTCCCAAAACTACTAGTCAAGTAGGTTGTAATTCCCCTCTGTGAGTATCAGTTTAGTGATCACGAAAACATTCTTTTATACCTTTGGCAGGGTATATTGGGTCCTCTTGATGGGGCGTATACATCAGACTCCATATTTAGCTCATGTGATTTTATTGTCGTTTATTAGTAGCTTCCATAATTCAGTCATACTCTATTGCATTGATCATTTATCAGTATATTCAGTATTCAGTTCAAGCATGTTATAAATTGGTCATTGTATCTAGTTAGCTCAACATTCAGTATAACATGTTCAGATTATTATGCTTGCTTTTGTGCTTGTTCAATTATGTATTAGTTCAGCTTTACTCTATCCTACATGCTTAATATCTTCAAGTACTGATGCATACGTGCACTACATCTTCTCGTGATGTAGGTTCAGGTTCTAAGCATCCAGATCGCACTTAGACCGATTTCCGATCTCCATTTCAGAAGATTTAGTGGTAAGTCCTCATTCTCCTAGGACAATAGTCATGAGTTTCTATTCAGTATTTAGTCATTTAGTTTCAGTTTTTGCTAGACTTAGCCAGGGCCTGTCCAAGCATTTCTAGTCAGTTTAGAGGCTACTTTCAGACATAATTACCTTCACCTTAGTATTGAGTTAATATTTTCTTTGTATTAAACTCATTGTTTTCAAATATCTTAGTTACAGAAAATGGATATTCCCCATCTTTTTGGTTTAAATTATGATTTAGCTTCCGTAACAATTATATTCTGTAGTATGCTAATGGTCATGCCAGCAGGGTTAGCTTGGGATCACTTGTGGTCCTAGGTCCCTTGTCCGCGTCTCGGAGGTAGTCTCGGGGCGTGACACCTTGGGGGTTTGTGTTGGAGTTTAGGAATTAGAGTTAGTTCCTAGGATTGCAAGAGTTGTAAATCGAATTCATAATATTGAAATAGGGTAGACGATCTAGTTGGTTGTTGGCGTCTAGGAATTAGAATTTATAATTCCTTAGGTTACATAGGTTTGTAATATTTTGTTGAGGCTCAGAGTTTAATCAAGTGGAGTTAAATCCTACAGAGGTGTAGGTTGTGGTTTTACCCTTTAAGAGTTAGGGTTTTCCGCGAAAAAATATTGTGTCATTACTTTATTTGCTTTACATAATGTAACTATTGTAAACTGCAAAGGAACAAATAGAATATACATGCTCTTTAGGAAAATCTGGGGGTCAATTTTCCAATAGAAGGCATTCGTTCTGCAAGTTCATCTAGAGAAGCTAGCATAACTTTCTTTTTATTCTTACTGGGGGTGTTCACGGAGGATTGCCTCAATCCGTCCTATTAAAATTAACTTATTAGATTGGTCCTGCCTTTTGATTCATAAACACAGTTAACAAAACAAATGGGAAATTAATAAAACACCTTGACTAGTTTCAAAATGCCATCGAGGCAAATCAAGGATGCAAGACTGACATCTTTGGCTGCAGTAGAAGGATTTCGAACCAGTGAACTCCCATCTTCTGTTGTCAACATTGTCATATCACTTATTATTTGTTGCAAAATTGTTTATGAGAGAAAGTAACTAAGTCATACTAGCCTTCTAACTATCTGAAAGAAAAATGAGTTCATGCGTCAAGCTGTGGGCGATTCAGTAACCTATGCATAAGGATATTGTGGATAATCATCCTCAACCCAACTTCATAACACCTCAAAAAATCATGTAGAAGTTCAGCATATCATATCACATTCATATATAT
>NC_028647.1:15749119-15756009 GCF_001406875.1 Solanum pennellii
TATATATATATATATATATATATAACCCTATGTCCGCCTGTCACAAGCAAGGATTCTCTTCAAATTTATTTTATTTAAAAAACTAGCCTTCCTCTTTCATGAAAAGTTGTAATTTTTTTAATGAAAAGTTGTGACTTTTATGAAAAGTTACAACTTTATTAAGAGTTGCGACTTTTACGAAATGTTGTGCCCTTTCCAAAGGGTTGTAACTTTTCCAAAGAATTGTTACCTCTCCGATAAGGCGCAACAATAATTTTTTTTTACAATACCCTTTATTGTGTATAAATAGAGGACTACATTGTGCATTCAGTGGGCTCGATCTTTTTCATTATGTTTCATTCTAATGTTGTGTATCCTAGTATGTTTTTTACAATCATTAGTTTATTATTATTTTAAATTATTGTTTTTGACTATATGTTTTAATTTTTGTTATGTATGTTTATGCAAAGTTATTGTTATAAGTATTTGTTAGTACAGATTAAATAACAAATGTCAATTGAATATTCAAGCAAATTTTCTCTACTGAAATTGTTGAAGGTACATTAAAAAAAGCCCTTTCAAATCTCAGATTTCTCATCAACAATGTTATTCCTTCACATACAAGGATGTGATTCTGAGAGTTAATAACTTTGCATGCCCATATTTCTTTTTATGTTATCTATTTTTACTAAATTTTATCACTGGATATTATGAGTACTTTAAGGATTGAAAGTTGATTGAAGTGTTGGTCAATTTTTGAGGTATTTATTTTAAAACGTAGACATTTTTCTGGTTAGAATGATTTATCATCATCATTGAATATCCCATAGTTTACTTCCTTTAATGTATATTTTTTCTCGCTGTTTTGTTGTTTTCTTACAATTGTATTAATTTTTTTGTTTGGTATGCATATAATCTGACTATGATAAATATTTTCATCCTTTTAATGTTTTCCTTTTTTTTCCTTTTCATTTGGCTTTTCTAATATTTTTGTTGTAAGTTATGATTATTTTTGTCAAGCTTAATTTGAAGAATTTGAAACAAAACCTACTCTAAATAAAAGTAATATATTAATCTACAAACGATATGTCTATTAACATAGATTTGTTGTCCTTCATGTCCGAAGTTATTGTTGAGCATTTGAATTATCTAGGTTAGACTCATTTTTTATATTTTAATGTTCGAGAATATTTCTTTAAAATGAGTCTAGAATCCAACATTTTGATCTATTTTTACTTTCATAATGCAACAATCACACGTAAATATTCTTGAAATAGACATAAAGTTTAACTAATGAAGCATGAAGAATCTTTCGCAGTTTGATGAAGAATGAATTTCTATAAGGGTCAATAATATAATTTTGTTGTTATTCCAAATTTATTTTTCTTCTTTTATAAGTTTTCGTTAGAGTAAAAAATTAAGGGATAATGCTCAAGTACTCCCCCAACCTATGCCCGAAATCTCAAAGACACACTTATACTATACTAAGGTCCTATTACCCCCTGAACTTATTTTATAAATAATTTTCTACTCCTTTTTGGTCTACGTGGCACTGTCTTGTGGGCCCAGCGCGTGTCGATATTTTTTTCCAAGCTTGTGCCACGTAGGTCGAAAAGGGGCAGAAAATTATTCATAAAATAAGTTCAGGGGGTAATAGGACCTTAGTATAATATAAGTGTGTCTCTGGGATTTCGTGCATAGGTTTGGGGGTACATATGCATTTCCCCAAAAATTAATAATAACGAAAAGTGGTGAACATTTGACCTCTGACAAGTAGATTGTCTTTTAAAAAATATTATTTATGTTGTTGCAGTATACATTTTTTAACGGTCTTAATTTATTTATAACTAATATGATTATCAAAAATTTTCACATAAATTATTCACACACAGAGTTATCCTAACCATAAAATTATAAGATTATATATTTTTCATGTACAAAATAATAGAAAAAGTGATGTTTAATCGCTACATAAAAACATCACTCAATTGTAACAAGACAATTATATCATCAAACATATAATATGATAAATTATGTAAAAGACAAAAAATAATTAGATATCAAGATATTTTTAAACATTAAGTATATATTTATAATTCTTGAGATATGTGATTATGTAACGACCTTTTTAGTCGTTTTGAGCAGTGGAGTTTATTCTGGTAATAACTGTCAGGGTCGACGGATTCCACGACGGACCGTCGTGGGTACGACGGACCGTCGAGGGGGTCTCGTTCCAAAACACTTAGATTCTGAAAATTTGGATACTGAGATCGACTCTCTGAACTTCACGACGAAATGGCAGGACGGACCGTTGAGGGCACGACGGACCGTCACAAATCTTTCCGCAGAATTAACTCTCTGAACTTTGTGACGGACCTGCAGGACGGACCGTCACAGTCATGACGGACCGTCACAGGCTGCGTAACCCTGACTGGGTCGGAATTCTGCTAAAGTTTTTAAAGGGGCGTTTTGGACTATTCATGCTTATAATTATAAAGTTAGTGGGTTAATGTTAATAATTCAATTACTTGGGGGTTAAAGGAGATAACCTTGAAATAAATAGTGGGTTATTTTTATCATCTTTTATACTTAATTATATGACAATTAGGGTAAAAGAAAAAGGGTTTGAATAAGAAAAATAGAAAGAACAGAGAGAGAGGGAGAAACGAACGAGAGAAGGGAGAACGAAGAGGAAAACAAAAAGGCTTGGGAAGTAGATTGCTTGATCACGATTCTTCGGTGGAGGTAGGTTATGGTTTATGCTATTTCATAGTAAACTCTTAATAGCGAATGATATGTATTGGGTAGTATTGTAAAGTCTCCTATATGCTTAATTGTGTGCATGCATGATGTGATTATATAATTGTGATGAATTAGCATGATGAGGCTGTTGAATCTTAAACCTTAAAACCTCTTTGTTAATGATGATGTCTTGGCATAAAAGAAGGCTTGATGAACTAAAAGAATGAGGTTAATGGATCGGGTGTCACGAACCGACACGTAGTATTAGGGGATCGGAGTGTCACGTTCCGACACCAAGATAGTAAAGAGAATGAATCTTGAAATATGTTAATTTACTCAATCGAAAGAACCTGTTTCCCAAAAGAGTATGGTGTGGAGGCTTGAGTCCTCATAGATGTGCTTGGTGTTGTGGCCAAGGGTTATGGTAAATGTTGTTGTCACCTGTTAAGAATATTAGTTGATTTTATGTTATTATCTGAAATATATTGCTTTCTATTTTGAGTTGGCCGATGATATCTACTCAGTACTTGTGCCTTGTACTGACCCCTACTTGTATTTGTTTTTCTTTGTTAATTGTGGAGTGCAGCAAACGTGCCATCGTCTTCAACTCAACCGCAACTCTAGCCAGTCTTCATCACGTCAGATCTCAGGGTGAGCTAATGCTTCTAGCTTGGACTGGATCTTCTTCTTCATGTCTTGATGCCTTGAAGTTCCGGCATGGACTAGCTGTTTATTTATTTTAGCTTCCTAGATATTCTTAGATTTAGTAATTTGAGGATAGATGTTCTTGTGGTGATGACTTCCAGATTTTGGGGATGATAAGTATTGAATTTTAGAAGTTATTAATTGATTCCGTTAATGAGTTTTAAGTCTTCCGCATTATATTCTGTTTTATTATGGTTGAAATGTTGGGGTTTAGATTGGTTGGTTCGCTCACATAGTAGGATAAGTGTGGGTGCCACTCGCGACCCGTTTTGGGTCGTGACAAACTTGGTATCAGAGCATTAGGTTCGTTGGTCTCATCACACAAGAACGAGTCTAGTAGAGTCTTAAGGAACGGTAGGGGGACGCCTTTACTTTTCTTTGAGAGGCTATAGGACTTTAGGAAAATTCCATTCTTTCTTTCTTTCGTGCTATTACTTGGATCCAATTGGTATCTAGGTGATACAAATTGGTATCTGACCATCTTTACTCTATTTCGCAGATGGTTAGAACTAGAGCAACGACTACGTCAACACCAGCACCGGCGGGACAGGGTGCGTCTGAGCCAGCCACTGGGGCTGTAGCTCGAGGAAGAGCAGCGGCAAGAGGCCGTGGTAGAGGTCGTGGGAGGACGTCCTCTAGGGGAAGAGGACAAGCACCTGCCCCATCTGGTACTAGGGCGGTGACTCCTCCACCGACTGAGGAAGTAGTAATAGAGGGTGAGGAAGGGGAGAATGAACAAGTACAGAATGAGGGATTGCCACCCCAACCTACCCCAGAGATGATCAATCAGGTTCTGGCTTATCTTAGTGGGTTATCTGATCAGGGCCAGACACCTCCAGTGTTTTCTGCACCAGCACCTCAGGTTCCGGAAGTACAACAGGCAACTGCTGCGGCTCCCCGCATGGATGCTCCATTGGAAATAGGCACGTTTCCTCGTTTGACTACAGGGCCTATAATGACAAGCGATCAGCATGAACTTTTCAGTAAGTTCTTGAAATTGAAACCTCCAGTCTTTAAGGGTGCTGAATCTGAGGATGCCTACGACTTTCTGGTTGATTGTCATGAGTTACTACATAAGATGGGTATAGTAGAACGGTTTGGTGTGGAGTTTGTGACTTATCAGTTTCAAGGAAACGCCAAAATGTGGTGGCGGTCACATGTTGAGTGTCAACCAACAGAGGCACCACCTATGACTTGGGAGTCATTCTCTAGCTTATTTATGGAGAAGTATATCCCCCGGACCTTGAGGGATAGGAGGAGAGATGAGTTCTTGAGCCTAGAGCAAGGCAGAATGACGGTCACTGCGTATGAGGCTAAGTTTCGTGCATTATCTAGGTATGCCACTCAGCTTTGCTTCAGTTCACAAGAGCGGATTCGCCGTTTTGTGAAAGGGTTGAGGTCAGATTTGCGGATTTCAGCCTTACAGGTAGCGGCTACAGCGAAATCCTTCCAAGAAGTGGTAGATTTCGTGATAGAGGTGGAAGGAGTGAAGCCAGACGAATTCACTACGGCATCGACATCAAAGAGGTTTCGAAAGGGAGGTGAGTTTAATGGTTCTTACTCTAGAGGACAGGGTTCCGGAGGCTACTCAGTTCGACCCGTTCAGTCTTCACTACAGACTGTAGTTGGGGGTCCACCTCAGACCGGTCAACATTTCTCTGAGAGACCTATGCTTGAATCCAGAGAGTGTTATGGATGTGGGGAGACTGGACATATTAGGAGGAATTGTCCAAAACAGAGTTATAGACCCCCAATAGCTAGAGGTAGAGGTGGTCATGGTAGAGGCCGTTATTCTGGAGGACGTGGTGGCCGAGGTAATGGTGGTCACCAAAACGGCCGGGGTGACGGACAAACTGGAGCTACTACAACACCACATGGTAGGGGCAACGGGCAGACAGGTGATAGGGCCCATTGTTACGCTTTCCCTGGGCGGTCTGAAGCGGAGACATCAGATGCTGTTATCACAGGTAATCTTTTGGTTTGTGATTGCATGGCTTCTGTATTATTTGATCCTGGCTCCACATTTTCATATGTATCTTCCTCATTTGCTACTGGTCTTAATTTACATTGTGAATTGCTTGACATGCCTATTCGTGTTTCTACTCCGGTGGGTGAGTCTGTGATAGTTGAAAAGGTATATAGGTCTTGTCTGGTGACTTTTGTGGGGAGCAATACTCATGTAGACTTGGTTATCTTAGAAATGGTTGATTTCGATGTAATTCTGGGTATGACTTGGCTTTCTCCAAATTTTGCAATCTTAGATTGTAATGCTAAAACTGTAACGTTGGCCAAGCCTGGGACAGATCCATTAGTGTGGGAGGGTGACTACACTTCCACTCCAGTTCGTATCATCTCCTTTCTTCGTGCTAAGAGAATGGTTAGTAAAGGGTGTTTAGCTTTCTTGGCACACCTCAGGGATAATACTACCCAAGTACCTTCAATTGAGTCGGTTTCGGTAGTCCGTGAGTTTCTGGATGTGTTCCCTGCAGACCTTCCTGGTATGCCCCCGGATAGAGATATTGACTTTTGCATTGATTTGGAGCCGGGTACTCGTCCCATTTCCATACCCCCTTATAGAATGGCTCCAGCAGAGTTAAGGGAGTTAAAAGCCCAACTTCAAGAATTGTTAGGGAAAGGCTTTATTAGACCGAGTGCATCCCCTTGGGGTGCTCCTGTTTTGTTTGTGAAGAAGAAAGATGGGAGTCTTCGGATGTGCATAGATTACCGACAACTAAATAAAGTAACTGTTAAGAACAGGTATCCTCTTCCTCGCATTGATGATTTGTTCGATCAGTTACAAGGTGCTTGTGTCTTCTCTAAGATTGACTTGAGGTCTGGTTATCATCAATTGAAAATACGGGCAGCAGATGTGCCAAAGACTGCTTTTCGGACCAGGTATGGGCATTATGAATTCTTGGTAATGTCCTTTGGACTAACGAATGCCCCTGCTACGTTCACGAGCCTGATGAACGGGATTTTTAAGCCATATCTGGACCTCTTTGTTATTGTGTTTATTGACGATATACTAGTATACTCAAAGAGAAGGAAAGAACATGAGGAGCACTTGAGGATTGTGTTGGAAATGTTGAGGGAGAAAATACTTTATGCTAAATTCTCCAAGTGTGAGTTTTGGCTAGATTCCGTGTCCTTCTTGGGGCACGTAGTTTCTAAGGATGGAGTGATGGTGGATCCTTCCAAGATCGAAGTGGTGAAGAATTGGGTAAGACCCACTAATGTTACAGAGGTAAGGAGCTTTGTTGGTTTAGCTAGCTACTACCGTCGATTTGTCAAGGGTTCTCTTCGGTTGCCTCCCAACTGACAAATATGACTAAGCAGAATGTTCCATTTGTATGGTCGGATGAATGTGAAGAAAGCTTCCAGAATCTCAAGACTTTGTTGACTACTGCACTAATTCTTACCTTGCTAGTGGAAGGCAAGAATTTCATTGTTTATTGTGATGCATC
>NC_028647.1:15759234-15761280 GCF_001406875.1 Solanum pennellii
CTTGAGTCCTCATAGATGTGCTTGGTGTTGTGGCCAAGGGTTATGGTAAATGTTGTTGTCACCTGTTAAGAATATTAGTTGATTTTATGTTATTATCTGAAATATATTGCTTTCTATTTTGAGTTGGCCGATGATATCTACTCAGTACTTGTGCCTTGTACTGACCCCTACTTGTATTTGTTTTTTTTGGTTAATTGTGGAGTGCAGCAAACGTGCCATCGTCTTCAACCCAACCGCAACTCTAGCCAGTCTTCATCACGTCAGATCTCAGGGTGAGCTAATGCTTCTAGCTTGGAATGGATCTTCTTCTTCATGTCTTGATGCCTTGAAGTTCCGGCATGGACTAGCTGTTTATTTATTGTAGCTTCCTAGATATTCTTAGATTTAGTAATTTGAGGATAGATGTTTTTGTGGTGATGACTTCCAGATTTTGGGGATGATAAGTATTAAATTTTAGAAGTTATTAATTGATTTCGTTAATGAGTTTTAAGTCTTCCGCATTATATTATGTTTTATTATGGTTGAAATGTTGGGGTTTAGATTGGTTGGTTCGCTCACATAGTAGGATAAGTGTGGGTGCCACTCGCGACCCGTTTGGGGTTGTGACAGATTATGTCAAATCATTTAATTTCTCTAGAAATGTTCTAAAAAACTACAATTATTTACTTTTTTCCCTTATAAAAGCAATTATTGAAAAGGTTGTTCAAAAGGCTAGAAATATAATTTATGCACGCGCGAAGCACGGTAAATTACCTAGTATTATTAAGTGCTTGATCAGAGTGCAAAGTTAAATTACCATTTTACCCCAATATTAAATCAAAATATCAATTTAAAAAAATAAGTAATTGAATATCAAACATTAAATACTAATTATATCATATAATATTCTTAAAAGTGTAAGTTGTTAAAAAGTTGAAAAATCAGAATATCAATAGAAAGTTTAAATTAGATATTTTTATCCTTTTATTAACTTAATTTAATTATATTTTTAAAACATTATTCTTTTATTTTGTATTTAATTTTTTTTATCTCTTTTAATTTTGCTTAACGCATATCGTGTATATACAATATAAAAATAGCAATAAACAATGTGATGTGTCACCTCTCTATAGTCTCCAATTGCATTTAATATTTTTTTTCCTTTTTTGTTTGAATTTATTAGTTTAATTTTATGGCTAAGAATTTATTATATACATGGGGCTTATAATACAATTTAAAGATTCCTTTAACAATAAAATGAATAGCAACAACCAATTAGGTAATGTGAAGAATTACGATTTACGAAGGAAATTAAGAATGACAGTAAATGAGATATTAGATATTTTTATCCTTTTAACAACTAAATTTAATTGTATTTTTAAAACATTTTTCTTTTCTTTTGTATTTATTTTCATTTCTCTCTTTCAATTTACTTAACACATTCCGTGCATATACAATATAAAAGCAACAATAAATAAGGTGATGTGTCACCTCTCTATAGTCTCCAATTGCATTTATCAATTTTCCCCCTTTTTGTGTTTAAAATTTTCAAATTAATTTTATGATTAAGAATTTATTATATACCTAGGGATTACAATAAAATTTAACAATTCCTCTGACAACAAAATGAATAGCAACATCCAATTAGGTAGAGTGAAGAATTACGATTTACGAAGAAAATTAACAATGGAAGTAAATGAGATAAGTGAAGAGTCATAGCGTGACATGATTCAGTGAATTCCTACACTTTTTGGGTGAAACTGTCAAATGACTATAAAACTTCTAACTTTTTATTTTACTAGTGAATGTGGGCATGCTACGCGCGGTTTTGAAATTTTTTATAAAAAATTTATTCAAATATTTTCAATAGAAATGACACAAAAATAAAACTTCCAATTTAATTTTTTTAAAAGATCTTTAATATATATATTCTTCTATGATTTATTATTTCTAAAAAGTTTTTAATCTTCTATAAATACTCGTGTAGTGTACTTATAAGTGAAGAAAAAATTAATTATTTTTCTTAGTAAGAAGTAGAGAAAGAAAAGAATTTTAAGAAATTTTGTG
>NC_028647.1:15761833-15765857 GCF_001406875.1 Solanum pennellii
TATATATATATATTACATATATACTTATCGAAAAAAGAAGAAAAAAAATAATCACAAAGTGCGTCGTCTATATCAATTTTCTGAACATTGAAACTAAATGAATCATAAGAAATTTGGAGAAAAACATCATTATACTAATTTTTTTAAATAAACCAACAAATATTATAAAATCTCTTACAAATTTTTTTAAAATATTTAATTTGACAATCTCTATATGTATTTAGAGATTGTGTTCTTTAGGGTGGTAGCCTCTTCATCCTCTCTCTTTTAATTGATTTATCACATGCTCATATTCCTTTTAATGTAGTATATATTGTTATTTATGTTTGATTGATTATTGTTCGGTGCAGTAAAAAAAGTTACAAAATATGTATGAATTTCAACTTCACTGCAATGATATATTTGTAATAAAAAGTTAAATTTTGCCGCTATTTTTAAATCAATGAAACATAAAAATAGCTCTCAAAATTAAAGTTCAATTTAGAAGTAGAAAAATGTCTATGAATTTGTAGAGTATATACATTCTCCATTTAATTTATTTTCTTATATTTTGTTCGAGAGTTAAATTATATGAATTTTCACCCATATTATATTTAATATGTATTTTTTTTATCATTTTAATATGAGAATCATTGAATCTTATAGTATTTTTCATACAGATTTCAAAATATTTAAATTTTAATTCTAAAACAATGAATTAATCTAATTCAATTGAGCGTTGAGATATAGTTAAATTAACCATAAAAAGGTAAAATATGATGAGTAAAATGAACGGAAGCAGTAATTACTTCAGAATTCAACATTGAGGTAGATGTTATAGGTAGAATTCAACATTGAGGTAGATGTAATAGGTCGAATATATGAGACTCTTTGATGTAGATTATAACACAATATCATTTATCAAATATTGAGTATGAAATATTTTAATAAAGTGATTCGAAAGTAATTCTCAACCAAAAGAATAGATCAATTATTTAGTAATTGAAATCAAATATGAGACTCTTTGATTTATCATAATATCAAGATTTATAACACAAAATATCAAGATTTAAATGTTGAGTAAGAATTAACAAAAGAGATTCTAAGGTAGTTCTCAACCAAAACAATACATACCTCAATTTGGCCGTAAGAATAAATCCATTTTAATATCCTTAAAAATTTAAATCATACAAATAAATTTTATCAAAATACAATATCTAATCTCACATGAATTTCTCAAGATAAAGTATGAAGATGCAAATTAAAAATAAATTATTATAAATCTGCAAAGTAAAAATTGATATTATTCCTTTGAGTTCTCTATTTGATAATAAATAATCCTACCCCAAATTAGTATAAATAATATTAAAAAAATATAAAGAATATATTTAAACAAACTTACCATACATATCACATAAATTTTTTTACTTTTTTTTGTGTGTATAAAATTAGACATTTTAGTCTTTTAGGCATAAATCCAACAACCTGCAAAAGTGACGCTTCACAATCACAATAATAAATAAGGAATATAAAAGAACATAAAGAAACATAGACATTGAATATATTAATTGCTCAATTTAATTGGATTATAATTCTTGTTTAATATTCACCCATGATAATATGAGCAATGTAAAAGGTAAAACGTATTCATTATTTAGTTTAATTAAAAATTAAAAAATTCATTAAATTCGTGGTAGTGATTTTTGAGCTTTCTAAATTAATATAAGTAAGATATAATTTATAGGTTTTTAAATAAATTATATAAATGTAAGAAATTAAAAAAATGTCAAAAATTGAGAAAAAAAAATAAATGTCATTCTTGGCTTAAGAAGCATGTCATATCACCACTCCTGCGATAACACTATGAGAGAAAAATTGAAAACAGAAATTCAAATAACACATTTGTAGTTTACTTTTTTTGTACATATATGTCATGACCCAAAATGAGTCGTGAGTGGCACCCACACTTAACTACCTAGGTGGGCGAACCAAGGAATTTAATCTTAAATTACATTATACAAGAATAATGCGGAAGCTCAAAATCTAATTAAATGTCGTTTTTTAAAACCTGAAAGTCATCACAACAAGAACATCTAAACTCCAAATACTAAGTCTAAGAGTATCAAATACGCCAAAATAAAAGAATAAAACGGTATGTGTCTGAAAACATAGGACATCATGTCATGACCGAGAGAATCCAACACGAGCTTGAACGAATAGCTCACCATGGAACCTAATATACTGGAGACTGGCTAGAGCTGAGGGCGAGTCAAATTCGTTGTTACACTTGCTGCACTCCGTAAAAGGAAAACAATGAAAAACACAACCAGGGCTCAGTACGAGGCAACATGAGCTGAGTAGGTATCATCGGCCAACCCAAAATAGAAATTAATATACAATAAATAATAGTATGAACTCAACTATAGCACTTAAAAGGTGATAAGCAACAAACAACATGAACAGGGTCAACAACAATAAAGTAAGTATGTAATACGTCTAACAATATCAAGATCGTCCATGAGGACTCATGCCTCCAACTAAACCATTTGGGGAACTGAGTTCTTTGAGATTGAGTACATTCTGTTAATTCAATATGCTTTTCCTTTAATATTATCGTGTCGGAACGTGACACTCCGATCCAATTATCTCTTCGGGAAACATGGGTCTTGAAAATCTTAAAAATTCGTGTGTTAGAACGTGACACTCCAATCCAAGAATATCGTGTCGAAACGTGACACTCCGATCCAAAAATACTGTGTTGGAACGTGACACTCCGATCCAAGAATATCGTGTCGAAATGTGACACTCCGATTCAAGAATACTGTGTCAAAATGTGACTCTCCGATCCAAGAATACCGTGTCGGAATGTGACACTATGATTTACAAAAACCGTGTAGGAACATGACACTCCGATCAAAAAATACCGTGTCGGAATATGACACTCCGATCCAAGAATACCGAGTCAAAACGTGAAACTCCATTTCAAGAATATCGTGTAGGAACGTGATACTTCGATCCAATATAGTATAATTTATCATTTATTATCACTACTTTCAATTCATTGATAATATTTCATCAAGTCTTCTTTATTCAATGCATCACTTCGATAAAGAAGGTTTAAGAATATAAATTCCACGGTCTCAGGATTTCAGACCACTCAAAAAACACACAACCAAGCCACACACAACCACATAATCAAGTACATAGAAAACTTTACAATATCATTCAATGCATATCAATCATTATTAAGAGTTTACTATCAAATAGTATAAATCATAACCTACCTCTACCAAAGAATCGAAGTCAAACAAGCTAGTACTTCTCCAATACTTTCCTTTCCCTCAATGCCTCCGAACCTTTACAATATGTTCGTCGCTCTTCTTCTCAATTTGTTTTCCTTCCACCGATGTGCGCCTCTCTTTTAATTTTCATCTTTTCTAAAAATTGTGTCCTACCCTAATTATTAAAAGACTAATTATAAAAGTGGTAAAAGTGACCCACTATTAATTTTAATGTTATTTTCTTTAACCACCAACTAAATAATCTATTAAAACTACCCTACTAATTTCATAATTATAATTATAAATAGTCGAAAACACCCATTTAAAATCTATTGAAAATCATTTTATCAGAGAAAAAGTTCTAGTGCTCAAAACAATCGAATGGGTTGTTACAATAGATACCAATTTACTCTCACGACCCAAAACCGAGCCGCGACTGGCACCCACACTTACCCTCCTATGTGAGCGAACCAACCAATCTAAACCCTAACATTTCAATTTAATATCAACAGAAAGTAATGCGGAAGACTTAAACTCATTAATAAAAAGCAATTCAATAACTTCTAAAATTCAACATCTATTATTCCCCAAAATCTGGAAGTCATCACCACAAGAACATCTATGATCAAATTACTAAACTAAGAGTATTCTAAGAAGCTAAAATAAACAAAAGCTAGTCCATGCCGGAACTTCAAGGCATCAAGACATGAGGAAGAAGATCCAGTCCAAGCTAGAAGCATTAGCTCACCCTGAAATCCGGTGTA
>NC_028647.1:15768006-15785053 GCF_001406875.1 Solanum pennellii
CCCTCGACGGTCCGTCGTGCCCATGACGGTCCGTCGTGGGATCCGTCGTCTCAGCCAGTTTTTCCAGAAATAAAATCTGCTGCTCAAAATGACTAAACAGGTCGTTACAATTACCCATCGTTCGTCCTCTAATGATCAAGAGGAAGGCGAGGGCAAAAAAAAATACTTGTCTCAAAAATTCTTTCAAAATATTAGTACCTAAGGTCTCATACAATGTCTCAAATGGGATCATCTCATACAATGTCTCAAATGGGATCATCTCAATACTTATATAATAACTATTATTGTATGTAAGCTCAACTAATATCAAACTATTTTCAATAACAACCAAAGTTAATCGTATTCACATCCTCAACATGTTCTCAAGGACCTTGGCACAACCATTTTATAGAATCTTTTCTCACATGACCATGATAAAATCTCAAAAACAGTATGGGCTATAATTAGTAGTGAACTTGAAACAACCACCACATACTCATAGTGCACACACCATCATATATCTTATCAATGTTTTCTTCTCATAACACAAACTTTTTACGAGCTTAAGTTATAAAAAAATTAATCTTTTACATCATGTGCTCATCAAGGGAGAACCAAACTTATCTAACCCAACGAAGAAAATGATCAAGTACCCACCCATCGAGCGATACACCCAAGCCATCATTAGTATCAAAGTATTCTTATCAAATACATGTTCAAAATATGGCTATCTCTTTTTCTATTTAAGCATTTTATGAAAAATACGAGTCTCAAACAAGGCTAATAACACTAACTTCAAATTTGATAGTATTTTTTCATCGGGATAAAACTATTAAATCACACTCAAAATTAACTCCACACCACTTCATATACTATGCTTAAGCTACATTTCTAAACCATCACAACCTCATGCCAACACTTAGGGAAATTCTTGCTCACTCAAATTATTCGGTATACTATAAGCTCATAACCTATATTAACCATTAAATGTCTATTTAACACATCTTAACATTCTATGTAGTTCCATCAATAGTAACCCAACTCTAAATTTCTAATAACCATGTAGAATTATATCTCACCTTGTACATTATTCTTGAGTCATTTATCATAATTTGAATAATCTAACCCCACAAAGACTAAATTTTCCATATCTCATTGTTTGACACCCAAATCAAAACTCAATCTTTAAAGTCGATGATAAACCCCTAATAAGTCTATAACAAACTAGTTCACATCTTACTGTCATATTTGATCTATTAGAAAAAAATAAATACAACCTTCAGCTACACACCAAGGATTTATACGAGAGGTCATATTCCTTCACTTTTCTCAGATTCTTCTCATGATACAAAATTCTAAATATCTCGACCCTTGAATATATCATACTCTTGTTTCTCTAGCTCTCTTACCGATCTCATCCTTTTACCAACCAACTCATGACGCTTTACTTCACACTCTAAAATCAAAACTCTGAGGAAAACACTTCCTTAGATCATTTAACAATCAAAAGTAACAAATTTTTTTTGGTCCAAAACTTGCGTATGTTCTTTCACATACTCAATACCAATGCAATCAATCATTTCTTATCTCACCAATCCATATCTTGACAAAACACGCCAACATAAATGTTAGACGTATAATAAAAAAATTAAAATGTAAATATAATTGTGTAACTCAATCCTCTTATGTGTCACATTAAATCATACCTTGAAGATTTTTAGGAATTCATGTATCTTAGCTTATCATTAATCGTCTCTTCACAGATTTTACCATATCCTTCGCTAAAAATTCAATAATACTCATTACTGAACTCACAACCACAAAAGAACTTATCGTCATACTCGAGTTGAATGTATGTACACTCTTTTCTCAAGTCTTATCCAATAGATTTTAATCAATCTGATGAACCTGTAACACCATTACCTTAACCAAAACAATATAGATACAATCATACGCCCCTAACTCAATTCTAAACCCTTCTAAGATAAACTTTTAGTTCTTGCAATCAGAGAAAATATGTTTTATCACTTATTTATGAGGGCTATATATCCCACAATTTTTTCTTATTTTAATTATGATTCTAACTTCTTCAAATTCTATTCAAGTGGTTCCTCAAAATCTCCTAAAACTTGTCATACAATCACATTATTCACTAAATAGTAGGAAATCGCAACTGTAAATACTAGCAAGTCTTTGTTACCATACATAATTCATTTAACCAACAAATTTTAATTATTTTGTTTCATCTCAATCACAATCCCTCACGAATTTACCATCATGCTCAGTTATCCATGTCATCACCAAGAAGTGAACCTTCTCCTCGACCTAAAACTTAAAATTATGTATACCAATAAAATTCAAGTGACTAACCCAATTTTATACACACTTTCTTACTAAAATTTTCAATTTACTTCACCTAATTATACTTATTAGGACTTTCTTTCTCTATAAGTTTGTCCGATTGAAGCTTAAGATAAAATCACCAGTCCTCCATATGATTATACCTATACTCTATTTATCAGACTCCACATACTCTTCATATCATTTAACTTTCTAGATCTAAAGTATTATGAACTAGCAACTATATAATTTAACACCTAAAAATCCGTTAGTTATACCCAATATATCAAAGTTAAAAACAACCGCTTTTCGCTCATAAAAAGAAATTAGCTTAAGATGATATATGGTCACCATCATAATAGCACAGTAGTAGCTATACAAAATCACACGCCCACATTTTTTTTGTTCTCTTCTCAACAAATAATTAGCTCATTATTAGGTCATAACGATCCTTTAGTTCTTGTTCCCAAATTTTATATAATGATACAACACCATAAATTTATAATACTTAATATCAAAACACTATTTTCCTCCTAACATATCAACAGTACATAAATTCAAGTGCTGGAGTTCCTACCTGAAGCGCAGAGATGATGATACAACGTGTTGAGCTTTCCAGAAACGACTTAATAGTTCTCTTTATTTAAAAGTGTAACCTAGTAGTCATAGTCATTCTTATATATGGACCACAACATATAGATTATCATATAAATTATGGATTTGTCTCATCACTCACCAATTGCGTTAATTACATAAAATAATACCCCTCAATCAAATCACGGTATTTAAATCAATAGTGAAAAAAATACCCATTAAATAATTAGAAACATCATCAAATTATTTTTGTGTATATTTGCATTCTTTCAGGTCGATAACAAAAGTAACACACTTCATAACTCTAATAAGTAAACATCAGTACTGTTTAATACTCGTATTATGACCCTCTCCGATATACACTCAATCTATAAAATTGAAGTAGTGATTCCAACTTCACTTAGTGCAACATATTTTCATCATTCGCTGAGCAATCTATATGTGTTATGACAACTTCAATAACTGTATTTTTCTAGTAATGATGTTCATTATCTAGCCTTCCCTTTATGAAACTTCTTGAATGTTGTCACTTTAGCAACGTCATCTGTATTCACCCTCTCTACCTCATATCCCTCAAAGTACGAGATATATACTTCACCATGAAGAAGATGAAAAATGCTACCTTAAGTCATAGATATTGCCTTCACTAATCGACATTCAACATGAGACTATCACCACATTTTGCATATCTTCAAAATTAGTATGTCAGAAACTCAGCACTAAGCATCTTCACTATATTCATTTTATGAAGCAACTCAAAAAAGTCAACAATGAAGGCATAAACATCTTTAGAATCAATATCCATGAAGAATGAGGGTTTCAACCTTATGAACTTAATAAAAAGACCATACTAGTCACTAGTAATTAAATGTCTATAATGAATCGTTGAAATATATCTATTTTAAGGACGCATACTCTCTTGTTGGTGTTGGTGTTTCCAAATTCTACTACTATTGTACTAGTCATATGCGAAATAGAGTGAAGAAAGTCAGATACCAATTTGTATTACCTAGATACCAATTGGACTCAAGTAGTAGCACGAAAAAAAAGAAGGAATGAGGTTTTCCTAAAGTCCTATAGCCTCTCGAATAAAAGTATAGGCGTCCCCATACCGTACTGGAAGACTCTACTAGACTTGTCCTTGTGTGATGAGATCACCGAATTAACACTTTGATACCAAGTTTATCACGATCCAAAATGAGTCGTGAGTGGAACCCACACTTAACTACCTAGATGGGAGAACAAACGAATTTAACCTTAAATTATATTATACAAGAATAATGCGGAAGCTCAAAATCGATTTAAATATCATTTTCCAAAACCTGAAAGTCATCACATCAAGGATATCTAAACTTCAAATACTAAGTATAAGAATATCAAATACACCAAAATAAAAGAATAAAATGGTATGTGTCCGAAAACATATGACATCATGTCATGAGTAAGAGAATTCAACACGAGCTTGAACGAATAACTCACCCTGGAACCTAATATGCTAGACAATGGCTAGAGCTGAGGGCGAGTAAATTCGTTGCTACACTTGCTACACTCCGTAAAAGGAAAACAAAAAAAAAACACAAGTGGAGCTCATACGGGGCAACATGTACTGAGTAAGTATCATCGGTCAACCCAAAATAGAAACTAATATACAATGAATAATAGTATGAACTCAACTATAACACTTAATAGGTGATAAGAAACAAACAACATGACAACAACACTAAAGTAAGTATATAATAAGTCTAACAATATCAAGATCATCCATGAGGACTCATGCCCCCAACTAAACCATTTGGGGAATTGAGTTATTTGAGATTGAGTATTTTCTGTTAATTCAATATGTTTTTCTTTAATACTATCGAGTCGGAATATGATACTCCGATCCAATTATACCATTTGGAACGTGACACTACCGATCCAATTATACCATTTGGAATGATACTATTAATTTATAATAAATTATAATTACTTTCAATTCATTGATAATATTTCATCAAGCCTTCTTTATTCAAGGCATCACTTCGATAAAGAGGGTTCAAGAATATAAATTCCACGGTTTCAGAATTTCAGACCACTCACAAAACATACAAACAAGTCACTAACAACCACACAATCAAGTACATAGAAAACTTCACAATATCATTCAATGAATATCAATCACTATTAAGAGTTTACTATCAAATAGTATAAACCATAACCTACCTCCGCCGAAGAACCGAAGTCAACCAAGCTACTACTTCTCCAATACTTTTCCTTTCCCTCAATGTCTCGAACCTTTACAATATGATCTCCGAAACTTGGGACAATCTTTTACTTAGACACTTCAACTAGAGGATTTTCATTTTAAATACCTAATGTAGTGTCCCTATGTGTCACTTAAACACTTTTTGCACAAACATCTGTAGATCATAGGCGCGTGCAACACAACCAGTTCTACGTGGATTAACTTATCAATTATATTATATCAACTATTAAACCTATTTAAACGTAATTTTGATTCAAATTATTAGACGAATTAAATCGGATAAAAGAAAAAGGAAAAATCGATTCATCTTTCCACTTTCTTCTTTCAACTTCCTTTGTAAGTTTCTCCTTCTTCTATGACGAAAACCCTAGGTAAATGTCTCTTCCTTCACATGTACTGCGTTGTTTTTCCTTCGACTCGTTGTTAGCAATAACCATTGTAGTATTTTGTGTCATCGTTTGCAGGTTTAAGGTTGTATTGACGAGGTATCGGGCTGTGCGACGTGAAGTTGACGAGATATTGGGTTGTCACCATTTTGTTTTCTATCTCTATTTTTTGCCTTTGTTTTCTTGTAGAAGGTGTATTTTGTTGTTGATTCTGCTTTATTTTCATTTTTAATCTAGGTTTTGGGATAACTAGTGCTGATAAAGTAAGGGGCTTTTTGGATATTTCCTTTTGTTGGGGGTGGGTCTCCTTGTTGGGATATGGACAACTATATTTTAACATGTTTTCATCAAGAGGGGGATGTTGTTTCAAACCCTAAACGTACTTACCAACGAGAAGTAGATGTATATGGTGCAGCCGTAATTAAAGATCATTTTAGTCTTGTCGAGTTTCTTTCCTACACTAAAGACCTTGGGTACACAAATATTAAGGCATTTTACTGTGAAGATGGTGATGAATTAGTTCAAGTTACTTCTGATACTCAACTATTAGAATTTGTGAAAGACTTGGTAGATGGTTTTGAGTTTCATGTGTATGTGGTCCATGAGTTGATGAATTAGAAGAAGAATTACCTGCTTCATCTTCTCTTTTACCACGGTCTGACCCTGTTGATGAATCTGTGGTTATTAATGATGAAGGGACTATGGATAATGATTCAAATTTGAATGGAGGTGATACAAATCATAATGAAGCTGAATCAGATCTGCTTAGTAGTGACTCAAATGTAGATGATATTCCAGATGAAGATGATTCAGATGTTGATGAAGAACTGAAGATCTCTTAGGGCTGAAAGGAGAAACAAATGTTTACCATCCTATACACAAATGTTTACCATCTAATATAAGAACAAAATGTGTACAACAAAGTTCCTAGCAAGTAGATTCAAGGATGAAATAACTAAACAACCATCTTTAAGGATTTGGGAAATACAGGAATTATGCAGGGAGGAGTTAGGACCGCATGTGGGTAGAACAATTTGTTACAAGGAAAAGATGGTGATTCTTAGAGAAAACATGGGTGGCTGAAATATGGAATTTGCAAGGTTATGTGATTATGCTGAATTCATAAAACAAACCAATCCTGGTATTTCTGTTTGGGTAAGAATGGATAGAGAAACTGTACCAGGAAAGAATTTGTTTGTGTACTTCTATGTATGCTTGTCTGCATTGAAGAAGTGGTGGATGGAAAGATGTAGAAGAATAATGGGATTTGATGGATGTTTCTTAAAGGGTGCTTGTAAGGGTGAACTTCTTGTAGCAGTGTAATGACTTTTTTTATTGTTTTAAGTACTAGAGCATTTTATTGCATGAAACTCTTTCGATAGATTTAAAATTAAGAATTTTGGACTATTCGTAACTATAATTATAAAATTAATGGGATAGTTTTTATAATTTGTTTAATTGGTGGTTAAAGAAAATAACATTATAATTAGTAGTGGGTGTCTTTTGCCATTTTTTTAATTAGTCTTATAATAATTAGGGTTTACTGTAATGCAGAAAATCGATTCAGGTAGCCTAATTTTACGCTTTCAATTTGATATACATGTAATTATCTGTTGGTGGCTATACAATTTAAGCTTGGTGAATAGATAATTAGCAAATTAGTGGTGGATTGAATAAGACATTTGAATTGGAAAATATGTTTTTGTACGACATGACTTATTACTTGGATATGTTAAATTATTATTTATTAGTTGGATTGATGATGGTAAAATAATTAAGGGCTAATGATTAGAGAGATGGATAAATTAAGGGAAATTGGAATAAGATTTCTTCCGTCTCTCTTCTTCGAGGATCATATGATGCTGATGACAAAATGGACTTGAGGGAATATAATATTGTTGTGGGAGAATACGTTAGTTGGGAGAATTTGTCTTAATAGTGATATATAGGGATTATGTGACAAGTTTTTGTTTATTGTTTGTGGGATAAGCTAAGTGCAAGCAGCAAGGTATAACCTATTCTCTTTATTGTTATTAATTATAATTTGGTATAATAAGTAACCTTTATGATTAAATAAGAAATCGAGTTTTTGGTTTTAGAGCTTTGGGAATTATTTATGGCTAGTAGTAGTATCAATTAATGTCCCTCTTGATTTACACTAGTGTACGATGGATTTAAAATACAATAATCATGTCAGGAACATGGTGATGTAGGAAATATCTTGTAAGTGTAGTAAATTGTTAACATATGTTGATTTGAGATGTATAGAGGTTACACGGGTTTCTCGATTATCTAGTATACGTTTGATCGATTTTGTTATTAAAGAAATGGATTAAAAACTTGTAGGCAGTCAGCCATGTGCATTGAGTCTTGGCATTAATGTATTACCTCATAGTTGATAATTAATGATTGAAAGTGAAACTAAGTTATTACAATTACATATTTATGTTATATAGATTGAATAGAGTTGCAAGAAAGTAAAGATCATGGAGACTGTATGAAATTTTAACATCTTGATAGGATTTAAGTTGAATAGAGTTGCAAGAAAGTAAAGATCATGGAGACTGTATGAAATTTTAACATCTTGATAGGATTTAAGTTAAGTAAATTGAGATAGGTAATTAAATATTAGGTGTATCAAATTATTGGAATTACATTTAAGTTATATTAAATGGATGAATAAGATTTAATGGCTCGACATATAGTGGCATGAGTGTTTATATACTCGTTAATTTATAAATTATATATATTTGATAGATAGAAGTGTTCGGATGTATTGAAGAAATGAAAGGCATTTGAGAAGTAGTTTGTTTGACTTCGTTTCTTCGGTGGAGGTAGGTTATGGTTTATGTTGTTTGATAGTAAACTCTTAATAGTGATTAATATGGATTGAATGATATTGTGAAGTTCTCTATGTACTTGACTATGTGATATTGTAGTGGTGTGGTCTGTGATTGGTCTGAAATTCTAAGACAGTTGAACCCTCTTTATCGAAGTGATGCCTTGATTAAAAAAGGTTTGATGAAATAATATAACAATGAATGGAAAGTGGTGATAATAAAGGATAAATTAACGGTATTCTTGGATCGGAGTGTCACGTTCAGACACAGTATTCTTGGATCAGGCTGTCACATTTCGACAAGGTATTCTTGGATCAGAGTGTCACGTTTCGACACAGTATTCTTGGATAGGAGTGTCACGTTCTAACACAATATAATTGGATCAGAGTGTCATATTTCGATACGGTATAATTAGATCGGAGTGTCACGTTCCGACACGATATAATTGGATCAGAGTGTCACGTTCTCACAGTAACATTAAAGGAAAAGGATATTGAATTAATTTAATGTACTCAATCTCAAAGAACCCATTTCCCAACAAATGTGTTGTGAAGGCATGAGTCCTCGTATGTGCTTGATATTGTGATTGATTATGTACTTGCTTCAGTTGTCACTTGTTCATGTTGTTTGTTGCTTCTCACCTAAAAAGTACTATAGTTGATTTATACTATTATTCTTTGTATATTAGTTACTATTTTGGATTGGCCGATGATACTTCCTCACTACATGTAGCCTCGTACTGAACCCTACTTGTATTTTTCTTTGTTTTCCTTATATGGAGTGCAGCAAGTGTACCGACGAATTTAAATCGCCCTCAGCTCTATCAAGTCTCGGTATATCAGGTTCAAGGGTGAGCTATTCATTCGAGCTTGGGTTGGATTCTCTCAATCATTACCTGATGTCCTTAGTTTTCAGACACAAATTACTTTATTGCATTTATTTTGGTGTCTTTGATACTCTTAGACTTAGTAATTTGAGACTAGATGTCCTTGTTGTGATGACTTTCAGGTTTTGGGAAAAGATATTTAGTAAGTTTTTGAGTTTCCGCATTATGCTTGTAGTTTGTAAGTTGGGGTTAAATTCGTTGGTTCTCCCACCTAGGGGGTTAAGTGTGGGTGTCACTCACGACTCATTTTGGGTTGTGACATACTTGGTATCAGAGCGTTAGGTTCGTTGATCTCATCCACAAGGACAAATCTAGTAGAGTCTTGTAGAACGGTATGGAGACGCCTTTACTTTTCTTCGAGAGGCTATAGGACTTAAGGAAAACTCATTTCTTTCTTTCTTTCGTGCTACTACTTGAATCTAATTGGTATCTAGTTGATACAAATTGGTATTTGAACTTCTTCACTCCATTTCAAATATGGTTAGTACTAAAGTATTAGTAGTTGAAATAGCGACAAGAGAGAAAAAAAAGTATCGTTAGAAATAGGTATATTTTCTCGATTGCAAAATAGGGTGGTAGTCTCATGTTGAGTGTCAATTAATAAAGACACTACTATGACTTCATAGAGTGAGGATATATCAGAGAGGGTCATAGATACTTACTTGGTTAGAGTTAGGAAGTGTGTTATTTTTGTTATTGAATTGGTCTAAGAAGTAAAGCAAATTGTTTGGCCTAGAGAGATAACAAATTCGATAATGTTTTGAAATTACTCAATGGGTAGAAATATGTGGCTATTTGGGTATGATCTTCTCGATAAGTATGATGTGTTCTAGTGATGTAGTTAATGACCATTCACGGTACGGTACTAGTGTTACATAGAAACAAATACATTGATTGTCAACTGTGAATACTAACTACTTAAGAAATAATTAGTAGTATGACATGTTTAGATAATGAGATCCGGTGTTGCTTTCACATTTGAGAAACCAACTAGTTTATTACTACGGGCGCTTGGATTGGACATTTTTTAAGGAAGTCTTTGGTACGGTATTAATGCATAAGGTAGTGAAGTCTATCTTGAGGGTTTTAGAACAAGTGATTTTATCTTAAGATCCAAATGAGTATATTGATACCGGAATGGCAAACTTATGGATAAAGAAAGTCAGTAAATATATTTGGGTGAATGTAATTGAAGATTTAGTTATAGGGAGTGTATAAAATTTTGGTTAATCCCTTGGATCTGATTGATATAACTAGATTGAGGTGTCATATTGATGAAAAGGTTGAGTTCATAGCGATGAAAAGGGCCTACTGAGCATGATAGTATACAAGTTAGTGATGGATTGTAATTGAGATGCAACTATCGAATACAAATTGTTGGTTGAATAAGTTTTGTATGGTCATAATGACTTGTGAGTATCTAAGGTTGTGATTTTCTACTATTTAGTGAGTAATGTGGTTGTATGGCAAGTTTTAGAAGATATTGGGCACCACTTAAATAGAATTTAAAGGAGCTAGAGTCGTAATTAAAATAAGATAGAATTTGTGGGATGTGTAGCTTTCAGAAATAGGTGAGAGCATGAACATTTTTCCTCTTATTGCAAAGAATAAAGAGGTATCTTCATAAGAGTGAGAATTGGATTCAGAGACGCATAATTTCATTGATTTTGCTTTGGTCATGATAACAGTGTCACGTGTCTATCATATTGGTTAAAAGCTATTGAAAAAGACTTTAGAAAGTGTACTTACGTTCAACTCGAATGTGACAATAAGTTCTTCTGTGGTTTTTGAGTTCAGTAATGAGTACTATTGAATTTTAGCGAAGGATATAGTAAGATCTATGAAGTGGCGATCAATAATAATTTAATATAGATGTATTTCTAAAAATTATTAAGATATGAATTCGTAAGGTAAGAAATGATTGATCGCATTGAGTATTTGGGAAGGACTTGTGCATAGTTTAAGTCAGAAATTTGGTTACTTTTGATTGTTAAAGAATCTACGGAACAGTTTCCCTCAAAGTTTTGATTTAGAGTGTGACGTAAAACCTATTGGGTTGTTGGTAAAAAGTTGAGATCAGTAAGCGATTTTGAGATATATAGAATTTTGCATCATGGTAAGCTTTTGAGAAAAGTGAAGGAATAAGACCTCTAGCATAAATCATTGGTTAATAGTTGAAGGTTTTATTGGTTTTTGCATAAGAGACTAAATATGATTGTAAGATGTGAACTAGTTTGATACAGACTTATTGGTGGTTTATCATCGGCTTTATAGAGATTGAGTTTTGGTTCGGGTGACAATAATTAGGTATGAAAAATTTAAATTTTACGTGGGGTTAGATTGCTCAATTTATGATAGATGACTAAAGAATGATGTACAATGTGAGATATAGTTCTATATAGTTATTAAAATTTAGAGTTGGATTAATACTACTCTATTGATAGGACTACATAGAATGTTATGATGCCTTAATTAGACATTTTATGGTGAATAGAGGTTATGAACTTATAGTATACTGAATAAATATGAGTCACCATGAATTTCTGTAAGTGTTGGCATGAGGTAAGTGATGGTTTATAATAGTAGCTAAAGCATGGTATGTAAAAGTAGTGCGAAGTTGACTTTGAGTGTGACTTAATAGTCTTATCTCGATGAAAAGGTACTATCAAATTTAAAATTAGAGTTATTAGCCTGGTCTGATACTCGTATCTGTCATGAAATTCTTAAATAGAAAGAGAGATAGCCATAGTTTGAACATATATTTGATAAGAATACTTTTATACGAGTGATAGTTTGATAGAAAGGTAAATGAAAATTGTAGTTATTATGTTTATTAGTATTAAGAGTCTCGACTTCAATTGAGTATTGTGATAATTATGTGGGTTTCTGATAAATCGAATGTATGTATGATGTAATAAAGACTAGACTAGTTGATTGTTGGTGGGTAAAAATCAAGGAGATAATGTCAGATGAATGAACATGTTTAATATAAGCACTATGGAATGAGTATTTAGAGTTATTCTACGTTAGTTGTGTACATTCTTATGTGACTAACTATTTCATTCTAGACTTAAGTTTATCGCATCAACGGTGTCTTTTTTTGGGCTATATGTGATTGAATGTGAGGACTATTTGGTCTAGTTTTGTCATCTTAAGGTTTTTTTCTATAATAGCTATTAATCTAACATTTCGATAGTGTTGTTAGAGGTTTTGTATGTTTGGGTGTATTAGTCGATGATGGTTACTTGATCATTTTTATATTTGGATCAGATGAGTTCGATTCTCCTTGATGAGTACATGATTTCTAAAGATTAAAACTTTATAACTTAAGCTCGTAAAAAGTTTATGTTGTGAGAAGGAAATATTGATAAGGTCTATGATGGTGTGTGCATTATGAGTGTGTAGTGGTTGTTTCAAGTTCACTACTGATTATGGCCCGTATTGGTTTTGAGATTTTATCATGGTTATGTGAAAAGATTCTACCTAATGGTTGTGTCCTTGAGAATATATTGCATGTGTGTGTACGATTAGCTTTGATGTCTATGAGAATACATTTTTTTGTTAGTTGAGTTTACATACCACAATAGCTATCAATTGAGAATGATATGACCCTATTTGAGACATAGTATGAGAGGAGCTGTAGATCTCCAATTAGTTGGATTGATACCTTTTGATATGAGACCTTGGGTACTAATATTTTGAAGGAATTGTTGAGACATGAGGTACCCTTTCTTACCCTCACCTTCTTTTGATCGTTCGAGGACGAACAATGGGTAAATTGGTATCTATTGTAATGACCCTTTTGATCGTTTTAAGTACTAGAGCAGTTTATTGCATGAAAAACTCTTTCGATAGATTTAAAGTAAGAATATTGGATTATTTGTAACTATAATTATAAAATTAATGGGATAGTTTTAATAATTTATTTAATTGGTGGTTAAAGAAAATAACATTAGAATTAGTAGTGGGTGACTTTTGCAATTTTTTAAATTAGTCTTATAATAATTAGGGTTTACTAATTTTGAGTGGTGAATTAAAAGAAAAGATGGTTTGTTGGTTTGACACAAGCAGTAATGGAGAAAATGGATTCAAGTAGCCTAAATTTACGCTTTAAATTTGATTTACATGTAATTATCTGTTGGTGGCTATACAATTTAAGCTTGGTGAATAGACAATTAGCAAATTAGTGATGGGTTGAATAAGACATTAAATTGGAAAATATGTTTTTGTACGACATGGCTTATTACTTGGATATGTTAAATTATTATTTATTAGTTGGATTGATGATGAGAAAATAATTAAGGGCTAATGATTAGAGAGATGGATAAATTAAGGGAAATTGGAATACGGTTTCTTCCGTCTCTCTTCTTCAAGGATCATATGATGTTGATGACAAAATGTACTTGAGGGAATATAATATTGTTGTGGGAGAATACGTTAGTTGGGAGAATTTGTCTTAATAGTGATATGTAGGGATTATGTGACAAGTTTTTGTTTATTGTTTGTGGGATAAGCTAAGTGCAAGCAGCAAGATACAATCGATTTTCTTTATTGTTATTAATTATAATTTGGTATAATAAGTAACCTTTATGAATAAATAAGAAATTAATGTTTGAAAATAAGAATGAGAAAATCGTGTTTTTGGTTTTAGAGCTTTGGGAATAATTCATGGCTAGTAGTAGTATCAATTAATGTCCCACTTGAATTACATTAGTGTAAGATGGATTTAAAGTACAATAATCATGTCAGGAAGATGGTGATGTAGGAAAGTTATAGCTTGTAAGTGTAGGAAATTGTTAGTAAATGTTGATTTGAGATGTATAGAGGTTACACGGGTTTCTCGATTATCTACTATAGGTTTGATTGATTTTGTTATTAAAGAATTGGGTTAAAAACTTGTAGGCAGTCACGTGCATTGAGTCTTGGCATTAATGTATGACCTCATAGTTGATAATTAATGATTGAAAGTGAAACTAAGTTATTACAATAACATATTTATATTATATAGATTGAATAGAGTTGCAAGAAAGTAAAGATCATGGAGACTGTATGAAATTTTAACATCTTGACAGGATTTAAGTTAAGTATATTGAGATAGGTAATTAAATATTAGGTATATCTAATTATTGGAATTACATTTAAGCTATGTTAAATGGATGAATAAGATTTAACGGCTCGACATATAGTGGCATGAGTGTTTATATACTCGTTAATTTACAAATTATATATATTTGATAGATAGAAGTGTTCGGATGTATTGAAGAAATGAAATGCATTTGAGAAGTAGTTTGTTTGACTTCGTTTCTTCGGTGGAGGTAGGTATGGATTATGCTATTTGATAGTAAACTCTTAATAATAATTGATATGCAGTGAATGATGTTGTGAAGTTCTCTATGTACTTGACTGTGTGATTGTGTGACTTGGTGGTGTGGTTTGTGATTGGTCTGAAATTCTGAGACCGTTGAACACTTTTTATCGAAGTAATGCCTTGAATAAAAAAGGCTTGATGAAATAATATAACAATGAATTGAAAGTAACGATAATAAAGGATAAATTAACGGTATTCTTGGATCGGAGTGTCACGTTCCGACACGATATTCTTGGATCGGGATGTCACATTCCGACACGGTATTCTTGGATCAGAGTGTCATGTTTTGACACAGTATTCTTGGATCGGATTGTCACGTTCTAACACAATATAATTTGATCGGAGTGTCACATTTTGATACGGTATAATTAGATCGAAGTGTCACGTTCCGACACGATATAATTAGATCGGAGTATCGCGTTCCCACACAGTAACATTAAAGGAAAAGGATATTGAATTAATTTAATGTACTCCATCTCAAAGAACCCATTTCCCAACAAACGTGGTCTGAAGGCATGAGTCCTCGTGTGTGCTTGATATTGTGATTGATTATGTACTTGCTTCAGTTGTCACTTGTTCATGTTGTTTGTTGCTTCTTACCAATTAAGTACTATAGTTGATTTTATACTATTATTCTTTGTATATTAGTTACTACTTTGGGTTGGCCGATGATACTTACTCAGTACATGTTGCCTCGTACTGAGCCCTACTTGTATTTTTCTTTGTTTTCCTTATATGGAGTGCAGCACGTGTACCGACAAATTTGAATCGCCCTCAGCTCTATCAAGTCTCGGTATATGAGGTTCAAGGGTGAGCTATTCATTCGAGCTTGGGTTGGATTCTCTCAGTCATTACCTGATGTCCTTAGTTTTCGAACACAAATTACTTTATTGCATTTATTATGGTGTCTTTGATACTCTTAAACTTAGTAATTGGAGACTAGATATCCTTGTTGTGATGATTTTCAGGTTTGTGAAAAGATATTTAGTAAGTTTTTGAGTTTCCACATTATGCTTGTAGTTTGTAAGTTGGGTTAAAGTCTTTGGTTCTCACACCTAGGGGGTTAAGTGTGGTGTCACTCACGACTCATTTTGGCTCGTGACAATCAGTTGGCAGGAATGGAAACAAACAGATGTTTCCTATAGCTTGGGCAGTTGTGGACAAGGAGACTAAACACAGCTGGAGCTTCTTTATCAACTACTTGAAAGATGACTTGCAGTTGGGTACTGGAGGGTCTTACTGTAATGTCAGATATGCAGAAGGTAATTAATTGTCTTTTACTTTGATAATTGTAGATTTATAAGATGTGTTTTCTTTCTTGAATTGTATTTTATTGTAGGGTCTTTAAGGAGTTGTTGCTGAACTGCTACCAAATGCTGAAGTTAGAATGTGTGCTAGACACATCTGGTCTAACTGGAGTAAAATATGGAAGGGAGAGGAAAGGAGAAAACAATTTTGGAGATGTTCCAAGGCAACTTTTGAAGTGAAGTACAATGAGGAACTTTACAAAATGAGCAAACTTGGAAATGAAAACATTAATGAAGATTTATTACATTATCCAAGAGTTTCATGGGTTAGAGCATTCTTTCAAGAGCACTCCAAATGTGATGCAGTTGAAAATAACATGTCTGAAACCTTTAACTCATGGATATTATCTTGTAGACACAAATCTATAATAACCATGTTGGAGGAAATTAGGAGAAAATTAATGACTAGAACTATGGATATGGTTAAGTTTGCTGACACCTGGATATGTGATATTGCACCTATGGCTAGACTTATGTTGGAAGAGAATAAGGAAAAGCCTACGGCATGCAAGGTACTTTGGAATGCTGATGTTGTGTTTGAGATTGGAGAAGCGCAGTATAGGCATACAGTCAACTTGACTAATAGAGTTTGTAGCTGTAGAACTTGGCAGTTGAGAGGCATTCCATGCAAACATGCTATTTCTGCTTTGTACCACATAGGACAGGAACCTGAATAACTTGTGGAGCATTGGTATAGGAAGGATACCTTCTTAAAGGCTGAAGAAGAGAGAAATTGGAAAAGAAAGGAAGAAATTGGAAAAGAGAGAAATTGGGGTTTAAATTAGGGTATAATTGAAATAAAATCAATATAAATAGATGATGTGGAGTAATATTAACATTAGGGACTCCACATCAGACAAAATTTTCATGTTTACGCGTCTTGCATCAGTGAAATTCACGCGGCACTCTAGCTGTGCAAAAAGTGTTTAAGTGACACATAGGTACCCTACTTTAGGTGTTTAAAATGAAAATCCTCCAGTGAGGTGTCTAAGTGAAAGATTGTGCCAAGTTTAGGGGGCCACCGATGGGTTACCCCAATAAAATTATCAAGATCAAATTTATACGTATAGTAAAATTAGGAATATATATATATATATATATA
>NC_028647.1:15787765-15789567 GCF_001406875.1 Solanum pennellii
TGGTTTTTGACTTAAAATGGCCAATGGAAGTGGGACCCACATTTTATCGAGATGACCTCTGATGAAAATTTCGACTGCGCCTTTGAGTCCGGAATGTCGACTTTGGTAGGGTAGCATATCTATTTTATTTTTATCAGGTTCCGAACGGATTCCGAGCACCCGTCGGAGACTTTAAAGAAAGTAGGCAAAGCTGAAATCTGGTACAGCCCTTTAACGACCAGAAATTGGGGTTTTAACGACCAGATTTTTGGGTTTATTAGCGACCAGCTTCGTCCTTATAAAAACCCAATTTTCAGCCTTTGTGTCTTACTTTGAAATTTCGATATTTTGAGCTATACAACTCCAAATTGGGCGATTCAAAAGGCTAAGTTGTGATATTTTTCGAGGGCAACGCATTGGTGAGCTTGGAATCTGATTTGGGGACCCGATTTGAGGTAAATTTTGTGTTTTAACTGCTGTCATAGCTCATTTTCGAGCTCATCTTTTGGGAAATTTTAGAAGGTGATTTCTTGGTCATTTTAGGTCCGAATCTAGTGATTCAAGAGCCTACATTATGGGGTTTTTCGTGAGTATCGTCGTGGTGTGATTGGCTTTGGCTGTTGGACCTTCATTTTTGGTAAAATCTTGTAAGTAGCTGCTGCCATTGTTGCTGATTTTTAGCTTAGATTTTGGGTTTTTTTGTTGCATGTTCATGTTGGGATTGTCTTGAGTCCTGAATTATGTTTCATTATGGTACACAATTTCGGAGAGTTATTTAGGACTTTTATTTGGGGTTAATTCTGGATTTCTCAACGCGGATCCCACTTTTTCCATTTTGACCGCGAAATTGACCCGTCTCCGTTTCTTGCGATTTTAGTGTTTAAATGACCGTAATAACGTTGTGACTCTATGTATGATAGTGTATCAACGTTTCGAGGCCTTTTAGAAAGTAAAAGATCCGGGGAAGTGAATTTTGGAGCGCGCGTGATCTGCGTTCAGGTAGACTACGGTTTCTCTTCTTAGATTAAACTCGAACATGTGAATGCGTGTTGATTAGTTGGGATTTGGATTGGGTAGTTATTGGATCATGCATAGGTGTTAAAAATCATATTTTCGGCCTTTTTCTGAGAATTATCGGGTAATTGTGAGCATTTTAATGTTATTAATTGACCTTCTTTGCTATATGGATTACTTGTATGTTTGAATGTTGGTTATCAGAAGTATGTTGGGCCTTAGTTTAGGTTTGACTAGGGTTTTCCTTAGAAATGCATGATTCAAAGTCGGTAGGATTTAGTTTATCCCCGACGTCGCTCGGCCGGCTTAAATCCTTGTAGACTGATGTAGCAGACTTGAGTCTGATAGTTTAGTATTTAGCTAGAGGATGAGCTCGCTCCAGCGATAGTTACTCTTATTTCTTTGATGTTACGGCTTCTCGAGTTACATCAGTGACAATAAATTCCGCTCCGTGATTCAAAGTTGAGTTTCAATTCGGCTTTAAGAACTTACATTGATTAGCTAAGTCTGGATGGTGTTCCACGGGTATATATGATTATGGGTAGATAAAGACTCTTTCAGCAGCTATATCGGCATCTTTGTCGGGTATTCGGATTTAAGGTCCGGCCTCGACCATCCACATACTTATGTAGAGCATCCGGTTAGAGGTCCGGTCTCAAGTATGTAGAGCATCCGGTTAGAGGTCCGGCCTCAGTTACTTATATTTTGCAAATTGCTACTTGTGTAATTCTGGTGAGCATCCGGTTCAAGGCCCGACCTCCGTACCGTCAGATTCTACTTTTTGGTTCGGTGTTCTTTGGCCTCGAGTT
>NC_028647.1:15791519-15799396 GCF_001406875.1 Solanum pennellii
AATAATAATAATAATAATAATAATAATAATAATACCAATAATAATAATAATAATAACAATAGTAACAATAATAATAATAATAATAATAATAACAATAATAATAATAACAATAATAATAATAAAAATAATAATAATAATAATAAAAATAATAATAATAATAACAACATAATAATAATAATAATAATAATATTAAAATTAATAATAGTAATAATAATAATAATAGTAACAATAATAATAATAATAGTAATAATAATAATAACAATAATAATAATAATAATAACAATAATTATAATAATAATAATAACAACAATCATAATAATAATAATAATAATAATAATAATAATTATCACAATAATAATAATAATAATAATAATTATATTAATAATAATAATAATAATAAATAATAATAATAATATTAATAATAATAATAATAATAGCAATAATAATAATAATAGTAATAATAATAATAATAATAATAAATATAATAATAATAATAATAGTAATAATAATAAAAGTAATAATAATAATAATAATAAAAATAAAAATAATAATAATAAATATAATAATAATAGTAGTAGTACTAATAATAATAATAATAATAATAATAGTAATAATAATAATAATAATAATAGTAGTAATACTAATAATAGCAATAATAGTAATAATAGCAATAATAGTAATAATAGTAATAATAGTAATAATAATACTAATAATATAATAATAAATAATAATGAACTTCTTCTCTCCAAATGCTCTCGGCGTACGTTAGCTAAACGTGAGCTGGAAGGTGAAAATGGCGAGGGGAAGAGGAAGAGGACGAGGAAGAGGTCGGAAAACTCCAATAATGAACGTTGGTAGCTCAGTAGGAAATTGTGTGGAAGCAATAGGGATAAGAGAGCAGGAACAAGATCAAAAAGGGACAGAAAGTTTTGAAGAAGGGGTAGCTAGAAGCACTAAAGTATCAAGGAGATTGAGTTTAAATTCACCATCAGCTAATGAAGAAGTGCATGAGAACTCAGATCTGGAAAGTTTAGTTGGTGAAAACTGTTAGGTTTTATTTGACCTAAATTTCTTACCATTAATAGGTTTTCCTTTTAGGAAAAGGTTTTGGGTTGACTAATCCTTTTTCTGGTAGGAAAAGGTTTAGGACTCTATAAATAGAGGCATGTTCCTTCTAACTTAATCAGCATTCACAATGTAGTCTTAAGGGATTTGAGAGTTTTGGTTAGGGGGAGAATTTATGGGTCACAAGCTTGATACGTTATCACTTGTGTGAACCTCCCATGTATTCCGGGTTAATTGGTTGAGGTTGTTTCTCTCTGTATTTTGTACTCTCATATTTATAGTGGATTTCTCATCTCCTTTATGGACGTGGGTCGATTGACCGAACCACGTCAAATCATTGTGTCTTTTGGTATATTTCTCGTTGTCTTCTTACTCGTGGTCTTTCGAGGTTTGCTTTGCTAGATTCCGCATATACATCTGCTTATTTCGGTCCTAACAAGTGGTATCAGAGCCAGATTCAATGACGGAGTCAGGTTCAGTGGTTCGATAATCAATTATTGAACCAGGTTAGAAGGAGGTTTTCATTTTGGCGGGTGTAGTTCTAGCCGCAACCTTTTTGACAGTATTGAAGATTTTGTTGGAGAAATTGTTTCAGAGAGGTTCTCTGTGTTGAGACATAGATTTTGCAAAGGAGATTATGGAGAGGAGAAGCAAGTTGTTGAAGATTAAGTAAAGAAGGTGGACAAATTTATTTTGTCAGAAATTCAGGCCAAGGGGGAGATTTGTTAGGTCACTTCCACGGCGGTGAGGTATATTTATATTAATAAATCAGAGTATTTTTGGTTTCAGAAAATAAATAGGAAAACCTAAAATAGAGAATAAATAGGAAAGCCTAAAATAGAGAATAAATAGGAAAACCTAAAATAGAGAATAAATAGGAAAATTGAAAATTAATCAGGCTCCACTACCTAATAATTCTCCCACTTAGAGACTGACTCAGTCATCCAAAAATTACATTCTCAAAAAAAATCTCTTCATCATCAACATCTTTACCGCACCGCAACATCTGTAGCAACAACTACAGAAGACCAATCGAGGTTTTACATAACCTCAGTTTCCCAACATCAACACATTCCGCGTTTACACCTGCTTATTTCCGGTCCTAACAAGTGGTATCAGAGCCAGATTCAATGACGGAGTCAGGTTCAGTGGTTCGATAATCAATTATTGAACCAGGTTAGAAGGAGGTTTTCATCTTGGCGGGTGTAGTTCTAGCCGCAACCTTTTGACAGTATTGAAGATTTTGTTGGAGAAATTGTTTCAGAGAGGTTCTCTGTGTTGAGTCATAGATTTTGCAAAGGAGATTATGGAGAGGAGAAGCAAGTTGTTGAAGATTAAGTAAAGAAGGTGGAAAAATTTATTTTGTTAGAAATTCAGGCCAAGGGGAGATTTGTTAGGTTTTATTTGACCTGAATTTCTTACCATAAATAGGTTTTCCTTTTAGGAAAAGGTTTTGGGTTGACTAATCCTTTTTCTGGTAGGAAAAGGTTTAGGACTCTATAAATAGAGGCATATTCCTTCTAACTTAATCAGCATTCACAATGTAGTCTTAAGGGATTTGAGAGTTTTGGTTAGGGGGAGAATTTATGGGTCACAAGCTTGATACGTTATCACTTGTGTGAACCTCCCATGTATTCCGAGTGAATTGGTTGAGGTTATTTCTCTCTGTATTTTATATTCTCATATTTATAGTGGATTGCTCATCTCCTTTGTGGACGTAGGTCGATTGACCGAACCACGTTAAATCATTGTGTCTTTTGGTATATTTCTCGTTGTCTTATTACTCGTGGTCTTTCGAGGTTTGCTTTGCTAGCTTCCGCATATACATCTGCTTATTTAGGTCCTAACAAAAACAAGTTTGATGGCAATGGAACAGTAACTAGGAAATCAGAGGAAAAGCTAAATAGCGAAGATGGAGATAGCAATGCTGGTAATGGAAAGGAACAAAATAAGGAGTCTAAGGAGCCATGGGTTAATATGTTTAAGAACAATCGTGTAGCTAGCAATGGAATGCAGTTATCTTATTTTCCTCCACAAATAGTGAATGGACAAACGATGGTGCAGCTAGAAGGGAAAGAGGTACAAGAAGAAGAACAGAATGGAAATGTGCTCTCATTGCATATGTGATTGGAGAATGTCCTGGGTACAATACAATGAAGAGATACATACTGATGAACTGGTCAAAAGTGAATAAACCTGATGTTTTTCTTCATGAAGATGGATACTATATAATCAAGTTTCAGAAGATTAGTGATATGAACGAAATATTGTTCTCTGGGCCATATACTATCAATAATCGACCAAACATTCTGAAGCAATGGTGTCCTGAGTTTGATTTTGGTAGTGAGTTTTTAACAGAAATCCCTTTGTGGGTGAACTTTCCGAAATTGCCACTTAATTGTTGGGGTGTGGGATCTTTGAGTAGAATTGCTAGTGCTATTGGAGTTCCTCTTTTTGCTGATGAGTGCACCACAAAGCAAACAAGAATCTCATATGCAAGAATGCTTGTTGAAGTCAATGTTACAAAAGTTATACCTCAGTAGATAGCAGTAATGGATCCAAATGGGAGAAAACATTTATGCAGGAAATAGTGTTAGAATGGAGGCCTCAATATTGTGATAAGTGCCAGAAGATTGGTCATCTATGTCAAGTGGAACCAGAAGCAAAGGAAGAAATGCCAAAGAGAAGAAGGCCATGGAAAAAAGTAACTCAAACATGGCAATACAAAGGACCAATATCATAGCAGACTGAGCAGGAGAAGTTACCTGAACAAGCAAAAAAGAACAATCTTAGTCCACAGAAGAGTAAGCAGGAGGCAGAATAGGAGATAGAAAATAAGCAAGATCAGCAAACACCAAGGAATATTGGTGAGCACTCTAATATTGCAGATAATCAGCTGGAATTTAGTTTGGCTAACTTTCCTGTATTGAAAGCTATACCAATTA
Source organism: Solanum pennellii (assembly GCF_001406875.1). Lineage (NCBI taxonomy): Eukaryota > Viridiplantae > Streptophyta > Magnoliopsida > Solanales > Solanaceae > Solanum > Solanum pennellii. The sequence goes on from NC_028647.1 coordinate 15,795,530, forward strand.
GGATTGGGTTTGAGAGCCTCATGCATAGTAAAATAGCTTCACTATCTATTGATAGAGGTGGAGCATCAAAAACTTGTTAATGAAGTGGTTTTTCTGGAATGTGAGGGGTATGAATAAGAGGTATAAGCAGAAGGAGATTAAGCTGCTTTTGCAAAATAATAAAGTCACTTTGGCAGGTGTTAATTGAAACAAGATTTAAGGAAAATAATGTGAAAACAATTCTTAAAGGAATAGCACCAGGTTGGAGGATTCTACACAATTATACTGATAGTTCTAATGGTAGGATTTGGGTAGTATGGGATGATAATTGGTATGACATCAAGTTGATTAATAACTCAGCTCAAATCATGCATTGCCAGGTTAAGAAAGAATTAAGGATCATCAGATTATATTGACTGTGGTGTATGGATTTAATACAATTGAACAGAGGAAAAGTTTGTGGCAAGAAATGAATATAATGTCAAAAGGGATCTCTCAACCATGGCTTATAGTAGGGGATTTTAATGTTATTCTTTCAACTATAGACAGGTTAGCTGGAGTTCCTGTTACTATTAATGAGATCAAAGACTTTGCTGAGTGTGTGAGGGATATTGGTGTCAATGAATTGCAATGGAAAGGTAACTACTATACTTGGACTAACAAGCAGTGTGGGAGGGATAGAATTGCAAGTAGAATTGATAGAGCTTTTGGGAATGATGAATGGATGGAAAAATATGGGCATGTTAATGTAGAATATGGGAATCCAAGCATATCTGATCATAGTTCTATGCAGATTTTACTACAAAATACTCAGCATCATGGGAAAGTTAGTTTTAAATTTTTCAAATGTGTGGACTGAGCATGAGTCTTTCATGGATATGGTGGAGTCTATATGGAAAAAAGACTATGGCAAAAGTATAATGAAGAAGGTTTGGTGTAAGTTGATGGATCTTCAACATGTATTGAAACAGTTGAATAGAAAGGAATTTAAATATATTGGGAAACAGATTGAGATGGCTAGACTGGAGATTGCAAAAGTTCAAGATCAGCTATGTAAGCAAGCAGCTGATGATTTAATTGTGCAGGAAAAAGAGTTACTGATTAAACTTGAAAAATGGTCAATGATAGAAGAAAGTGCTTTGAGGCAGAAGGCAAGGATAAAATGGATTCAATTGGGAGATGCAAACAATAAGTTTTTCAGCTCAGTTATAAAGGAGAGAACTCAAAAGAAACAAATAAGGAATATTTTGTCATTGAATGGCAAGATGTTATATAAACCACATGAGATTCAAGATGAGTTTGTGATGTTTTATAAGAGTCTTATGGGAACTTCAGCAGGTAATCTACCAGCCATAAGTACTCAGGTGATGAAAAGAGGACCTACTTTAACAAAACAACAAAGGTTACAATTGTGTGCTGCAATAATAGAACAAGATATTTATGCAGGATTGCAGTCCATAGGGAATGATAAGGCACCAGGTGTAGATGGATATAATGCTTTCTTTTTTAAGCATACTTGGCAGATCATAAAATGTGATATTATTGAGGTTGTTCAGAGTTTCTTCACAACAGGGAAACTATATAAGTCATTCAATTGCACTTTAGTTTCTCTCATTCCAAAAGTTCAGAATCCTAAAACTGTGAAAGAGTATAGACCAATTGCCTATTGTACTGTGGTATATAAAATCATCTCCAAAGTGTTAACAAATAGGTTGCATGATGTTATACATACTGTCATTTGTGATAGCCAGGCAGGATTTATTCCAGGAAGGAAAATCTTTGATAATATATTACTTGCTCATGAATTGGTTAAAGCCTATACTAGGAAACATATTTCTCCTAGAAGCATGCTGAAGATTGACTTGCAGAAAGCTTATGATTCAGTTGAATGGGCATTCTTGGAACAAGTAATGTTTGGTCTAGGATTTCCTGAGATGTTTGTGCAATGGATAATGAAGTGTGTAAGGACATTCCATAATGGTTAATGGGCAGAGAACTCAAAGTTTTGATGCAGCTAAAGGGCTCAGACAAGGAGATCCAATGTCTCCTTTGTTGTTTGCTATAGCTATGGAGTATCTTAGTAGACTTCTTAAGGGCCTTAAGGATGATAAAGCTTTTAAGTATCATCCTAAATGCTCTAAACTTGATATCACTCACTTGTGTTTTGCTGATGATCTGTTACTTTTTTCTAGAGGAGATCTTGCGTCTGTTAAGGCTATTCAAAGGTGTTTTTCACAGTTTTCTAAAGCTTTAGGATTACAAGCAAACCTCAATAAAAGCTCAATATATTGTGGTGGTGTTAGGATGGAAGTAAGGCAGCAGATTGTGCATCAGCTAGGCTACAACATGGAGGAACTTCCTTTTAAATATTTGGGAGTGTCATTATCAACCAAGAAAATGTCAGTTATTCAATGGTATCCTCTCATTGATAAAATTCTGGCAAGAATCAACTCATGGACAGCAAGGAAACTATCTTATGCAGGAAGAACTCAGCTAGTGCAGACAGTGTTATTTGGTGTACAATCTTACTGGGCACAATTGTTCATTTTTCCAATTAAGATAATCGAGTTGATTGAGAGTTTGTGTAGAAGTTATTTGTGGTCAGGTGTTGGACATATTACTAAGAAGGCTTTAATAGCATGGGAGAAAGTATGTTGTCCTAAAAATGAAGGTGGTATGGGATTGATAAATATGCAAGTGTGGAATAGAGCTGTTGTGGCCAAACTATGTTGGGATTTAGCAAATAAAGAAGATAAGCTATGGATCAAATGGATACATGCATACTACTTAAAAGGGTAGAATGAGTGGCACAAGAGAGATCAAGCAAGATGAATGATCAGGAAAGTAATGAGTTTTAAACATACAATTGATTAAGTTCAACAAATGCAAGGAAAAAGGATGATCAAACAAATCTATGATTATCTGATAGGGGAGAAGCTCAGACCTGAATGGAGGTGTCTCATGTTTCAGCAAGGCCAAAAGCTTACTTCACTCTGTGGATCATGTTGAATAGAAAGCTAGCAACAGTTGATAGGCTTGCTAAATGGGGAATGTTACATAATAAAGCGTGTGTCTTATGCAAAAGTGCTGATGAGAGCATAGAACACATATTTATCGAATGTCACTATGCTAGGAAGGTTTGGGAGAGGTTATTATACTGGATTGATAATCACAGTAGATGTCCAATGACATGGAGTCAGTTTATACAATGGAGTATTCAACATGGGAAGGGGAAGACTACAAGTGCACAACTGTTCAAGAGTACACTAGCTGAAGGAGTTTATGAATTGTGGAATGAGAGAAACAAGAGACTTTTTGAAGACAAGAGTAGCTTGGAAGATAAAGTAGTCAAGGAGATAGCCTATGTGACTATTGCTAGAGCTTCTAATAGTATTAAAAGTGTTATTAATCAAAGGAAGCTTTGAGTGATAGTTATTACAGTAAATGTTAGAGTGATGTTTGTTTGAGGTAAAAGCATGTTGTGTTAGCTGCTTGTTTTGTAATGTTTTGATTCAGTAATTAATAAAAAGTTAGTTACCAAAAAAAAATACTACTAATAATAATAATACTAATAATAATAATAATAATAATAATAATATAATAATAATAATAATAATAATAATAATAATATAATAATAATAATAATAATAATTATAACAATAATAATACAATAATAATAATAATACTAATAATAATAATAATAACCATAATAATAATAATAATAATAATAATAGTAATAATAATAATAGTAATAATAATAAAAGAAATAATAATAATAATAGTAATAATAGTAATAATAGTAATAGTAATAGTAATAATAATTTTTAATAATAATAATAATAATAATAATGATAATAATAATGATAATAATAATAATGATAATAATAA
>NC_028647.1:15809396-15840774 GCF_001406875.1 Solanum pennellii
GCTCACATAGGAGGGTAAGTGTGGGTGCCAGTCGCGGCTCGGTTTTGGGTCGTGACAATAATCATATTAATGATCATCAAAAGTGATAAAATTGTAATTATTTTCAAAAGCTTGAGGTTAAGCCTCATTGTGGGTAAGACAATGAATTTAAGTTATGTCGCACCAAAAGAATAAGACGATGGATTTACGTCCAATCGCACCAAGAGGGTACGACATCATAAGTCTTGATGCTTTGTGATGAAAGATGTTGGATTCAAGTCCCTCATTTATTTATGGCATAAGATGTTGGGTTTGAGCCTCAATGCACCATATTGATGATATTATGATGACTAAGAGAAATAATGAGTTTTTGATAAAATTAGTCATGAACAGGGGCGGACTCAGTAAGCCAGACGCGGGTGCTCGAGCACCCATTGATTTCTGAAATTTTTTGTATATATATATATAGAAAATATGATACATATGTTATTATAATTTAAATGAGCACCCATAGAACAAAAGCAGTTGTGGGTGAGTTGGTTTAAACCTCTGCAACAAGAGGCGCGCGAAGCCACTGGCGAGGGTTCGAATCTCGCCAGTAGCATTTCTTTTTTTAATTTTTTTCCAGCGAATTTTATGTTAAAGGAAGTGAGCACCCACAACCTTTAAATCCTGTATCCGCCACTGGTCATGAAATATATTCGTTAAAGCAGATCTATTCTCCAAAGTGAATATAGCAGTGCATAAATGTCTAAAAGAAGACAATTGATTAAATGATGCACATGAATATGGAATGAGATACTTAGTTATCAAAATTTGATGTACTTAGATGATTGTGTTCCATTCATGAAGAATGAGAGCCTTTGATAAATGATAAAAATACAGATCCATTCTTTAGAGTGAAAGAGGTGATAAGTCACCATGCTAGACGTGAATTTTCTTGCACTACTTGTTAACAAGGCAAGTTAATTGTTAGACCATCACAAATAAAAGTTGAGATTGAATTCATTGAATTCTCTGCGTTCTAGGAACGTATACAGATATTTGTGGACCTAGTCATCCACCTAGTGGATTGTTTAGATATTTAATGGTTCTAATAAATGTTTCTTCTATACATATGGTCTCATGTATGCCTATTATTATCTCGCAACTTGATGTTTGCAAAAATGTTGGCACAAATAATATGTTACATGCACAATTTTCTTCAGATCAGTTCATTTAATGATGAGATCACAACTCACCTAAAGGGTGAAGTAATTGAGAAGAAATAATTACTCTTGGATTGATAAAATTGAAATTTACTCATATAATAGTAAATCAGAAATTTACTAAAGCAAAAGGCACATGACGTAGTAAACTTGGAGTTTAGGAGTACTAATAATTTTATTAGTTGACATGAATAATTTGGTCATCCCAAAGATGTGCATACTGAGTAATGAACATACATTGAAAAACTATAAGATTCTTCAAGAATTCTTTACGTTGCTTGTTCTCGTGATAAAGTTGATTTAATCAACTAAAGTTGGGACTAAATCCCTAAATTCTGAAAAGTATAAAAAGTGAATATGGGTCCGTTTACCTATCATGTGATATGATAAAAAGATGCATCAATAAGATAATCACATGTGCGTTTGTTGTCAACTTGCAGTTTGACATTCGCAAAATTGTTTATGCAAAAATAATTGAGATAAGAGCACAATTTTAGAATACGTAATCAAGATAATTTATCTTTGATAATATTGATAAATACTCAAGATGTTGCGATATTAAATGTGTGAGATAGTGAAATCATTCCTTGTGAAAATAAAGCTCCATGTGTTGATCTGAAATATGATGCCGCATACAAAAGTAATTGTATGCATCAAACCAACAAATTATGATCATATTTTCTTTCTGTTGATTTATGATCAGGGACCAAATATTTTTCATCTGGTTATTTTGGTATGTAGTATATAATCAATAAATATACAATGATGCACAAAGATAGATTCTCCAAAAGATTGAGATATATGTTAGTTTGTCTAACATAAGGGGGAGACTAGAAGCAACACAAGAGTTGTAAATACATCTATTGAATGTCCCTCAAGGATAAAGTCTATGACATGCATGAAGCATGATAGACTAATCAATTCTAAATAAAATAATCCTTGAAAAAGGGGGAGGATCAAAGAATCAAAATAATCATAATAAGAAGATAATGTGCTCTTGGGGAGCGTACGACATAACACTTTATGAAACCTCATGAGAGGAGTAGCTACCTAAAAATAATGAAGTGATGAGATCTCAATAAGTTATGTCGTATTGTGAATCCATGCAAAATGATATATCATTGACGATATCTTTGATACAATAATACGCAATATTGTAAGAGATTATTATGATATAAATTTTACGACTATTAAAGCATGCTAGTTTAGAAATAATTATCAAGTGAAAAGTGAAATGGTGCATCTTGGTAAGCGTAAAACTTATTTGACTTGCAATCTAGGCACTAAAAGATCTCATACATCTAACATTGAATGTTGTCACTTAACAAAATTGAGATGAAAATATATGATGAGTTCAAAATCTAAAGCATATACAAGTTTTTGGAAAACTTATTTATAGTCCTCACAAGGATTAAATTGATTCAAAATGCATAGAGCATATACAATTATTATTATGCAAGTTGATAACTAGAATTGGAACTCTTGAAGAGTTTTCAAAAGATTATTTGTATAAAGAAGTTAAAGTAAGGAACTTGCAGAAATCTTTAATCCTGAGGGAAGATTCATAAAAGCAGATAGAAGAATTCATATTTCATCAATTTTTTTCTACACTAATGAACTCCCAAGAATGGTGATATCAACATGTAAGAGGTTTGTTCAAGTAATACTATAGTTGATTTATTCACCATGTTTCTACCAACTACAACTTTAAAGAAGATGGTGCACTGGCTTTGAAAACGAAGATTTTAGTCTCTGAATTGATGTTCTCATAAGGGGGAGTTAATACGCGATGTACTCTTTTTCACTCACAAGGTTTTGTCCCATAAGGTTTTCCTTGTAAGGTTTTTAATGAGGCATCCATAATGCGTATTATTAGATATGTGTACTCTTTTTTCTTCACTAGATTTTTTTCCACTGGGTTTTATCTAATAAGGTTTTAACGAGGCACATAATCTACCGACATTCAAGGGTGAGTGTTATAAACAATTTGTATTATAGTGAATGTCTAATTATGTGGAGTCCTTGTAGGATATGGTTAGGAATCCTACTTGAGGACCAAGTAAGGTTTTTCCTTCATTGTAAATAAGATTGGTGAAAGATCAATGAATCATGAATAAACTTCAAGATGAATAAGAAATCTTTTCTCTTCTCCCTACTTTATTCTTCATCATAATTTATATTATTTCATAACAAATATGAATTTTTCAAACTAAACAATCAGTTCACGCATTTTTCTTTTAATCTTGAAAAAAAAGAAAATATATATAAAAAAGACCAAAAAAGAAAATGAAAATGACAAAATCTAATAACTTCCACGTTTATCTATTAATAATAATAATAATAACTAATAATAATAATATTATAATAATAATAATAATAATAATAATAATAATAATAATAACGATAATATCGTTATTATTATTATTATTATTATAATATTTACTAATAATCTCTCTCTCTCTCTCTCTATATATATATATATATATATATAAGCATCCATAATACGTATTATTAGATATGTGCACTCTTTTTCATCACTAGATTTTTTCCCACTGGATTTTATCTAGTATGATTTTAACGAGGCACATAATCTATCGACATTCGAGAGGGAGTGTTATAAACATATTTGTATTATAGTGAATGTCTAATTATTTCAAATGTTTTAAATTTGAAGTGATTTTTAAATATATAAAAATATTAACATATGTAATACTTTAATTGGATAGCAATTCCTAAATTTTTCTCAAAATTATTTAAATTGTAGCCCATTTTATTTTAATCATTTTCAATTCTAGCCTATTCAATTTCAATTTTATTTCAATCACAGCCGCCCATTCATCTGGATTCTAGCCAATTTCTTATTGCAATTTTAGCCATTTCTATCTTTTCCAATCTAATTTCAAGACTTCATCTTTTGATCTCATCCGTCCATCTTCAAAATAAATCCTAGCCATTCATCTAAACTAATCCTATAGTCGTAATTAAATCTCCTATTTCTAATACCTAAAAGACCTAATCTAAAAAACTCATATTCTTCTCTCCTCCTTGGCAGCCATCATTCTCTTCTTCTTCCTCCCTCTCTCTATCTTCTTCTTCTCTCTCTTAACAGATAAGTCTCCCTCTCTCTCGTTCCTCCATTCTCTCCGGTGAGACGCCGCCTCTCCTTCTGTCTCTCCGCCTCCCTGACTCCCGTCACTCTACCTCTTTCTCCCTCTCTCTTTTCTCCCTTCTCCCCTTTCCTCTCCTCCATTCTTCTTCTTTTCCTTTCTTCCTCGTCTGACCAGCAGCAGCCCGACGAGGACAGCCAACAGTCAAACAGCAACAACAACGATCAACAGCAGTCAGGCCACTCCGGCCAGCAGCTGCGACCAACAGCCAGCAGCCCCGACGCCCGGCGAGCCTTTCCCATCTTTTCTTTTTCTCCGAGAAGAAACAAACGGAGCAGGCTCCGACAGAAATGGGAGCTAAAATAGCGGATAAGGTGGATCTTTTTAGATCCGTCCCAGGTACATTTTTTCTTTATACAAACTTTTATCGTGGATTGTTATTCTATCGATATTTTCATTAGTATACTGCTTAGAACTCCATCTTTTGCATCTGTTTATGTATAATTTTGCTGATTTTAGTGTTCAAGCTAGATGTGATTGAGTTGAGAGTTGCTATTAATTGCAGTATGTTTTCTCTTGCTTATTTTTCTTCATCTTGAATCTAATTTGGTGGATTTGGTTAACGATTTTAATTGGTGAATTTGCTTATTTTTGTTCATCTTATTTTCCTTCATTTTGTTTAGCAATATTGCTCTTGTGACAATGATCGTTGGTGTAAATTGGTTATATGATATGATTAGCATATTTATTCTCCATTGATGTAACAGAAATAGGTAAGCTCTTATTGTCCTTCCTCCTGCAAAAAATAAAATGGAATAAAATATGTCCTTGCTTGAATTTCTCCATAATTCTGATTTTAGGTAATATCTTTATTGGATTTGGACTAATTCTTGCTAGACAATTTGAAATTATTTCTTACCATAATGTCAATCTCTCTTCACTTGTCTGAATATGGTAAAGTTATATTGACATATTTTGAGTTGTAATCATGCAATCTCTTTAAATTAATTATTGCTTGATTTTTACATATTATCTGCCTGTAAAATAATCATGTTATCTTAATTAAAATGAAATTTTCTTTTCTTTTTTGTTACTCGATTTTTATTTGGCAATTGCTTGATTGATTTAGGAAAAAATAAATTAAATGAATGTCTACAGATTTGGCTCTTTATTTAAATTATTAAAATGGAAATCAAATTTGCTAATTGATCTCTTTGCAATAATTTTGCTATTATGTTTGATAAAATAATATTTGACTCTTTATTTAAATGAAAATAATTTTGTTTGATCCTTTCCATATATATTTTCGTGTCCTATGTCTACTATATAAACAACCCCTCCTCCATCATTTTCATTCATGTTTTTATTCACTAACTCAACTCATTCATTCACACTTTCACCACAAGTTCTCTCATCACTTCTCACTCTCTCATTGCTCTCTTGCTACTCTTAAAAAATAAATTAAGATTTCGGTAAAATATTCAAGTACTCTCCTTTGCTACTTTGCTACTTTGCTTTTGTTCGAATAAAAGTTGGATCAACTTGTTTTCATTGCTACTATTTTTCTACTTAACCGGTTAGTATTCTTAATTAGCATTTTACTATTGGTCAGCCCTCTACTATTTTTAATTTTTGTTTTATTTATTATTATTGTTGTATGTTGGGAATAAAAGGAAGCATTCCTTATCTTTTCTCCCTATGTGTGTTGATATGTATGTCTATGCCTATGTTTTGTCCTTATTATTTCTTATGTGTGTTGCTTATGTATGTATATATGAGAGTAATTTGTTATTATGAATACTTTACATTACAATCATTTTTCCATTGTATATGTGTTACCTTACTTATTCTAGCAGGTTTTGGACTTAAAGTTCAAGATGATGAAGAGTGGCCTAGAAGAAATTTTGGACAAAGTTTTGTTTATTATAATGTTGTGTATATTTTCATCTGTATTTTTATTGATATGTGTATAAATCTAAAGCAACTCTTGTATATGAAGCAATTTGGGGGATCGCTTAGGGAGGGGGAATTATGTGTTAATCATTTTTTTTGCAAACTTATTTGTGTTTATAAGCATGCCTATAGGTTCATAATTTGTTTGATAAATGTTTATGTGATAAAGTAATTTTAGATCTAATCAAAACAAATAAAATTAAAAATAAAAATAAAGCAAATCATATTTGCTCAATCATTTAATTAATTTTGCCCAATTAATATTTGAAGTTAATTTTATCCAATTTGGCGTGTTAAATAATGGATATGACTAATTCGCTAAAATTTTAAGTAAATAATTTGTGTGCATTTTAGTTACTCATTGAATAAATCATGTCTATAGAATTTATGCATTCATATGTCATTTGGAGTTGGAAAACATTTCTATAGGTCTTATTTAAATGTGTTGATTATTAAATCACTTAGAAATCACGTTTATAGGAATTAACTAATTTTTAGCATGTTCATAATTGATTTGTTTCTTTACTTTGTCATTTTAGTATGTTAAACATCTAGAAATCATGTCAATAGGCTTGTAAATTTTCAGCATATCAATAACTGAAATAAAATTCGTTGTGCATATTTTGACACTTTTTAAAAAAAAAAAAACAATTCCTATTGATTTATTGCATCTAATAAATTTACTATCTCTTAAACATCATTTCTGCATTAATAAATAAATTTGCTATTATAAAATGTTCTCAATTGACTAATTTTTGCATGTTAAAAATTGTTTTAAAATAATTTTCGTACTCATAATATTTTGCTACTGCTTCTTACTAAAATAATTTTCAGCATTAAATCTATTGTTATTCTTGAAATAAATTTTCTTCCTAAACAAATAAAATTTGTTGTCCTAAGTTATATTTTGCATTAATAATTAAATTCTCTATTGTTTTAAAATATATGTGTATGTGGGATCATATCCTTTGCTACTTGGAAATAAAATAAAATCTATTATGTCACAAATCATTGCTCACACACTTAGCATGAAACCTTTCACAATTATGTGTTGTTTGCAAGCATGTCTAATTAAAATTTAGAGGCCAAATTGAGACCTATGGTGCTAAAATGACCATCATGTTTGTCTTGTTTGGTGTTTAGAAGGGCCTTATATTCTATTTTGTCTAAACCCACCTTTTAAGAGTCCAATGTCTCTTGGACAATCAAGTTGGGACGATCAGACACCTTTTAGGTACGAAATGCATGCGGTGGTTGGGTAGGGGTAGTTGAGCTTACGGAGATGATGACGTCGACTCAGGCTTGAAAGACAAACCTTGGTTTTGTCTGTCCGTAAACGGCAGCCAATCAGAAATTAAAAGAAAGTCGAGTGCTGATCCAAAAAGTTTCTTAGAGTCCCCCTTTCCTTTTATCCCTTTACTTGTTTGTTTTAAATTATATTTATTTGGGGTAGATTAAAATAAAATAATAAAATTGTTTTCTTATTTATTTGTCTCTTTTCTATCTTCTCATTTATCTCTTTATTAATTGTTTAGTATATATATTTTATTGCTATCACTTAGATTCGCATGTTTAAATATTAATTAAAATAATAACATGAGCTATTTGTTCGATTTGTTTATCACATAGTCTCATATGTTAAAATAAATAAAAATGAGCTTAATTGTTTATTTATTGCTATCACCTAGACTTAAATGTTTAAATTAGTTAAAATAATAAAATAGTCTTAATTGTTTTATATTTGTTATCACTTAGCGAGCATGCTATTTAATTAACTAATAAATGAAGTGACCTTATTTGCTACTTGTAACCTCCACATAGATAACATGAGATACGACCGGGACCCACATTTGTGGACCTTGAGGGATGCCTAACACCTTCCCTTTGAGGTAATTTGAACCCTTACCCTGATCTCTGTCTCATTGACCTTAGCTAGACTTAGTTAGGTTAGATCGGTGCCCTAACACGCGTTAATTGGTTAGGTGACGACTCCTTAAACTCCAAATTCCAAAAGAGTTGTTAGGTCGTGCACAAAACCCGTTTTTTTTTAAAACGGGGCACAACAGAATGACGACTCCACTCGGAATATTAGGTTCTTACCATTACGTGTTTCATGTATATATATGTGGGGTTTACTTTATTTGGTCTTCTTATCTTTTTTTTTAAGTGCTTACCATGTTTAGTTTATTTTTTTTGCGTTATTTATCGTCTTCTTTTCATGTATCATCCATTTTCCTCTTCCTTGTTTGTCTATTATAATGTTTCACCTTTTCCCTTTCCCTTTATTTGTTTCCTTACATGTTTTACCTTCTTTCCTTATTTGCGTGATTTTTAATATGTTTATGTGTTTTCTTTCCTTTATTTATTTATGTTTATTTATTTATTTATTTATTTATCACTTTATGAACTGCCTATATGTTACCGCTTTCCAATTTAAATGCTAACTGTTTACTGCTTTGATAACTGGCATTCCGCTCATACTTTCCTCAATTGGGACGCTCTTCCTTTTTTATCTTGTTCTCGTGATGTTGTGCCTTTGCACCTCTCACAACTACTCCAATTCACTTCAAATACCCATTATAGAGAGTCGGCATATGCGTGGACGTAACAGATAGTTTTACTACCGCGAAATCACGAGCCTCTCGCATAGAATCCCTTTCAAGTCCGTGTCAAGTCAACTCTTAAAAGTCCTGGTTAGGTCATACATGCTGCATAAACCCTACGTGGTTTGACCCTTGGCATCAATACACATAATTAGTAGTCACCCTATCTTCTAAAGGGCCCCAACACCCTCTAGACAAGTTGTATATTTATGTGTCAACATGATCATGATAGTTAAACCAAGCCAGACTATGCCAAAAATGGAGTTTAGAATTTTACTCTAACTTAACTCCAAATTGGTGAAATAGGCTTGAATTACTTACTGTGCATCACTTATGTGTCGTCTTAGGTCTACCTCTGGCTCAACGAGGCCCCTTGAATTTAGGGCGTTTATCTTAAAATAATGTGTTTGATATCCCAATTTGTACAATGTTCTAACTTGGGCTTTGTTTTGCTTTTATTTTTTATTTTCTTTACCTTTCCCAATGGTTGATCTGTAGACCATGGTTTACCACACGCTAACAAAAGATTCACTTCCTTCTCTTCCGACTAAGAACCGCAAAGGAAAATTGAAAGCGACCAATGCTAAGGTTATGTGCAATACTATTGAAAAGAAGTGTCTTTCAGACTGTAACGATCCGAAAAAAAATAAATAAATAAAATAATAGGTACTTAAGGTGATTTAATTATTAATTAAAAAATCTGAAATTTTAAGGGCATAATGGTCCTTTCACGTATTAATTAAAATAAATCAGATTTGTATTAATCTAATTTAAATCCTATTTGACTAAGTCTTGAATTTAGTCTCCTAATCCTAATAACACTCTCTCTCTCTCTCACGTTGTTTTCTGCCAAAAATAATTTCAAGAATTGAAAATACATCAAGAATTAATCACACTTGAAGAAGTCACAAGAATTTTTTTAAGTAAAAGAAAAAGTAATCAAAACGTCAAGGCTAAGAGAGGTTCGTCGAGTGAGGTGTACGTTGAAGTAAATTGGGAGTGGTTTGGAGGAGTTTCCGGGCAGCAACATCAGCGTTTGAACATCGATTAAGGTATGTGTTCTCTTCTCTCTTGGTCCCTTTCCCAAGAGACCCCTTAAGGTTCAGAATATTCATTCCGAAAACTAGGATTGTTCCCCGTTGCATGTCCCTGTCACTAGCTCCCATTGAATCATAGGTTGGTTATGTTTGCTGGTAGAAAACTAGGGATGAAACGTGTTTTCATGATGATTATGTGTTTATATGTATGTTTGGAATTATGTGACTTATGTTGATGTTTCCAAAAATGTAACTACGTGTGTATGTATCTGTTGCCATGGCTATTGTTCATGGTTTAGGACTTGAAATGACATGATAGTTCTTTATATTTCATGTACACATGTTGATGTAAATGTGATGTTCATATGAGATGAAATGTGGCTGATTTGAGGGATAATGTCTTGGCTAAACGAATACATGAAGACACACCTAAAACGTTCTACATGCACTACGAAATTCCCCTAAGAACTAAGGTGTAACTTGATGAAACGATGTTGAAAAAAATTAAAAGAAAATTTCCAGCTTCTATTGATGAATTTCGGTCAGCAAAGAGTGTTCAAAATGATGAAAAATAAATTAAAACAAGTGAGGTCATGGAGGATTGAACCCGTGACCTCACCATGTTAAAAACCATGAAAATAAAGAAGTAAAAATAAAATGTGGAGAGTGGGGATTGAACCCACAACCTCTTGAATGAATGAGAGAGTTAGGAGGAAAATATAGGTGTAGACACGTAATTTTTGACCGAATCTAAGTTTTATACCCTTTTTAGAGCTTAAATATTTTAAAATAAATATTTTGATTTCTATCTTATTTTATTAAGTTTATTTTTAAAAGATATGAAAACCACAAAAATAGAATCACACTTTAAGGTATATTTTTATTTATTCATTCAAAGTTTTAATAAATTAGTAATTTTAATTTTTATTTTATTTAATCTAGCTATTTAATTTTTCTTAATTAATATTATTATTATTTTATAACAAAAAAAAATAACAAAAAGAAATTAACCTACCCATTATCCCAACCCCACTTCACCATTTCTCTCCACTCACCTCACACCCCACTCCACTAATCCAACTATTCCATACACATGTACACACATTTTACATAAATATATATACATTAATAATGGGAAGAAAAAGAAGAAAAAAGGGGAGAAACGAGAATCAGAAAGGAGGAAGGGAGAAGAGGAAAAGAACAAGTAAAGAAAAGAGAAAATGAGAAGAAACAAAGAAAAAACACACAAAAAAAAAGGAAAGAGAGGAGAAGATCAGGAAAAAGAAAAATCAGCAAAGAGGAAAAGAGAAAGAAAAAAAAGGAAGAAATAACATAGAAAATTTTTTATTTTTTTTCTCTGAAGAACACACGCACTAAAAAAAATAGTGGAGTTCGAGGTTTCAAGTTCGCGGTTCCTAAACTCTTTCTCTTCGTGAAATAATTTCCACAAGAGGTAATACTTAATTTTATTTTGTATTAGTTTATGTCATGATAATGCGAAAGTGGATTGCAGTATATTGAAGTTGTTAAATTTCGCATGTGTTTAAACCATTAATATTTATTGATGTTATTGTATGAAGTATGTTCAAATGTTCATATCAACTTTATGTTTAGATCCTTTGTATAGTTATATTTAGTGTGAAATTGTTATAACAAACCATGATTTATTTTATATTTAAATAACCCATAGTTTATTTTATATTTAAGTAAAATTATTGTCCAAGTCATTTTAATTTTTAATATTTAGTTTATAATGATAACATGTGTAGCTATTATGTAAATATGTTAATTTTAGTTAGTGAAATTTTCGTTTAATGTTAATGACGTAAAAAAAATAAATAAAAAAAATCGAATAAAAATGGAAGAAGAAAAAAATATAATAATATAATAATAATAATAAAAAGAAAAAAGGGAAAACAGAAAAAATAAATGATAGAAAAAGAAGTATAAAAATAATATAAAAAAAAACATGCAATTGAAGAGGAAAGAATTTTTTTTTAAAGTTTCTTTGTCCAAACAAAAAAAAAATTAAATTGAATGATAAAAAAAAACAAATAAAACCTTGAAAGTATAAAAAAAAAAATAATAACAATAAAATAATAATAATAGTAAAAGATGAGAAGGTAAAAAAAAAAGAAGAAGCGTAACAAAAAAAGTAATAACAAAAGAAAAATAAAATAAAGAATATCTTATTTTATTCTGCTTTGTTTGATTTAATTTATATGCGTATATATTTTTTTAATTAAAGGGCATAGATTAATAAAATAAGGTAGTTTTTAATATATTTAAATAAATCAAAAGAATAAGGGTAAATACATTCGTTTTAACAATAGAATTTTCAAAAATTAGTTTAAGTCATAAAAGTCCATAAAGCGACCGTGCTAGAACCACGGGACTCGAGGGATGCCTAATACCTTCCCCTCGGTCAACAGAATTCCTTACCCGAACTCGTTCGCAGACCAAACAAAGAGTCATTTCCTTTTGATTAGGGATTAAACAAAAAAGGTGACTTGGAACACCATAACTCAATCCAAGTGGCGACTCTGAAAAATTAAAATAATCCCTTAATTAATAACGTCACATAAATTGGAAAAACCCTTACGCCGCTGCGCGAAAAAGGGGTGTGACAATAGGAGAAAACAAAATGTGGAGAGTGGGGATTGAACCCACAACCTCTTGAATGAATGAGAGAGTTAGGAGGAAAATAAAGGAGAAAATAAAATGTGGAGAGTGGGGATTCAACCCACAACCTCTTGAATGGATGAGAGAGTTAGGAGGAAAATAAAGGAGAAAATAAAATGTGGAGAGTGGGGATTGAACCCACAACCTCTTCAATGGATGAGAGAGTTAGGAGAAAAATAAATGAGGAAATAAAATGTGGAGAGTGGGGATTGAAATTACAACCTCTTGAATGGATGAGAGAGTGAGGAGAAAAATAAAGGAGAAAATAAATGTGGAGAGTGGGGATTGAACCCACAACCTCTTGAATAGGTTAGAAAGTTAAGAAATAAATTAAAAGAAAAAAAAATAATGAGTTTGTGGGGGATTGAACCCACAACCTCCTTGCCTTAAAACAAAAAAGAAATATTATGGGATTGATGGGAATCGAACTAGGATCTCCCAAATCTGAAAAATGCAATTACCAAAGTTTAAAATAAGATGTAGTGTTGTTCAAGGGATTCTAGATCGGGTTCCCTTGCCCAATTCCGTATTGACACATAAGTCACACGTAAAAAAAATTTAATGAATGCTGTCACTAAAGATCAAAATCAATATCTTGGCATATCTACAAGATGCATAAGTCTTGTACTACATAATCTTAGGAAGATATGAATCACTTAAACAAACTATGAATGAAGCCCCATGGCTTGTACGTATAGACACATAACTCTAACATACGTTCAAAAATAAGTGAACCTAAGATGTACGTAATGAAATGATGAACCTTAGGAGGGTTAAGTACGAGTGTAAGATACACTAAATGGCCAAGTGCATTGGCATATGATGAGATGAATTGTGAAATGAAGAAATGAACATTCACGTAATAAGAGGTGAGTAACTATGAAAAACAAAGGTACTAATAATGAAGAATGTGGTGATAATCATGATGTGAGGCTAATGTATATGATGAGAGCAGTCTCAAATGAGCCTAAGTAAATGTTACCAATACGTACTCACCAATGAGAGTGTAAGATAATGAAGAGACCAGTCTCTATTAACACTTCTAATGAAAATATTGAGTTTAAAACACTTAATACTAATGATGAGATGAGAAATCATCTATTGAGCTATGATGTCCTCATACTAGAAGCCAGCTTCCATGATGTATGAGTTGAATGTAATGGAACTTTATACTGAGCACCGATAGGCTAGCTATGAGCGGTGATGCCTTCTTTCGGGAAGGGCGGAGGGTCCACGTAACTCTCATGAGATGAGACTGTCCGGCTTGCCTGGTATGGGTCTCCATACATCTCCTAGTCTTTGAAACTATATTGTCACTATAGGGATCTGGCGGGGTTAAATTCCCATATACGCTAGAATGTTATTGAGTCACTTTGGCCGGTGATTCCACCTCTTTTCGGTGTGGGGGAGACACTGGATTTCATGATGCTCACATGATCTATGTCGGTTAAAGTTAAATTTCCGAATGAATGAATGAGGCCAGCCTCAAATGAATCATATAAAGAAATGAATGATACCGAAGGTGTTAGGATAGGATAATCAAGAGGTGAGCTAGATTCAGGTAATGACATTAGGTTATTCCTGATCATTGCATAACATACCCGATGAAAGTCTTAAACTACATCCTAGGTATAGCTGGTGTTTACACTGGCCTATGAATGAACTGGAATGAGGTATGTATGAATGAATGAAGCAGACTCTGTGTTTGCTAAAGAAAGCTCCCTAGTTGAGGTCCCATATGTTGAGCCCTCATTTTGGAAAGTCTTAAGGTCAAGTCCATGATAACAAGGTCTCATGGCATATGAATGAATAATATGAAGCTATATGTAGATATCATGTGTTGTGTGCCATACGATAATTATAATGATGCATGTCACTCTTATGGCATAACTTTCCCAATCTTAATTTGGCAAATCCACTGGCTTGACTTTCAAAAATCATGTCGTTAGGAAAGAGCTATTCTTTCTCATGCATGTCCCTGGTGTGTGCTTGCATATACCCATACTTAGTACAAGTGTGTACTAATTCTATACAAACATCTACTTTTAGGTGCAGGCACAAGTGGACAGTAGAGCTACAGGTTTGTTGTTGCAGCTATCGGAACGTCCGCATTCATCCGGAGTTCGGTAGGTTCTCATGCTTTCGAGGATGCTACTGTTTTACATTCTAGCTTAGTTTTAGAGTTGAGCTAGTGGAGAAT
Organism: Solanum pennellii; assembly: GCF_001406875.1. Taxonomy (NCBI): domain Eukaryota; kingdom Viridiplantae; phylum Streptophyta; class Magnoliopsida; order Solanales; family Solanaceae; genus Solanum; species Solanum pennellii. The sequence goes on from NC_028647.1 coordinate 15,824,166, forward strand.
GTTCCACTAGCGTTTCTTTTCTTTTTTGGTTCAGACTTTGTATTGGTGCTATTTTGGCCGATATACAATTAATACTTAATGATATTTCTTTCAGTTGCTTGTCTCTTAAATGTTAGATGGTTGATGATGAACGATTATCAAATATTAAGAATGTTTATCAAGTATGTTTAAAGAATCAAAAAAAATTCAAATTTTCTGCTAAAATTAACCTATGTAAAGTACCTCTGAGAGGTCAACGACGCCGGTCTCGTCTGGGGTCTAGTTTCTGGTCGTGACAAAGACGAGTTGGTATCAAGCCTTGAGCAGAAAATGAAGAAGTTAGAAAAAGAAGTGTTGGACATGCGCGAGTGGGCAAAGTTGTTACTCTCCGCCATTCCCACTTTGGAGACAAACATGGATATGTCACCTTTCGCAAGTGAAGCCACTCTCCAAAATAATCCTCTTCCAGATTAATCTACTTCTCAAAGTCGACCAAGATTCATTCAAATGCCTCCAAAGAACAACCACTTTCCAAATCACCGATATCCTCCACAACACCATGCATATGCTCCTAAACCTCAACATCTTACTCCACACCCGCGTCATCTATGCAAGCTCTTCGATGCGAAATACCTCTAAACCAAGTTCCTTGGCATCATGCCCTCTCATGCCACTTTCAATCTTTCCATATCAAGTCTCCGTACCAAAAACCTCCTCGGCCATATCAACAGCCAACATATCCTGGCCATAATGCAAAAGTTGTCACTCGATCGCATATTCGCAAAAACCTCTTTAAGGTTGAGGAGAGACTTGACAAAACCTATACTCCTCTGACTGAGCCTACAGGTCAGCTTTATGAAAAGTTGAGGATTGCTGGTCACATCGCTCCTATCAATGAAATAAGGATGAATACCCGTGCACTGTGGATTGAACCCTCAAAGGTTTATGCTTATCATTCACGAATGGAAGGACATACCACAGAATAATGTCGTGGTCTTAAAGATAAGATTCAACAACTGATTGATACTAGGCCATATGCTTGGAGGACTTTGCAACAAATAAAGTTCAAATGTGAATGCACCAAAGTCTACTTGATCCAGTTTCCTAAATAAGGATTGTGCCATTTAAGTTCATGTTTTCCACATTCAGACACTCATGATAACATATGGGCAAATAAGTTTGTCAAAATCTACCATTCAATTGCTGCTCAAGAATGTTCTCTTAATATCTTGCTTATACTCTTTGTAATTTGGAACTTCGTCAGACCTGATTCTCGTTTAAGAGGGGATACGTAGGCGCTCCTATGGGGGTTCGGTCTTATCATAATAAAATTTTTTATTTCCCCCTCTATTGTGTAACTGGGACATAATTTTTGAGAGGGTCTGAAAAATTCCATCAAAGAGCATTCTCCTTGCATATCTCGATAGTGAGGCAAAATTTTTGAGAGGAACTCAAAAATTCTATCAAAATCACTTCTTTTCACAAATCAATCACTGGGGAATAATTTTGAGGAGGGCTCAAAATTTTTTTAAAAGCATAGCGTCTCGGAAATCAAGACTGAGGCAGAATTTTTGAGAGGGTCTCAAAAATTCACAGTCAAGCTACAATATACAACAAATCAGAATATCAAGAGTCCTATACTAGGGAATTTTTTTTTTTGAGGGGATCTTAAAATTTTTGACAACACTCAAAAGGACATTCTATTAAACATCAAAGGAGCATGCTGTGCCAAATCATGATTACAGATCAACCTCCCCCTTAAAATAAATATTTTTCTTTGAATGCAAAAATACAGGTACATATACAAATGCAACTTCAGCATACCACTTATGAGCCCGACAAATGACACTCTATCCTTCTAACAAGGCGAATGCCCAAGCTACTACTTAATCAACTATCATTGCATGTGCCTGATATTACATTGTGCTCGAACAAATGCAGCATTGCATGTGCTCGATATTGCATGAGCCCGAAGAATTGCATCACTACATTATGCCTGATATTACATTATGCCCAAAGAAATGCATCATTGCATGTGCCCGACATTACATCATGCTCGAAGAAATGCATCACCGTATATGCTCGACACTACATTATGCCCGAAAAAATGCATCATTACATATGTTTGATATTGCATGTGCCCGAAGAAATGCATCATTGCATTGTGCCTGATATACCGTGGTTTCACGGTATTATTAATACTTTTTCCTTAAGTTTAGTGTGTCCAAAAGCCTTTTTGTGCTAATTTTTTAATAAGTTTCTCTTTGTTTTGCAGGAAATCTGTCCAAAGATGAATGTGGAGATTTTGAGCGAAGAAATGCAGAAGAGACCACCTACGGAGCTTATGACGGTCCGTAGGTGGCAGCGTAGTGCAGCTGCGGAAGGAAGATGGGGAAGTCTGACCAAGTGTGGGGTTACGCAGCTTGTGACGGTCCGTCGTGTCTATGACGGTCCGTCCTGCAGGTTCGTCATGAAGTTCAGAGAAGTAATCCCGTACCAAGATTCCAAGAGTTGAAGTGTTTTGGAACGAAGACCCTCGACGGACCGTTGTGCCTATGACGGTCCGTCATACTCGCCGTCGAGGGTATTGAAGAGAGCAGCAGAAGAAATTGCACAAGTATGGGACGACGGAATCCATGACGGCCCGTCGTGACCACGACGATCCGTCGCGAGGTCCGTCGACCCAGCCGCGTTTTGACAGATTTCAAGCAAATAGAGTCCTTGTATAATTAGGTTTTTATTTTCTATACATAGTTCGAAAAACCTTGTTTTAGAGGGTCGGAGTCTGGACCTTTGATTATGAGGTTAGACTCCAGACCATTGCTAGACTCTGTATTATTAGGTTATCTTGAGACTTTTATCAGTGATTGTTGGTGATTTTTGTTGATTAATCAAGCGAACTTTCGGATTTTACTCTTTCTCATTGAAGTAAGTACATGAATTTTTATATCATATATTTGAATATTGTAATTATGACTATGGGTAGCTAAACTCCATAACTAGGGTTGTGGGAACCATAGGATAATAATGAGGTAAAACCTAACTAATATAACAATTCTAGAATAGTGTCTTGCATGTATTAATAATCTTTCGCTTAGAAGTCTTTTTAACGGATGGCCAACGTTAGAACTCGCCTTAATGCTACTTGCCGGACCAAGGAGGTAGATAATAGGAAAAGAATTATCAACATAGATTTAGTGTATTCTATCTAATAGGCTAGTATTGATTGGTACGAGGTAATAACTGAGTCAAATATCGAATGCGATGCTTAATATGAGGTAAAGATAAGGGTTAGTATAGCAACACACGTAGCCGGACCAAGGTGCGGAGTGAAATTTTCTAGATGCCGGTCCAAGGATTTAGAAATACATAACTTATCACTTTGCATGCAAGATACTAAGAAAGAATTGTTATAGTTAGAATTATCAAGTTATGAACCTGTGGGGAACACGTAAACCCTAGTTACTTTCTTTAATTGATTAAATTCCAACATTCTAAGCTGTTAAGTTCTCTTTCAATTTTGTTAGTTATTTTCATTCATTTAGAACTAGAAATCCCCCTTTTATTGTTTTTACTTTCCAAGGAAGTCATTGACCAAACAATAGTAATAACAGGTTGAAGTTAAGTCTAGACTATTTTCCTCGTGGGAACGATCCCAACCTCACTAGTTGGGTTATTTACTTGACACGACCGCTTTACTTCTTATTTGAGAAGTAAGTTTGAGCTTATCAAATTTTGGCGCCGTTGCCGGGGATTATAGCTTTTAGATTAACTTAAACTTATTTTTATAGTTTAGTTGATATTTTCTTGATTTTACTTTGTTTTATTGTTTTTGATTTGTGCAGAACCACCCTCCTTGTATGCCAAATACAAGGAGAGGAAGAGGCATACCATCTTGATGAAGTCTGAGTAATCAAGTGTCCTCAGTTGTGCCGCGACATTAAATCAGGCGCTTGTTGGGAGGCAACCCAATACTTATAGTTTTTCTTTTTAGTAATGGTAGAATTTTTCTACTAATGAGTTTTAAATTTGCAAGGCACATCACCAGGAAATTCTGCAGAAAATTACTCTGCAGCAGTCACTGACGGATACAGCGACGGATCGTTGCTTCTGCGATGGACCGTCGCATGAATCCGTTGTATCAGGTACGTCTTTCTGTTATGTTCAAACTAGGGCACACGCGACGGACCGTCATCTTGTCGACGGTCCGTCCTGCACAACCGTTCTGGTTATCAGAGACCCTATTCCTAAGGGTCTCTCATATTTTTCTAAGTGTCCTGCAACGGACACCTGCGACTCCGTCCTGCACAACCGTTCTAGTTGTCAGAGACCCCTTTCCTAGGGGTCTCTCTCTATTTTGCTAAGTATCCTCAAACGGACAACTACGACAGATCGTCATACCTCCGACGAACCGTCCTGCATGACCGTCATGACGGTCAGAGACCCCTCTCCTAGGGGTCTCCACATTTCTCTCAAGTGTCCTCTGACGGACACCTATGACGGACCGTCTTACCTGTGACGGTCCGTCCTGCATGACCGTTTCAATGGTCAGAGACCCCTCTCCTAGGGGTCTCCACATTTTTTCAAGTGTCCTCTGACGGACACCCACAACGGACCGTCGTACCTATGACGGTCCGTCCTGCACATACCGTCATACTAGTCAGAGACTCTCCTTCAGGGTTCTCCATATATACATAGTCTAAGTAAGACACGACGGTCCGCATGACAGTCCGTCATAGTCACGAAGAGCCGTCACCAGGCCCGTCGTGTGTCACTGTTACTATAGTATTGTCATTTTATTTTAATTTTTTTTGTGTGGTTTTGCTTGTCTTGTTTGCTACTTCTCGTACTAATATTGATCCTTTACAGGTCCTATCAACTATGACACCTAAACATGATCGAGTGTATGCACGCGGGCGATCGAAGTCTGTCGCCCCGTCTGCCCGCATGTTTATTGGCTCTGATGATGAGCGTGACCCCGAGTACGTGCCCACAGGCACTTCCATCCCTTCCCGTGCTTCACGTGTCACCAGAGCCACACCCAAAAAGGTGGCATCCGGCGTAGTCACTGCCTCCCAGTCTAATGAGGAGCGCACACTGACGGGCACACCTTCTGGGTCAGCCACCAATGAAGAAGGAGCGCCGTGAGATGGAGGCTGCGAGGAGAGCCTCGCTTACTGAGGAGGAGGCGCGCCAGCAGAGAGTTCGAGAGTTAGCTGCTGGGGCGTCTAGCTCCCGAACTGTGGAGATAGCGGGAGGCACTGCTGATGCTGCTGTTGTTTCTGAGGACATCACTGAGGGTGTCCAGGTTGCAGAGGACGTGGGTTCCGGGAAACCGGACCCACAAACTTGCTGATCGACGGCGCTTTGCGCCACAGGTTTGCTTCACCTACCACTCTAGTATTTAAATTTTTATGCATTGGGGACAATTGCATGTTTTTTTTTGTTGGGGGTGGGGTAAATGGAAAGTGAGTGTTAGGGTGAAGTCTGAGTAGCCCAATTCACTATCCTCTTTTGGGGTTTTCTTGCCTGTGTTCTTTTTCCCCAAAAGACTGATTACTTTTTCTGTTGAACCGGCATGTCTATATCTTTTGTACATAGTTTAATTCTGGAGCATGATGGATAAAATGATATCTTGATAAAATGGAAAATGATGCGTGACTAGGCATAGTAATTGATAAATGTGTGGCTCTAAGCATGACATAGAGGTACACCATTGCATTACCCTAAGTCTAAAATTCGAACTAGGTGTCTGATAATCTGGTAGAGTGATGAAATGTCAAGTGAGTGTGAGGAAAATTTGAATAGTCCACTATTTGTACTGAGCTAGAACTTGCCTGGTTAGTCCTGCTAAAAGTAAGCTGTAATAGACAATTAGGAAAGGATCATAGGCCATTATTCAATATAGCCCATTTTTAGCCTAAATAAAAGAAAACTAAATGAGATTATTTATCCTTCTTTGATCCAAATGATTTGAGCTTAAATTAGACCTTTCTTTCTCACCCCAACTGATCTTTTCTGGGAATAATGTGTTGGCCCTGGTCCATCCTTGGACATATGCACCTCAGCTTATGACAAAAGCATAAGTTGAGGGTGGGTAACGTAGTAAACAACCTCTTTATGGCCCTGACCCAACTTTGGGTGTTGTGTACTTTGACTCATGGCAAAGCCATGAGTTGAGGGTGGCTATTATGAGGAATACTCTGGAAAGTGGGGTTGAAAGAACAAAAGAGAGAGAAAGAACAAAAGTAAAGTGACTCAAGATTTAGTTGAAAGAAAAGTAAAGAAAAAGAAAAATATGCAAGAAATACAAGCAAAAAAAGAAGAGAGTCACTTACACAAATGAAGAAAGAAGGGAAAATAGCAAGGTGAAAGAATGTGAGAAACTGGGCGAGATAAAATGATAGAAAATGGTATGTTTAGCCGAGATGTCAAGGACGGAAAAAAGTCACTAAAGTATACCTAAATATACCCTACCTGACCCTGAGCCTATGTTACAAGCTAAGAAAGTCCTATCGTGATCCTAAGGGTTGTATAGCGAACTTAAGGCAGTGAAAATAAGGGCAAGCTTATGGCAATATGTATGAATGAGTGTGAATTTGTTCTGAGAGTGAGTGTTGAAAAGTAATCCTTATACTCAAACTGAAATCATTGTGTGAAAAATGAGGATTTTGTTTTGAAGTGAGGACACTAGTTGCAATACCGGAATTATTAGCACCTCGGTGAGAAATTGAAGAGGATAGGTGTTAGTGCATGGTGAGTCTGTGTCATGTTCTGATTCCACATAATTCAAGCCTAATAGTGATAGCATGCATAGATATGATGAGATTAATCGGGATTGATAGCCAAATGATTGCAAAGGATAAAACATGGATACTATTGTACAAAGATTTTGTATTGAGTCATAGTGCGTCGCTTGAGGACAAACAACGAATTTAAGTTGAGGGTGTTGATATACCGTGGTTTCACGGTATTATTAATACTTTTTCCTTAAGTTTAGTGTGTCCAAAAGCCTTTTTGTGCTAATTTTTATATAAGTTTCTCTTTATTTTGCAGGAAATCTGTCCAAAGATGAATGCGGAGATTTTGAGCGAAGAAATGCAGAAGAGACCACCTACGGAGCTTATGACGGTCCGTCGTGCTTGTGACGGTCCGTAGGTGGCAGCGTAGTGCAGCTGCTGAAGGAAGATGGGGAAGTCTGACCAAGTGTGGGGTTACGAAGCTTGTGACGGTCCGTCGTGTCTATGACGGTCCGTCCTGCAGGTTCGTCATGAAGTTCAGAGAAGTAATCCCAGTACCCATATTCCAAGAGTTGAAGTGTTTTGGAACGAAGACCCTCGACGGACCGTTGTGCCTATGACGGTCCGTCATACTTGCCGTCGAGGGTAATGAAGAGAGCAGCAGAAGAAATTGCACCAGTATGGGACGACGGAGTCCATGACGGTCCGTCGTGACCACGACTATCCGTCGCGAGGTCCGTCGACCCAGCCGCGTTTTGACAGATTTCCAGCAAATAGAGTCCTTGTTTAATTAGGTTTTTATTTTCTATAAATAGTTCGAAAAACCTCGTTTTTGAGGTTAGACTCTGGATCATTTGGTTAGGTCCTTGATTTTGTGAGATTCTTGATTATTTTGAGATTCTTGTAATTGATTGTTGGTGATTTTTGTTGATTAATCAAGCGAACTTTTGGATTTTACTCTTTCTCATTGAAGTAAGTACATGAATTCTTATATAATATATTTGAATATTGTGATTATGACTATGGGTAACTAAACTCCATAACTAGGGTTGTGGGAACCATAGGCGAATAATGAGGTAAAACCTAACTAAAATAACAATTCTAGAATAGTGTCTTGCATGTATTGATAATTCTTTCGCTTAGAAGTCTTTTAAACGGATGGCCAACGTTAGAACTCGCCTTAATGCTACTTGCCGGACCAAGGAGGTAGATAATAGGAAAAGAATTATCAACATAGATTTAGTGTATACTATCTAATAGGCTAGTATTGATTGGTACGAGGTAATAACTTAGTCAAATATCGAATACGATGCTTAATATGAGGTAAAGATAAGGGTTAGGAAAGCAACACACGTAGCCGGACCAAGGTGCGGAGTGAGATTTTCTAGATGCCGGACCAAGGATTTAGAAATACATAACTTATCACTTTGCATGCAAGATACTAGGAAAGAATTGTTATAGTTAGAATTATCAAGTTATGAACCTGTGGGGAACACGTAAACCCTAGTTACTTTCATTAATTGATTAAACTCCAACATTCAAAGCTGTTAAGTTCTCTTTCAATTTTGTTAGTTATTTTCATTCATTTAGAACTAGAAACCCCCTTTTATTGTTTTTACTTTCCAAGGAAGTCATTGACCAAACAATAGTAATAGTAGGTTGAAGTTAAGTCTAGACTATTTTCCTCGTGGGAACGATCCCAACCTCACTAGTTGGGTTATTTACTTGACACGACCGCTTTACTTCTTATTTGAGAAGTAAGTTTGAGCGTATCAGTGCCCGAGACTACATTGTGCCCGAAGTTTGCATAAACCCGAGATTGCATCTTGCTCGAAGTTTACATTTGCCCGAACAAATTTTAAACAAGTATCAACAGATGCCATATTACAGACACGCTCTCCTTACTCTTTACTTATATTCCAAAGGCACCATAGTCCAAAAGCATCATCTTTCATGGCCTGCGGACATCATGTCATGGCCTAAGGACTTATTTTATGCTTATCATGTTCCTAAGGCGTCATAGTCCAAATGAATCATCTTTCATGTCCTGTAGACAACATATCATGGCCTAAGGATTTAATTTCCGTCTATCATGATCCAAAGGTGTCATAGTCTAAGGGCATCATCTGTTCATGGCCTGCAGACAACATTTTCATGACCTGAGGATGTACTTTGCATATCATGACCCTATACATCATAGCCTAAGACATCATTTTTCATAGTCATAAGGCAAACATCCATGGTCTATATGGGAAATTACATCACGTTTACATTTAGCTCTAATCACTCTACTTAGTCAAATTACAATTTACAGATGTGCAGATTACAGATAAAATCAATCGCCCTCTGAAAAACCATTTTTATGCTTACAAATAAAGTTCTGTCAAATTCTTGGCTTCTCGCATTATCGTTCGACTACTCAGGTTACTATTCAGGCTATTCTGGAGATATTGTCACACTCAAGTCGCTACTGTGACCTACTGTTTCTACATTTAGGCCGTCCGCCTTAAAATGACATTTAGGCTCGTCCGCCTTAAAAGGACATTTAGGCCGTCCGCCTTAAAACTATTTTTAGGCTCGTCTACCTCATAGGACATTTAGGTTCGTCCGCTTTATAGGACTAAGGCTTATCCGTCTTTTAGGTCATTTAGGCGTGCCCGCCTTTTAAGATATTTAGGCTCGTCCGCTTAAAACGACATTTTAGGCTTGTCCGCATTATAGGACATTTAGGCACGTCCGCCTTAAAACGACATTTAGGCTTGTCCACCTTTTAGGACATTTAGGCTCGTCCGCCTTAAAACAACATTTTAGGCTTGTCATCCTTATAGAACATTCAGGCTCGTCCGCCTTAAAACGACGTTTAGGTTTGTCCGCCTTAGAGGATCTTAGTTTCTGATTTTTCTGGTATGATCAATCTCTCTTCTCGTCTCTCTATCATGACTTTCTCGCTTCTCCATATCTCTCTTCTCGCTACTCTAATCTTATTCATTCAAGCTGATATTGTGCCCTCCGAATACCTTAGTGCTCTTTCAACTTTTAAGAGTTTCATTTTCTCTTGAATCTATAGCTACACACAACCTGATTCTCGTATAACCAGAAATATGTAGGCGGCTTAATACCAAAGTCTCGGTCATACCCTTCTTTCAACTCTACATCGCTTCAATTGACCCCACTGACATCTCTCATCGGTCGGACAAAATCGGCTACCAAGTCAACGTTGGTTGCCTGACAATTTATTCTTCATTCTCAATCAACCAAGGGGCAGCTGTTGACACCCAATTTTGACCGACCTTTAACCTTTTTTAGGAATGCTATTCGATTAAACACGCATTTTAAAAAATTATTTTAAGTTTAGAGTTTTAGTTTTTTTGCATAAAAAATGAAATGTTTACCTTACAAAACTATTGTGATATTATCAAATTACTTTTATAAAAATCATTAATAAATTTTGAAATAACTATTTTATTCAAATGTTTTAAATTTGAAGTGGATTTTAAGTATATAAATATATTAATATATATAGTACTTTATTGGATAACAATTCCTAATTTTTCTCAAAATTATTTAAATTTTAGCCCATTTTATTCTAATTAATTTCAATTCTAGCCTATTCAATTCCAATTTTATTTCAATCACAGCTGCCCATTCGTTTGAATTCTAGCCAATTTCTTATTGCAATTTTAGCCATTCCATATCTTTTCCAATCTAATTTCAAGACTTCATCTTTTGATCTCATCCGTCAATCTTTAAATAAATCCTAAATTAAATCCTAGCCGTTCATCTAAACTAATCCTATAGTTGTGATTAAATCTCCTATTTCTAATACCCTAAAGACCTAATCTAAAAAACTCATATTCTTCTCTCCTCCTTGGCAGCCATCATTCTCTTCTTCTTCCTCCCTCTCTCTATCTTCTTCTTCTCTCTCTTAACAGATAAGTCTCCCTCTCTCTCGTTCCTCCATTCTCTCCGGGGAGACGCCGCCTCTCCTTCTGTCTCTCCGCCTCCCTATCTCCTGTCACTCTAGCTCTTTCTCCCTCTCTCTTTTCTCCCTTCTCCTCTTTCCTCTCCTCCATTCTTCTTCTTCTCCTTTCTTCCTCGTCTGACCACCAGCAGACCGACGAGGACAACCAGCAGTCAAACAGTAGCAACAACGACCAACAGCAGCCAAGCCACTCTGACCAGCAGCTGCGACCAACAGCCAGCAGCCCCGGTGCTCGGCGAGCCTTTCCCCATCTTTTCTTTTTCTCTGAGAAGAAACAAATGGAGCAGGCTCCGACAGAAATGGGAGCTAAAGTAGCGGATGAGGCGGATCTTTTCAGATTCGTCCCAGGTACATTTTTTTATTCAAACTTTTATCCTGGGCTGTTATTCTATCGATATTTTCATTAGTATACTGCTTAGAACTCCATCTTTTGCATCTGTTTATGTATAATTTTGTTGATTTTAGTGTTCAAGATAGATTTGATTGAGTTGAGAGTTGCTATTAATTGCAGTATGTTTTCTCTTGCTTATCATTGTTGTATGTTGGGAATAAGAGGAAGCACTCCTTATCTTTTCTCCCTATGTGTGTTGATATGTCTATGCCTATGTTTTGTCATTTTTATTTCTTATGTGTGTTGTTTATATATGTATATATGAGAGTAATTTGTTACCATGGATACTTTACATTACAATCATTTTTTCATTGTATATGTGTTACCTTACTTATTCTAGCAGGTTTTGGATTTAAAGTTCAAGATGATGAAGAGTGGCCTAGAAGAAATTTTGGACAAAACTTTGTTTATTTTAATGTGGTGCATATTTTCATCTGTTATTTTTATTACAATATGTGTATAACTCTAAAGCAACTCTTATATATGAAGCAATTTGTGGGATCGCCTAGGGAGGGGAAATTATGTGTCAATCATCTTTTTTTTTTTTATTTTTTGTAAACTTATCTGTGTTAAGCATGCCTATAGGTTCATAATATGTTTGATAAATGTTTATGTGATAAAGTAATTTTATATCTAACCAAAACAAATAAATTTAAAAATAAAAATAAAGCAAATCATATTCTCTCAATCATTTATTTAATTTTGCCCAATTAATGTTTGAAGTTAATTTTATCCAATTTGGCGTGTTAAATTATGAGTTATGACTAATTCGCTAAAATTAAGTAAATAATTTGTGTGCATTTTAGTTACTCATTGAATAAATCATGTCTATAGAATTTATGCATTCATATGTCATTTGGAGTTGGAAAACATGCCTGTAGATCTTATTTAAATGTGTTGATTATTAAATCACTTAGAAATCATGTTTATAGAATTTAACTAATATTTAGCATGTTCATAATTGATTTGTTTCTTTACTTTGTCATTTTAGTATGTTAAACACCTACAAATCATGTCAATAGGCTTGTAAATTTTCAGCATATCAATACCTGAAATAAAATTCCTTGTGCATATTTGACAATTTTTTTTAAAAAAAATTAACAATTCCTATTGATTTATTGCAGCTAATAAATTTACTATCTCTTAAACATAATTTCTGCATTAATAAATAAATTTGCTATTATAAAATGTTCTCAATTAACTAATTTTTGCATGTTAAACATTGTTTTAAAATAATTTTCGTACTCATAATATTTTGCTACTGCTTCGCTCTAAAATAATTTTCTGCATTAAATCTATTGTTGTTCTTAAAATAATTTTTCTGCCTAAATAAATGAAATTTGTTTTCCTAAGTTATATTTTGCACTAATAATTAAATTCTCTATTGTTTTAAAATATATGTGTATGTGAGATCATATTCTTTGCTACTTGGAAATAAAATAAAATCTATTATGTCACAAATCATTGCTTACTTTAAAATTAGTTCAACATCAAAATCTACATCCATGTCATAGTTTACCCTCATAATTAATCTTTTGTTTTGTTATTATAACTTTCTATGCTCACACACCTAGCATGAAACCTTTCAAATTATGTGTTGTTTGCAAGCATGTCTAATTAAAATTTAGAGGCCAAATTGAGACCTATCGTGCTAAAATGACCGTCATGTTTGTCTTGCTTGGTGTCTAAGAGGGCCTTATATTCTATTTTGTCTAAACCCACCTTTTAAGAGTCCAATGTCTCTTGAACAATCAAGTTGGGACGATTAGGCACCTTTTAGGTACTAAATGCATGCGGTGGTTGGTTAGGGGTAGTTGGGCCTACGGATATGATGACATTGACTCAGGCTTGAAAGACAAACCTTGGTTTTGTCTGTCCCTATACGGCAGCCAATCGGAAAATAAAAGAAAGTCTAGTGTTGATCCAAAAAGTTTCTTAGAGTCTCCCTTCCCTTTTATCCCTTTACTTGTTTGTTTTAAATTATATTTATTTGGGGGTAGATTAAAATAAAATAATAAAATTATTTGCTTATTTATTTGTCTCTAATCTATCCTCTCGTTTATTTCTTTATTAATTGTTTAGTATATATATTTTATTGCTATCACTTAGACTCGCATGTTTAAATATTAATTAAAATAATAACATGAGCTATTTGTTCGATTTCCTTATCACATAGTCTCGTATGTTAAAATAAATAAAAATGAGCTTAATTCATTATTTATTGCTACCACTTAGCCTTGCATGTTTAAATTAATTAAAATAATAAAATAGTCTTAATTATTTTATATTTGTTATCACTTAGCGTGCATGCTATTTAATTAACTAATAAATGAAGTGACCTTATTTGCTACTTGTAACCCGCACATAGATTGCATGAGATACGGTCGGAACCCACATTTGTGGATCTCAAGGGATGCCTAACACCTTCCCGTCGAGGTAACTTGAAACCTTACCCTGCTCTCTGGCTCGTTGACTTTAGCTAGATTTAGTTAGGTTAGATAGGTGCCCTAACACACCTTAATTTGTTAGGTGGCGACTCCTTAAACTACAAATCCCAAAAGAGTTGTTAGGTCGTGCACAAAATCCGTTTTTTCCCAAAACAGGGTGCTACATCACTTCTTAGTTATTCACTATTTTTACATTTAAAATAATAATTAATTAAAACATATATTAACGTTTGACTTTTATAATTTTAACTAATTTTAATTTTCAATAATTAATAATTAAATAAATAAATATAGACACAAGTCAATAATTAGAATTATAATGACACATGTCAATAATACAAATTTTTATAATTATAAAAACAATTAACTCATTATTATACACAATTTATTAGACCTAATTACTTCTACGACAGTTGCACAATTTTAAATACACAATAATAAATTATTATTTAAAAAATAGAAATAAAGATAACTGTTTTTTATTTGGATTCAAAGAAATCAGTTTCCATGAAAACTGTTTTAAAATTTGAATTTAAAAAAATTTCTTTGCTGAAATATATATATATATATATTATGTCATATTATATTATATTATATTATATTATATTATATTATATTATATTATATTATATTATATTATATTATATTATATTATATTATATTATATTATATTATATTATCAGTGGCGGAACCAAGATTTTGACAAAGGGTGTCTAAGTGCTAAAGTGAATCTGCTCGTCTTAAAAAGTGTGAAAAAAAATTGCTACTAGTGAAATTCAAACACACAAACACTTTAAATTTATATATCTTTACTCTTTCAAGTTCCTGAAACTACTAGATTACATTATATTGTTGTGTCAACGATGTCCAAAAATATATTATTTAACCACTTAATTTATTATCTTACTTGTATATACGGTATAATATATTGTATATTATGAATAAACAATTGATTTTGAAATTTGACAAAAAATTCAAGCTATCAATAAAAAATTTCAGCCTTTTTTAATTTGAAAGAGAAAAAACTGATATAATAATAAAGGATAAGATTATCAAAAAATTTAACATAACAGTAGTTATACGTTTCTAGATTCAAATTTGAATTTAAAAAAAAACATCCAACTAAATATGGTGTTTTAATCTTTATTTTGAAAAAAAAAAGAGAGTAATTTTCCAACTAAATAAGGAGTTTTAAAACTTCTCATTACACATTTACACTCCTGCTTCTAAGCAAACTGAAAAAGTTATAAATTAAAATTATTTTTTTAAAAACCCCACGTATGAAAGTTTTTTTTTTTTCTAAAACTTATTATTTTAAATATTATTTAATATTTTATGTTCATATCATGGAATAATGCACAAGTACCCTCTCAATCTATATCCGAAATTTCAGAGACACACTTATACTATACGAAGGTCCTCTTACCCTCTTGAACTTATTTTATTAATAATTTTCTACCCTTTTTCGACCTACGTGATACTATCTTTTCGACCTACGTGATATTATTATTATTATTATTATTATTATTATTATTATTATTATTATTATTATAAGTTAAATATATTATTATGTGCATAATATATTGGTCATTCTCTTTTCCTCATTTTAACATAATAAATGTATATTTATTCTCTGTCTTTATTAATTTTGTTAGATATATGACGTCCATTTTTTAAATCTAGAGAAAGAGCTCTTTGCTATATCACATACTATTATATGCTATATTATCATAATTAGTTTTACATTATTCAACACTTCTTGTATTGCATAGAAATAACTAAAATTAAATGAAAAGAATTAGTCAACACTACTATATTTGCATAAAACTACAAACACAAAAAAAAAATGCAATTAGTAATTATCAACGTTAGATTAGGCTTAAAAAAATTTGTATGACAGTTTGCACGTTTTTAGAACTACTACACATAAAGTAAGGTTCGTGCTTTATAGTTTATCAAGCAATTGTGGTTCACTTTTATATTGTTCAGTTATATCATTGTTCAACTTAGTATCTTTATCCTGCATACTTAGTACATTTTAAGTATTGACACATACTTTGCGCTACATCATTTTATGATGTAGGTTCAACACTCATCATCTAGATCACACTTAGTCGATTTCCAATCAATCCTCAACTACTTAAGTGGTGAATCCTCATAGTTCGAGGATATTTATTTAGAGTAAAGACATAAAGTCACAATCGAAGTTGTTTCGGATTTTCATAAAGACTCCTTAGCTTTGCGACTGTCGTATTACCCCACTAAACAATTTTGAACATATGTTATTATGCCCATTTTTCAATCAGCCCTAAATTTTAACAAGCAAGTGAATTCACACCCCAATCATTACATGACACGTGTTAATTAAAATTATATTTTTTTTCATTTAAAATTTTTCCTTTATCTTTTCTTTCTTTATTTCTCTCTCTCTTACTTATGAATTTTAATTTTGATATATCTTAGATTTCATTTCATCTTCCACCTCCCACTTTCATCCCTTCATTTTCTTTTCTTTCTTCACCTCCCAATCCCCATGTCAAAACTCACTTTCATTTTTTCTTCTTCTTCTCCGGTCAAATTCTATATAAAATTCATACTATTATTTAGACTTTAATGAATTATTGATCATAAAATTAATTATTCTTTTAAGGAAATTGTCACGACCCAAAACGGGTCGCGAGTGGCACCCACACTTATCCTACTATGTGAGCGAACCAACCAATCTAAACCCCAACAGTTCAACCATAAATAACATAATAAAATGCGGAAGACTTAAAACTCATTAATGAAAATCGGTTAAATAACTTCTAAAAACTCAATACTTATTATTCCCAAAATCTGGAAGTCATCACCACAAAAACATCTATCCTCAAATTACTAATCTAAGAGTATCTAAGAAGCTAAAATAAGTAAAAAGCTAGTCCATGCCGGAACTTCAAGGCATCAAGACATGAACGAGAAGATCCAGTCCAAGCTAGAAGCATTAGCTCACCCTGAGATCCGACGTGATGAAGACTGGCTAGAGTTGCGGTTGAGTTGAAGACGATGGCACGTTTGCTGCACTCCACAA